>NC_134593.1:39990772-40349772 GCF_037038515.1 Microtus pennsylvanicus
TTACAGGTGTAAGATGATATCTCAAAGTTGTTTTGATTTGCATTTCCCTGATCGCTAAGGAGGTTGAGCATGACCTTAAGTGTCTTTTGGCCATTTGAACTTCTTCTGTTGAGAATTCTCTGTTCAGTTCAGCGCCCCATTTTTTTAATTGGGTTAATTAGCATTTTAAAGTCTAGTTTCTTGAGTTCTCTATATATTTTGGAGATCAGACCTTTGTCTGTTGTGGGGTTGGTGAAGATCTTCTCCCAGTCAGTAGGTTGCCTTTGTGTCTTAGTGACAGTGTCCTTTGCTTTACAGAAGCTTCTCAGTTTTAGTAGGTCCCATTTATTCAATGTTGCCCTTAATGTCTGTGCTTCTGGGGTTATACCTAAGAAGCGATCGCCTGTGCCCATCTGCTGTAGGGTATTGCCCACTTTCTCTTCTATCAGATTCAGTGTTTTCGGGCTGATATTGAGGTCTTTAATCCATTTGGACTTGAGTTTTGTGCACAGTGATAGATATGGGTCTATTTTCATTCTTCTACAGGTTGACATCCAGTTGTGCCAGCACCATTTGTTGAAGATGCTTTCTTTCTTCCAATGTATACTTTTAGCTCCTTTATCAAAAATGAGGTGTTCATAGGTTTGTGGGATAAAGTCCAGGTCTTCTATACGATTCCATTGGTCGACTTCTCTGTTTTTATGTCAGTACCACCCTGTTTTCATTACTGTAGCTCGGTAATAGAGTTTGAAGTCAGGGATGGTAATGCCTCCAGAAGATTCTTTATTGTATAGGATTGTTTTGGCTATCCTGGGTTTTTTGTTTTTCCATATAAAGTTGATTATTGTCCTCTCCAGATCTGTGAAGAATTTTGATGGGATCTTGATGGGGATTGCATTGAATCTATAAATTGCCTTTTGTAGAATTGTCATTTTTACTATGTTGATCCTCCCAATCCAAGAGCAAGGGATGTCCATCCATTTTTTGGTATCCTCTTCAATTTCTTTCTTCAATGCCTTAAAGTTCTTGTCAAATAGATCTTTCACTTCCTTGGTTAGATTTACCCCAAGATATTTTATGCTGTTTGTGGCTATCGTGAATGGAGAAGCTTCTCTGATTTCCCTCTCTGCTTCCATATCCTTTGAGTATAGGAGGGCGACTGATTTTTTGGAGTTGATCTTGTATCCTGCCACATTACTAAAGCTGTTTATCAGCTGTAAAAGTTCTTTGGTGGAATTTTGGGGGTCGCTTATGTACACTATCATATCATCTGCGAATAACAAAAGTTTAACTTCTTCCTTTCCAATTCGAATCCCCTTGATCCCATTATGCTGTCTTATTGCTATTGCTAGAACTTCCAGCACTATATTGAAGAGGTATGGCGAAAGTGGGCAGCCTTGTCGTTCCTGAGTTAAGCGGGATGGCTTTGAGTTTCTCTCCATTTAATTTGATGTTAGCTGTCGGCTTGCTGTATATAGCTTTTATTATATTTAGGTATGACCCTTGTATCCCTAATCTCTCCAAGACTTTTAACATAAATGGATGTTGAATTTTGTCAAATGCTTTTTCAGCATCTAATGAAATGATCATATGGTTTTTTTCTTTCAGTTTATTTATATGATGGATTACATTGATAGATTTTCGTATGTTGAACCAGCCCTGCATCTCAGGAATGAAGCCTACTTGATCATAATGTATAATTTTTCGGATGTGTTCTTGGATTCGGTTTGCCAGTATTTTGTTGAGGATTTTTGCGTCGATATTCATGAGTGAGATCGGCCTGTAATTCTCTTTCCTGGTTGAGTCTTTGTGTGGTTTTGTTATCAGAGTAACTGTAGCTTCATAAAAGGAATTTGGTAATGACCCTTCTGTTTCTATATTGTGGAATACATTGAGGAGTATAGGTATTAGGTCTTCTTGGAAGTTCTGGTAGAATTCCGCATTGAAACCATCTGGCCCAGGGCTTTTTTTGGTAGGGAGGTTTTTGATAACAACTTCTAGTTCTTCGCGACTGACAGGTCTGTTTAGATTGTTCACCTGGTCCTGATTTAATTTTGGTAAATCGTATTTATCTAAAAAAGCGTCCATTTCTTTTACATTTTCCAGTTTAGTGGCATACAGGCTTTTGTAGTAAGATCTAATGACTCTCTGAATTTCCTCTGTGTTTGTGGTTATGTCCCCCTTTTCATTTCTGATCTTATTAATTTGCAAATTTTCTCTCTGCCGTTTGACTAGTTTGGATAGGGGTTTGTCAATCTTGTTGATTTTCTCCAGGAACCAGCTTCTTGATTCATTGATTCTTTGGATTGTTTTCTGTGTTTCTATTTTGTTGATTTCAGCCCTCAGTTTGATTATTTCCAGTCTTCTACTCCTCCTAGGTGAGTCTGCTTCTTTTTTTTCTAGAGCTTTCAGGTGGGCTGTTAAGTCTCCAATATGTGCTTTCTCTGTTTTCTTTAAGTGGGCACTTAGTGCTATGAACTTTCCTCTTAGGACTGCTTTCATAGTGTCCCATAAGTTCGAGTATGTTGTTTCCTTATTTTCATTGAATTCAAGGAAGACTTTAATTTCTTTCTTTATTTCTTCCTTAATCCAGGTATGGTTCAGTAGTTGACTGTTCAGTTTCCATGAGTTTGTAGGCTTTCTGGGGGTAGCATTGTTGTTGAATTCTAACTTTAATCCATGGTGGTCTGATAAGACACAGGTGGTTAGTAATATTTTTTTGTAGCTGTGTAAGTTAGCTTTGTTACCTAGTATGTGGTCAATTTTCGAGAAGGTTCCATGAGCTGCAGAGAAAAAGGTATATTCTTTCCTCTTTGGGTGGAATATTCTATAGATGTCTGTTAAGTCCATTTGCTTCATTACCTCCATCAATTCTCTAATTTCTCTGTTAGGTTTCTGTCTGATTGACCTGTCCATTGGTGAGAGAGGAGTGTTGAAGTCTCCTACTATTAGTGTGTGCGGTTTGATGGCTGCCTTGAATTTTAGCAATGTTTCTTTTACATACGTGGGTGCTTTTATATTAGGGGCATAGATATTCAGGATTGAGACTTCTTCCTGATTAATTTTTCCTGTTATGAGTATAAAATGTCCCTTTCCATCTCTTCTGATTGATTTAAGTTTGAAGTCAACTTTGTTAGAAATTAGTATGGCCACACCTGCTTGTTTCTTAGGTCCATTTGCTTGATAAGCCTTTTCCCAGCCCTGAGTAGGTGCCTGTCTTTGTGGCTGAGGTGTGTTTCTTGTAGACAGCAGAATGTTGGATCCTGTTTTCGTATCCAGTCTCTTAGCCTGTGCCTTTTTATAGGTGAGTTGAGCCCATTGACATTAAGTGATATTAATGACCAGTGGTTGTTAACTCCGGTCACTTTTTTAGTAGTAGGGTTTGTGTGTTTCCCTTCTTTGAGTTGCGCTGGTGAATGGTCTCTAGATGTCTGAGTTATTGAGGTCTTTGTTGGACTCCTTGGTTAGTGATTTTCTTTCTATTATTTTCTGTAAGGCTGGATTTGTGGCTACGTATTGTTTAAAATTGTTTTTATGGTGGAAAATTTTGTTTTCTCCATTTATGGTGAACGAAAGCTTGGCTGGATATAGTAGTCTGGGCTTGCATCCATGGTCTCTTAGTTTTTGCAGTACATCTATCCAGGACCTTCTGGCTTTCATGGTTTCCATAGTGTAAGTCTGATAGGTTTACCTTTATAAGTAAGTTGGCCTTTTTCCTTTGTGGCTCTTAATAGTCTTTCTTTATTCTGTATATTTTGTGTTTTGATTATTATATGGCGAGGGGATGTTTTTTTTTGATCCAGCCTATTTGGGGTTCTGTATGCCTCTTGAACCTTCATAGGTACATCCTTCTTCAGGTTGGGAAAGTTTTCTTCTATAATTTTGTTAAGTATATTTTCTGGACCGTTGAGCTGCACTTCTTCTCCTTCTTCTACTCCAATTATTCTTAGGTTTGGTCTTTTTATTGTGTCCCATATTTCCTGAATGTTTTGTGATGATAGTTTGTTGGACTTGCTGTTTTCTTTGATCAGTGCGTTTATTTTCTCTATGTTATCCTCAGACTCTGAGATTCTTTCTTCTATCTCTTGTATTCTGCTGGTTATGCTTGTTTCTGTAGTCTCTATTCGTTTACCTAGATTTTCCATGTCCAGCCGGCCCTCTGTTTGTGTTTTCTTCTTTGCCTCCATTTCATTTTTCAAAATCATGAACTGTTTCCATTATCTGCTTGATTGTTTTTCCTTGCTTTCCTAGGGTATCATTCACTGATTTACTCAATTCCTCGAACTTTCTGTTATACTTCTCCTCCATTTCTATAAGGGCGTTTTTTTATATGCTGTTTAAGGGTGTCAATCCCTGTCATGAAGTCAGCTTTTTCTCCTTCTTCTTGATTAAGGTGTTCATGTCCTCCTGTTGTGAGGTCGCTGGCTTCTGGTGGTTTCGTGTTGTTTTTCAGATTGTTGGGTGAATTCTTGCATTGGCGTCTCCCCATCTCTTCCTCCCAATATTCTCCTATGGATCTTCTTTTACAGGATCAGGTCTTCTTGCCAACTGATGTACCTTCCCAGTGATGTCACTCCCCCGTGATGTTTCTCCTGGAGTCCAGTTCGGATCTCCTTGCTGCTTGGTTAGCTCGCAAACAAAGGGCCCACCCTGCTTGCTGCAGGCAGGTTATGAAGACAAAGGAGCTACCACCTTCCCCTTTGCACTCACCTTCGGGTTCAGTCCCAGCGCCCAGGCAGGCTGAGCACGGAGGCGCTCTGCCACAAGAAGGGAGGGATGGAGGGAGACAGGGGGTAGGGGGATCTGGATGTAAGCTGGATGGGATAGGAATAGCGAGGAGGTACCGGGCAGTGTAGCCCTGTAGGTTGATCAGGAAGTGTAGGCGGGCTGTTCCCCGGTGCCGCAGCACTCACTCACCACAATGATGTCTCACTAGGTGCCCTGATCGCAACTCCGTGCTGCTTGGTTCGCTTGCAGACAAAGGGCCCACCCTGCTTGCTGCAGGCAGGCTATGGGGACAAAGAAGCCCCCGAGCTCCCCTTTGCCCTACGCTCTGGGTTAGGACCCAGCGCCCAAGCAGGCCGAGCAGGGAGGCGCTCTGCCACCAAGGAAGGGAGGGGGGAGAGGAACAGGGGGTGGGGGGATCTGGATGTAAGCTGGATGGGATAGGAATAGCCTCAAGTCCGACATCTTAATCATAAAAATTAAAATACAGGAATTGTCTACAAAAAAGAAGTCATTAGCTTCTCAAACAAAGATACTTTTCTTTCTTTCTTTTTGTTAACCACTTTTAAAACATTAAAACTGTAGCAAAATGTTATAAATTATAAAAAAACATTGTTTTTTTCAGAAGTACATAAATCCAAAGTCAGAGAATGTTTAATATCTAACTAAAAATGACATGAATTACTCAAAATTATATGATTATAGAATCAGAATTTTGACTCAGATCTTAGAATTTACATGAGGCACCATTTATTTTTTGTTCAAGGCTACTTCCCACTTTCTTAATGAGGGTCAGTGTGGCTGGATTTATTTCGAGGTCTTTGATCCATCTGGACTTCAGTTTTGTGCATGTGGATAGATATGCATCTATTTTCATTATCTACTCCTCCTGGGTTAGTCTGTTTCTTTCTGTTCTATAACTTTCAGATGTGCTGTTAAGTTGCTACTGTAAGATCTCTCTACTTTCCTTTGGTAGGCACTTTAGTGCTATGAAATGTCCTCTTAGCACTGCTTTCATAGCGTCCCATAGGTTTGGGTATGCTATGTGTTCATTTTCATTGAATTCTATAAAGTCTTTAATTTCATTTTTTATTTCTTCCTTGACCTAGTGTGGGTTCAACTGAACATTGTCCATCTGTTGCTATGATAAAGTATTCTGATTAAAAGCAACTTAGGGAAAGGAAGGTATATTCGACTTATACTTCCATGTTCAAATCCACCATAGAAGGAAGTTAGAAGAGGAAAACAAATAATAAATGGAACAGAAAGCCTAAAGGACTTCTCTTTACTGGCTTAATTTTTGACTTGGCCCAGATAACCTGAAATAGACCAAGACCCTGTGCATAGAGATGCACATGGTGGTTGATACCTCCTACACCCATTAGATATCAATACAATAGCGCATACACATGCTCACAGGCCAATCTTCACATCTGATCAAAGTACTTCTTCAGTTGGAGTTTCTTCTTTCTAAGTTCGGTCAAGCTGTTAATAAAAACTAATAATGAAAGTGATCCAAATGTAATCACACTCACACAGGATTCACAATATTAAGCAGAAATCAACTTCCAATTGCTCCTCAGTTAGGAGTAAATCTGCAAGATCATTTCCTCAGTCCTTGCTGAAATGCAGGCAGATTTATTCTCTGTTAGTTTTACATAGGTAGCACAGTTGTGAGACCAAGATTGCAATGGCTATGGCATAACCAGGAGAGCGCTTTAATAGCATTCTTCCCTCTCCTCTTGCTTTCGAATTGTTCTGCCACTCTTCTTCTATGATAAAGCTTTTCCATTTAGGAAAGGGCACTCAAAACTGTTTAATCTTAACCTTTGACTTAAAATTAAATTTTGCTTTAAATTTATGATTATTTTCACTTGCACTTCACTTTAAATGGAAAAAGTTTGCAATCAGATCCTTTTGCAATCTTTTTTGCTTTTAAATTATATTTGTTTCATTATCTCATTACCGTAGTAATCATACATTAATAAGGATGAGTATAAATTTCCATACAAACATATGGCATGCACAAAAAAAGAATTCCAACCAGCCCCTTTTCCATCTACTTACACCCACTCTTAAAATCAATATCTATTAATCACTACTTTACTTTCAGGTTGACATTATTTAGACTCTGTTTTAATTACTTTCCTTATCGCTGTAACAAAATACCAAACGATAGCCACCAAATCTGTCAGCAAACATGCGATATTTGTCTCTCTAGTTCTGCCTTACTCACCTGATCACAGATATCTTTCAAGTTCATCGGGTTTGTCTCATAAAACATCCTTCATGCTTATTTTTGGATGAATAATACTCCTTTGTCTACATAGGCCATTTTCGCCTTTATCCATCACTTTCTTGCACTCCATAATGCTAATCACATATAAGGTCTTGTAAAGAGTGCCAAGATGAGAATCATCTTGAGAATGTTTCTTGGTGGTATACTTTTCATTTGGGCATATAACTCAAAATTGGATTGCTAAGTCTTTAATATTTCTAACTATAGTTTTTGAGGACTTTTGAAATATTTCTCAATGATAGTCATACTTATTTAAATCACTGATGGTGACATGAAAAAAAAACTTCCCTTTTCCTCCCTTCTTCACTAGGATGCATTACTTTCTTTGTTTTTTTTTTTTTTTTTTTTTTTAGAACAGATAGTCTACCTGAAAAAAAAATTAGTCTGCTGTTATAGATCTTAAATCTTTAACTGGGATCTTTCAAGAAATCAAGACCCATTTTAGTTCATAAGTTATTTTTATTCTTTTGTGAGGTGTCTTTCAAATCATCTTTTTCTTTTGCCAGAATGCTTTTTCTCTTCTTAAGTATTATTGAGTATAATTATTGATAAATTCAGAAGTGTTCTATATTTACATCTGGATAATAGTTTACTTTTTACTTGATTCTATTCTAAGTTGAATTTAAAATATTTTTATTTAAGAGATAGAAATACATTCCATTGCACCTACAATTTTGTGGAAATAATCTAAGATGAGTGATAATACTGAAAACTGCTATGTGGCTTTGCTAATAAAGATGAGTACTATCTTAAAACATCAAAGAGAAGATCCCAGATATGACATGAAGAAAGATGTTAGAGATGGCTCAACACAAAGATCAATATAGATCTATATAGTCCAAGCTAGCCTTAGACTCACAGAGATTCACCCACTTCTGCTTTTCAAGTACTAAAATTAAGGACTTGCCACTAGAACCTGCGACTCTTTCCTCTCAAAACAGATAGGATGATTTCAACTCCATACACATCCAAAACAGGGATTTTCAATAGATTTAGCCTCTTCTGCCCTCTTTCTGAATGTGTATATAAGCCATGTTATGGTCCTTTTTCTTTTCCAAGACAGAAGCCTTTAAATTTGCCATTTTCCAGATTAGAGAATTGGGGTTGTAATGGCTCCAAAATGTTAAAAATATCAAGAACCACTATTTTGAAAGACTGTTTCTGGTTTTCAGAATGCTACATGGAATGATTTTCTTTATGAGTATAACCCATTGAGAATAACAAGCAGAGAAAGTAAATTAAAATTTTCAGTTAATAGTCAATTACATTGATTTTGTTTTCTGCTAGGATATATCTTAGTAACACCACAGATTGAGTTAGCTAGAATATGCAAATTTGTTTTAAATGATAGTTATTTATAAAATTAAAAAAATCAATGGCATCAATATAATCACGTACCAGTGAACAGTAATTAAAACCTGATCACTGACACTGTTCAAACTGAAGACGTATGGACATCTGGGGGAATGGGTGGCACTTGATTTCAGTGACAGTGAATGATCTTCAAGGCCCATTTTAGTTTCATGATGATGATAACTCCCACAAAACTGTAAGAAGAATTGTACCAAGAACTGTAGCAATTGCCTCATACAAAATATTCAATTTTCCAGTAAAAGAGTCAATGTTCAAGGTAATTAACAGATAGGTAACTAGCAAAATAATAACCTGATCTTCTGTCATTTTAAACTTACACTGCCACACAAGGAAGACTGCAATGCTCTAAATGTTGTTATATATTTCTACACACTAAAAGGCAAATGTAATAAATCCTCTTGAAATCTAAATATTAAATACACACTTAACCTAGTCAGCCCTCTGCAACAGGCTCACTTACAAGGACAAGAATTGTGCTTAGAAGCCCATCCCACTGTTTTCAGAACCTAAAATCAGCACTCTCAGTCTCCCCTGCTTTGATCAGCTATGTGGCCTCGGGTGCTCTTTCCAGGGACCACAATATAGAGTTTCCTGTACCAGGTCCCGCTGGGAGAAAGAAGGGTGGAGAGAGAGAGATGCTATGAATCCACAGGAGACAGACGCTAGGAATTTTACCCGGTAAGCCACTGCCACATGGCAATATAAAGATTAATAGAAATGGGTTAAATTAATATAAGAGTTAGCCAATAAGAAGCTAGAGCTAATGGGCCAAGCAGTGTTTTAATTAATACAGTTTCTGTGTGGTCATTTCAGGGCTAAGCTAGTCAGGCATCCGGGAAGTGCAAGCGGCCTGGCTCTCCTTGCAACAATTGGCACGGGCCCTCCACCTACATAATATGATACTACTTATTTCCGTGTGTGTGTGTGTGTGTGTGTGTGTAATATAATTACTATATGCATTCATATGTTATAAATATTGTAATATCAGGAGTACACACTATACACAACATGAGTTGAAAAGGATCATCTTATTTCAGCCTCTGATTTCCTCCTTTGTGATATATTGGTCATTCTCTGTTCTTAAGCGTTCTTCAACATGATATTTTCTATCTTCTTTATTATTAGGTTTTAGAACCTAAAATAGCTATTTTCTCCACCTTCACTTAGGTTGCTTATAACACTATTTCAATGTTCAGGCTACCTTGTTTCCAGGCAAAATAGTTCTTGGTCTTTGAGAAAAAAAAAATAATTTGATTCTTACATTGCTGTGATTATCTTCAGTTATGGCCAAGAGACTGAAATACTAGTCATTGACACTTCGTATCCAAACACTCATTTTCTCAATCTCATTTTTCAAATAACATATTTGAGTGTCTAAAGTGTGTGCCTCACATTCTTACACTTCTGTAAAACACAAAGGAACACTTGGGTTGTTGTCCATGATGCTATGTCTAATAGGAATCCCTTCATTCTTTTCACATGAAAGTCTTTCAAAAATCCCTATGACTCACAATATTTTACCTCTTTAAACCCACTCAGCATGCTGTATTTTCCAGTTTGTCACTATTAAAACATATCCTATTCTGAAAAACCTCCACTCAAAGACCACTTCATCTTTAGCTCAAACACAATCAAGTCTGTCTGTACTGGTTTACCTGCTCACTCAAGCAGTAACTCTTTATTTGTTATAACCATTACTCCAGAAAACAAGTACTCTCCGTGACCAATGTTTGTTCGCTGTACAGATCCTTTTCATGTTTTCAAATAACTACCTAGACTCAGAGATTGTAAGAAATGTTGCAAAAATCCTTTATTTAAAATATCTGCAAATTCCTCAATACTATCAATTCCCTAATATTTTTCTCCACAATGATAAAACTTTGGAATCACTCCAGTTGCTCATTTTCATAGTCTGATGGACACTTTCATTTATCCTATACCTTCACTTTATTGTATCTTCACAAGTATGTTTTTTTTTCTCTCATTCTATTCACTTAGTTAAACTACCAACCTGGATAAACTCAATTCCATTTTATTCTGTTTCTCCCATAATTATGATGTTTAGAAATAGAAGACCGCACATTTTTGGATGCTTTTTTGAAATAATAAAAAATGTGTAACCATGAAGATTTTGCAAAACAAAAACTACATTTTCTTTTAGAATTTTTTCAAAATTCAGTGTACACATTCTTCCTTCTCTATAGAATCCTTAGCTCACAAGTGTGTAAGCACAATTTCTCCTGTTCAATTAACTTGTTAACATAAATAAAATTGATAAGGAATCTGATTCTATGATGACAGTTCTCAGGGAACAGACATGTTATGGTTAACCTGGAAGATTAGAATTCATTAAAATTTGTGTACTCATGATGTGTGATAAGCAACCATTGACTACATTATTATAGTGTAGTTGAAAACAAATTTGTATCTAAAATACAATCTATAGGTTTTGAAGAAATTGAGATGCAGAAAAGTCAGTGGTATATAACTTACATATTGAGATAATACAGGAAAATGTATTTACTAATCTTTATCTAATAAATACATGTACTTAAAAAGAAAATAAATTATTTTGTGAACAAGATTTGTAGTAAATATTTTATGAGCATTCCTAATACTTGCTTCTACACAAAATATTTAAAGAATCAAAGAAAACAGAAATTTTAAATTTTACTTACACAAATAGTTTACATAAACAACTATTGAAACAAAATTGTGAAAACTTTTATATCAGTTACAATAAAACAGAAAAGTCATAGGCTTTTATAATAAAAATAATGGTAAAAAACTTATAAGACCAAATTAAAAATGAAACAAAATGTGATAAAACATACATACACCAAATAACTTAAGCATAAAAACAAAAATAACTAAAATATTAAAGCATAAAGTCATAGTACAAAACAATTAGTTTGAACGTATAATAAACTCTTAAATCTATTCTATTCCAACTATGAAGTAGTGATAGTTTCATTCATTTATTTAATGAGTATTAGTCATTTTCCTGTCAACAGGGAAGCTAGGGAGACATTGTCATGAATGAATAATGAAAACTGCACACAAAAATAGACATCAAAAATGGTATTGCCATATAAAATCCTGTGCAAGCTTCTGATACAGAACTTAATTCAGAATCTAGAAATGCATTCAGGAACAATGCAGTCCAGCAATGAGCATCTTCCATCTATGGGAATTTTTCATTTTGGAAAGTTAGAGGAATTATTAGGAGACTAAGAAGAAAAATATATAATCATCTTCCAAGAGGCTGCAGACTAACTTGTCAAATTTTAAAACCTATTTTCTTGGCTTTTCCTTTAAACACCAGCATTATTCAAAGCTGTTGCTACATATATTTGTCTTATTCTACATCTTTCATCACTTTGCAGCATTTTGGAACAGAGCAGATTGCCCTTTGAAACAGCTTGTACAATGCAATAAGTGTAATTTAAGTGAAATAAGCTGGAATGTAACTAGATTAAACAGAATTTAGTATGTATGCCTTCCAATCTTGGCATTTTTGGCTCCATAGCCTTTCAGTTTTACCCTCCAATGATGTCAGCGATAGAATAATTTATTTGAGAATCTTTTTGTCATATTATTTTTATTGATTATTTGTGAATTTCAGTTCATAAGCCCAATCACACTCACTTCTCTGTCCTCCTAGGTCTACCCCTCATTCTTGTTACCTAAATCCTTCCCCAACGAGAAAGAGTCTAAAAATCTTTTTGATCATTTTACATGACAAATTCAAATTAAAACATAAATATAAAATATACTTGTCCAATTCTGTTTTGGAAGATGGTCTCAACAAAGGCCAGTACACATAAATGAGTCTATCAGAACTTTACATATCTTGTCTATTACTTATGCTTGAAATTGACAATGACATGTCCATTTTTCTTTATGTTTAATTTGTAAGAGTTCCATCAGGAGCTTTCTGTGTTTAATTCTGTCTTCTGTGTAGTTATATAGCTATCAAAGCCTTATAAGCACTTGCACATACTAATTATGCATTATCTCTATGTCATTGGTCTTTCTTGTAACATGTATTATTTGATTTTTTTCTATATATTATCTACTAAGAGACTGATCTTTTTTTCATCAAGACTCATGCAAATACAAAAGAGTATAAGTCAATTTACTTACTTTGACCTTCAAAAGTCTCTGACATTTTGTAATACCATAATAAAAGACACTGACTACCATTGTTTTAATTAATGTTGTGACAAGCTGGACTATGTTATAGTTTGTTTAACATATTTCTGGCTGTCTGACTCTTTAAGCTTGGTATTTTAAATGAGACAGCATCTTATCAGGACACTTATCGGTTTCAGGGAAATGTTAATTGATTTCTCAAAGAAAATACAATAATATTTCAGATATTCTTCTCATAAACTTATCTGTAAATATTACAGATTTAAAATTTCTCAGTTAAAATTCAATTTTTCTAAGCTTTAAAATGCATATTTTTATTTTTCAAGGACATTTTGTCTCATATTTTTACTTGTATAAAATATCACAAAAGTTTACCTTGTTATTATCAAGTTTAATATTTTTACTTATTACCATCAAATAGCTCAACTCTGCTAAAGACTCATGATTTATAGAATCTGGTGTTCCAGGATTAACATATTTTCCACATGCAAGCTGTTTTGTTTCAAAATACCTACATGTCCGGGATGGTGTTTCATATGTTTAGAGCAGTTTCAGGTCTCTTATGCCACTCAGGTAGATGGCAACATTACAAATATTTCCCAAGAACTTCTGTGGACTTCAGAGTTGCAGATGGCTCCCAATGGAGGTTTTTCCTCTTCAAAGCACAAAATAAACTTCAAGAAGATGGGCAAAGTCTTACAGATAGAAGAATCAAGAGAAAGAAAATGCAATAAAATCTGAAGACAACATTGATTCAAGGTGTTTTGGGGCTCCCAGTTTCACAGACTTATTTCCTCTCATTTGTCTAAGCCGCATAACTTCAAAAGTTGTTGTAAACAAGATAAAGAAAGACATAATAATCAAACACAATATGGCAACATTGTTTCCAGGAAATTGATTCCACAGAGTTTGAGGGAGACTGGAGAATTATATGGTTAGTCGTCCAAATTCTCTCATGCAATTTATGAAAATACGGAGAGGTCCTTTCCATGGAGTCACCTTATGAAAGGACAAACAACTGGTTTTAAGGCTCAGCATTGATTAACTTGAGCTCACTAAAGTCCTTGAAGCCCTAGGTACTTTTTAAAGGGGAATAATTACTATGGTTTCATATGTTTGCCAGGACTATTGATTTAGGAAGTTTTGCCATTTATTTAGAATAAAGCCAACAAAGATTAAGTGTTGAATAATGGCAATTATCATTTGAAAGCTTGAAGAGTTTGGTTTTCATAAATATCAGACTCTCTTGCTCCATGCAGACATTCATTTTATAACTTTTCCACCAGGATCAGCCACCCTGGTTCCAGGATTAACTGGAGGACGGTGATATCACCATTTCATGAGATCGTGCAATATATTCCTATTCTATTTTCAGCATTATTCCTCAAAATTTGCCTGCCTGTCACACCTACTGCTTCCGTTTCTTTGTCATTGTCTCTGAAAGGCGTATAGAGCATAGGCTAATTTGAAATGAGTTTGCATTGTTTGACAAATATATATTTATAAATGTCAATTTTATCTGTTGCTTTTAATTTTTTATTACCTAAATTAATAAAATTTAAATGAACACAAAACTCTGAGTCACCTTGACTTGTCACTGCCGTAATTTCAATGCAGAGGTGTTGAACCATACAATGTCACTCTGGATTCTCTAAGGTGGTTGTGAGTCCTGCAAAGATGATTGGAGGCTGATGTGTGTCAGGTTCTTAGGCACCAGACATTTTATTATAGAGATATAAGGAAAAGCAATGAATGTCAAGATGGTATAAAGGCTATGTCATTGCTCTAAGGAGCTTAAGGTGGGGGATGTCTTCAGAATCCCAGCAGCATCAATCCTGTAACCTCTTAGCCACTACTGACTCTTGACTTGGACAGTGCAAATAATAGTCATTGGACACTCTGGCTTCGAGGATTTGTTGAATGGTCAGAGTATAAAGAGCTACAGTTGATACTGAATTATCACGTGCCTCATAGATGGAGAAAAAGTACTAGACTGTTTATTTTGTCATTCTTTGTAACTGCAGAAGAAATATGTTTGCAAACCTTTAAAACCAGCCACTCAAGCGGAATGACAGCTTCTACATATGTGATTTTGTTGCCTTTATCACATCCTCTGTCTCTTGACCATATGCGATCTTTTATTTTTGCTTGTTTGTTATTAGAATAACTTGTTTGTTGGAAAAACTTGTTATTAGAATAACTGTTATTTCTTAAAGCATACAGCCAGGCTTACTCAAGATGACCTACGCTTTCCTTAAACACAACATTTTCCCCAATTCTTTGTTTGTTTATTTGTTTTTCAAGACAGGGTTTCCTGTGTGGTTTTGAGCCTGTCCGGGAACTAGCTCTGTAGACAGGGCTGACCTGGAACTCACAGAGATTCACGTGCCTCTGCCCCCCAGGTGCTGGGATTAAAGCATGTACCATCACTGTCTGGCAGTTCCTCCTGTTCTATAAATAGATCGTGCCCCTGCCTTCTCTCTCCCTTCCTTTCACATTAGATATGTCCTGGTTACCTTACTTGTATCACTTTGGTCTCATTGTTTCTCCAGCACACTGTGTACTCTATCATACAAGCCAATGACTTCAATAAACTTCCTTGATAAAACACGGAGCCTCTGTGATGGTTTTAGCAGATGCTGTCTTTTCTACCAAGTGGAGTTTCTAACAGTTGGGAGTTTTTATAATGCAAGTATCTGCCTGTTTGATGGCTAGCACAATACTTTGTAAACAAAGGGCTGCTATCATTTTTTTCTATTCTTCCACAACCACAGCCATTTTAAATGAGTCTGTAGTTTACACACACTGAAATCTTATTTGTTGAGCAGGTGATATTGCCATTTTGGTCTTTATCTTTATAACATAGTAGTACAGAAATGAATTTTTGAAACCTGAAGTTCAATCATATTTCTACCACTTTGTATGATTCTTATAAACTTAGGTTTGTACACAAATAATTAATAGAGATATTAACAAGCAACAAGCACTCAACAGTAGTTTAAAAAAACTGCTTTCTTTTATTAGAAAGCCTAAAATATAAACAGCATCTCCACAGATCTTTGTTTTACTATAATTGAAATGCACGTGTTTGATTTACTACTTTCATCATTTAGTGAGGTAAAAATACAATTATATTAGTTAATATAACAAATCTATCAAAAATATGGATAATTAAGAATTAGCAATTTTAGTTTTATTCCATCTGGGGTGCATCACATTTTTTATTTCTCATTTATCACTTCTCATTTAAATAACTTGAAAATCTTTATTTGTTTTATTTTATGCGAATTGATTTGCTTGCGTGGGAGTCTATGTACCATATACATGGCTGGTGCTCAAAGATTGTGTTGGATCCCCTGGAAATGAAGTTACATTTGGTAATCCTCTACAGTTTAGTGCTAGGGACTGGATATGGCTCCTGTGTAAGAGGACATAAACTTTGAAACATTCTTTGGTATAAAGTCATTGTTTTTTAATTTGAGGATTACACACACAGAGAGACACACAATGTAGAATCACACACACACAATGTAAAATGAAATGAGCATTGAGATGAATTTTGACAAAAGAGAGTTGTGTTCATAACATTTGGAAGTAAAACTTCATCATTATTCCAGAAGCTCCCCAACATTAACCACGTTTGGACTCTCTTTTATCTTATATTTGAGTTTGGTCTTCTGAACTAACTGTGACAGAGAACTCATTACTCATGGTTAATTTTATTCAAAACAGTGATTGAGAAGTTGGTTAAAAATTCCATGTGGGAGTTATTCATTCCCACTTATTGTTTTGTTTGTTTTCTTGGGAGAAGCTGCAATGTATCTTTATTATCTCTTCTATTATTGATGCAAATTTGTGGTATATGCCATTTGAATTCTTTTGACTAATGCTGATACTCATGAGAAATACAAACTTTGTGTGTGTGTGTGTGTGTGAGTGTGTGTGTGTGTGAGTGTGTGTGTGTGTGTGTGTGTGTGTGAGAGAGAGAGAGAGAGAGAGAGAGAGAGAGAGAGAGAGAGAGTTTGTGTGCTATAATTACAGAAACAATCAGGTTTAATGGATACCATTAAATTCCTCCAAAATGATTATATCATTTATTTTTCAACAGAGTATGAGAGCCTAATATTCAAATGTTACTAATACTTGGCATATTTCACATGGTTTATAAATCTCTCCATTTGTGTAATATTTACAAGACTTTTTTTTTCCTTCTGGAACTTGTATTTGTACCTTTATAAAGGGGTTATTGTTTATGTCCTGTTTTAATTGTGTATAGTGTAGCTGTTGATTTTGTAGACATTGCTTAAACAAGTTCCATAAGGACCCACAATGTTACCATTTTTTTTTCAGAATAGATTTTGACATCAACACTTCATATTCGATGCATATTTATTCATTACTTTAGAATAGACATTTGAGTTTGAAAATTGCCATGTACAATAATTCAAGTCTCTGAAATTATAATTTCTAAATGTACAGAGACTAGTCAGCCTCACCTGAAGTTGGAATGACAAGCACATTGGTAAATGAAACAATCCAGCTGCTGTTCTTCTTTATATGCAACACATTCACTGAGATATCAGGACGTGGAAAATATAATGTTCCTACCAACATCTCTTGTTGAATTAATGCCCAGGTGAGTTATTCTGCAATACTGCAGTTGTATCTTAGCGAAAACAAGAAGCGCTAAAGCATCATCCTTATTAGGATCCAATTTGCCACAGCAGCAGTCAAGTGGTTCAATTTCTCCCAGTGGTGACTGGAAGGGAAGAGCAGGGCTGAAAAACTTTAAATTAAATTCATAGTGCAATGCACATGTGGAATTAAATATTGACAGCTCTAATTATACCAGCCTTATTATCACAAGTTCATTAAGTGACAGTAAAGAATTAACAATTACCCTACATATTTACTTTTTTAAAAATATACTATTCTCTTAGTACGAGGTTTCATCATGCCTTCTCCCATTATTTTAATCTTGATGGAGATGATTTGAGTTTTGAAAATGTGTATTTATTATTATTTTAATACATGCATAAACATATATACAAACCAAAAGAAAGGTATCCTATAGACAGATATGTGGTTAGAAAACTTTCAGCATAAAATATTAGCTCAGATATCTGCCAATCTTTATTTGAATTTCCATGAATTACCCAGTGTAAAAAACAACCCATCAACTACACTGCAGATAAAATTATTCATTAAACAAAAATCACAGTTTTTTTCCAAACCAAAAGCATAACTATTTTGCAGTAGGAAACATTACACTACTCCTGCATACAATTCATCAGGCTTAAACTAAATATGGATTACACTGTGGCTTAAGACTGCTTACCCTCTAAAAGTTCTTATCTAATATTAGGAACCTTATATATAATGCCATCTCAAAACAGCAAGGCAGATGCTACAAAGTTCGTCCAAATCAGGGGAAAGTGTGATCTATTAATTCAATCTCTGGATAGTAAAATATATTGAAGATTTAATATTTGATGTCTATAAAATTCTGGCATTGGGATTCTTAGAGAATCATCATTAAAGTTTTCAAAACTCTAAAATTTTCCAGAACCCTGTACAATGTTTAGAGAGTGGATCCTCATGGACTTGAGTCTATAATCTGTGCTATAATCTGTGCAGTTAAATAACTTAAAAATATTCACTTACTAGTTATTAGCATATGTTAATTGATTAAGAATCAGTTTTCTCATTGCCATGGTGTGAGATGGTGTTTGAGAAGTGCTGAAAATCTTATAGTCCCTGCCTCCATAGAATTTGTGAGGAAGGCAGATGATCACATGTGTACTTTTAAACAATTTTAATTTCTATTGCATTAGTGGAAATAGCTTGAACACATATATGCAAGAGACCTAAAATGTAAGTACGGTGATCAGAGAATTCCACCGGGAAGATGAAACCTCTATCAGGCCTCAAGACTGAACAGGTGGGAGACAACCCATTGGAAGAGACTGTTAGAGAAAGAGAAAGGAGCATTTCATTTCAAAACAGTACTTGAGGTTAAATGGGAATACTGCACATTTGAGAAAATAAGCTCAGTAGAACTGTGCTTAGTCTCTGATATGAAAAGAGACAAGATTAATAGTTTGTAACAGTGAACAATCTAACCTGGCACAGCACTTTGAACTGATGTCTCCAGAAAATACTGGATGTCAGCAAAAGTTGAATACACTTGTTTTCAAAAGAAGTCATTACATACTGTGTGGAAGAGGCACGCCTTTTAATGAACCTATAAAAAAAAACAGAGGAGTATCTTAGTGAGAAATGGCAGGCAAAACAAACAAACACACCAACTAAACAGAACTGTGGTAAATAGCTTTACATTGTATGTATATATATATATATATATATATATATATATATATATATATATATATATATCACTATCTGGTTTATTAAAGAAGCTGTCAGTCTAAGAGCTAGACAGGGTAAGACTAGGTGGATAAATCAGACTAAAGGCACTGACAAGAAAAAGGATGGAGTGAGTGGAGTCTCCAGCCAGACATGGAAAGAAAACAGGAGATGCAAGATGGAAGAGAAGTAATGCCACATGCCAGAATGTAGATAAATATAAATGGGTTAAGTTGTAAGAGTTGTTTAGTAATAAGTCTGAGCTATTGGCTGAACATTTATAATTAATATTAAGTCTCTATGTAGGTTATTTGGGAACTGGTGGACAAAAAGAAAAGTCTATCAACATAGAACTTTATGATTTATTTTCAAATTTTAAGTGAATTGAAAAAATTCGTCAGAGTTTTCAATATTGCCTTATCAAAAAATATATCAAACCATCAATCACTTTCAGTTACAACTGAAGGAAATCAAGGATGTGAATATTAAGGAATAAGTTTACATGTGCAAATAACTCATTTTCCCTAATTCAATTTGAATTCAAATCTATCATATCATATCTATCTTTGTGGTTTGTTCTAAAGTGTTGCAATCAGGTATAATTTGTAGCAAAGAGGTGTTGATACTGAACACAATACATCAAAAGTAATTATAAAGTCATTCACTATCTGCTACTCACAAGGCAAGTGAAGCATCCTCCTTATAAAGAATCTGGAAAAATATGTCTAAATCTAGTTGTTATTCAATATTTATTTATTTATTGTGAAATTTTCCACATGTAGCTGTGTTACTTTAATAATATTATTACATGCAATATATATTTAAATTTTTCTTCTATTGCTTAGAAATATTTTTTCTTCTTAGGAAATTAACATACAGCTAGTCATAGAGATCAAATCTGCCATGTTATATTTATTTAATAATTGACAATTTTGGGGTTTTTGACAGGTTCTCTCTGTAGTTTTGTGGACCAAGCTCGTCTCAAACTCAGAGATTCGCCTGTCTCTGCTTTTTGAGTGTTGGGACTAAAGGCATGTGTCACCACTGCCATGGCCAAAATTACTGATACATAACCTTTCCACAATTGTATTAATCTTAGAATAAAATTAAAAATCAATAGTATCTAATGAATCACATTGTTTTTATTTTAAAATACAAATGACTCATTCACAGCAGCTACATGGAGTTAATATATCTATAGTTAAATTTACTAAAAGAGATAAAAAAAATTCTAAAATGATCAATATAAAATGTCCTGGACTAAATTAAGAAATAAAAAAAATACAGACCCATACATAAACATGCATATACACACAAACAATAACAAGTCATTGTGTTTCTGTGTTTTAAAATATCACTGTTGTTAAAATACTTTCCGTACCCAAAGCATGGTGTAAGTGAAGTTTCTATGAAACATCAATAAAAGACCTCAAAAAAATCAGCTTAAAATTTGCATGAAACCATGATAAAGCAGCCAAGATCATTAAAGTAAATAAATAAAAGGGAAGGATTATATTATCTTGATTTAAAAATGTACTAAAAAAAGCATAGTAAAAATACCCAAACATTGGCATAATAACATATATAAAACAAAGAAGAAACATCAGAGCAGTCAAATATCTCAGGTTATTACCAAAGCTGTCCATCACCTTCCATAAACTTATGGTAAGGCCTTATTGCTGATGACAACACATACATTTCTCATTAAACATGAAGACATCAAGCTGATGCCCAACAAGAGCCTTAATATGTTCACAGAGCTGGAAGGTATGCTCAATGCTACCAGAGATAAAAGAAAAGTAGACATCAAACAAGCTACAGGCTCTTTGATCTACAATGGTGACATACCAGCACTGTACATGGGTGCAATGGAGGCACAAATTCTGTGGGAGCAACTGGCCCATATGTGATTGGATATAAGGGCTACCATGAAGTGGGACTCATGCATGACACTCCTTGGTTGGACAAGAACCTGAGAAAAGGCCAAGGACCTAGGGAAAAACCAAATACTATTTTGTGGCAACATTTCATACTAAATGGGATGTCTTCATCATATTCCTCCCCTCAAGGTTTATGTGTATTAAAAGGATTAGACACCAAGGAAATAGTGTGTTTCAGACACAATGGAAGAGATGGACATATGAACTCACAGATAATGTGGTGGTATGCACAAGACCTTCACAGGTAAGATGGGAAGTAGACACAGCCTGCCATTCCTATCCAAGAAGCTATCTCAAATTAGCAAACATTTGCAAAGGAAAAATCAATTTTCTTCAGTGGATTTTCATGAAGAATACAAACCTTACTTAGGGGCAGGCAGCACATTCATTAGTCAATAGTTAAGACAAAGTAAATTCAAGGACACTTTTGTAAATATAAACTGTGTTTTCATTTTTTGGGCAATCCAGACCCAAATAATCACACAGATCTATATTAATTACAACACTGCTTGTCCAGTGGCTCAGGCATATTTCTAGCTAGCTTAAATCTTAAATTCTATTCATCTGTATATCGCCCCAAGACTATGGCCTACTGGTAAATTACTGGTGTCTTTTTCCTTTTGCAACTACATGGCATCTGCCTAACTCTGCCTTCTTTCCTGCTCTATCTCTGCTTTGATTTCCTGACTACCCTGCCATAGGCCAAAGGAGATTCTTTATTAAACAACGATAATAAAACATATTCACTGCATGCAGAGGGGAATCCCATATCATACGTTTGGAGACTTTTTTCCTCACATTTCTTTGCTTGTGTGTTTTAAAATTATTTTTATCTTCCTGGTATTTTGCTTGTTTATTTTTTTCTGATTGCTGTTTTTATGTGTGTTCATGTGTATGAACATGAGGTATATGAACATATCTATATGTGTTTCTTATACTTTTCTTGTTTATTCTGACTTACTTACCTGTTTGTTTTTTTTTGCATTTTTTTTAAAAAGAGAAAGAAAAAGTGGATTTGAGTGGGTGGGAAGGATCTGAAAGGATATAAAAGAAAGGAAACCATAATCAGAACACATTGTATAAAAATATTTTCACTTAAAGCCTCCCATATTCATAAGTCACACAGCCAACAAATTTTCCAAGATTAATCTCTGGAGAAAGAATAGACTTTAAGAGAGGATGTTGCAAAAATTGATATTTATTTTCAAGAAAATGAAACTAGCTTACTGGTTTAAAAAGATAAATTGAAAATAGAATGCACGCTTATAGTAAGATGTAAAACAAAGAAACTACAAGAACACACGATTGAGTAAACATTTCAAGAAACTGGAGTGTGAAAACCATGTTATTTGGACAAGCTGCCCATACACAAGAAATATAAGCACCAATAGATAAGATCCAACTGAAAAGCTTCACATAACAATGGAACTAATCAAGTCGGTTTAGAAGTGACCTACAGAATGTAATGAAATATATATAAAAAACATTTGACACTGGGCTACTATTGAGAGTATAATAGTAACTCCTACGACTATGAAATCATTATACTTATCTTTAAAAGTATACATTATCATACTCATTATTATGAAAGTTTCACAAATAAATAAAAACATTATGTGAAAAAAATGAATAAATGAGCAATAGGTTTGTTTTAGTTAGGATTTCTATTGCTGTGACTGATATCATAACCTGTTGTGACCATTTGGAGTCCTGGCCTCCAGCTGCTCTTCCCTGCTAGAGATCTTTACTTTTCTTCTGATTTGAGTTACTGAAAGCTGTGTCAAAGTTGTTTACCAGCTCTGCTTCACGAGCATGTGTTGCCTTGGCTTTGAGGATCAGAGGATAAGGTTTTCACCTGTTGGCGAACCTGACTGTTGGGTATATAAGCTTCCATGGTGCTACTGAATAAATGTCTTCTTACCAGTGACTAGAGGTCCTTGTGTGTCTTTGTATGTTTCAACCTCCAGCCCCTTGCCCAAAGCTCAGAAACTGTATTGATAGCACATAGAGAGCAGAAGGGCGCTGTGTGCTGCAATAACCAATAACATCATTAGTATAATGTCCAAATACAACTGAACAGGAAAAGGGTTTATTTCATGTCAGGTTACATTCCATCACTGAAGGAAGTTAGAACCAAAATTCATAGCAGGAACCTCAAAGCAGGAACTGAAGCAAAAGTAATGAAAGAACACTGCTTAGAGGTTTGCTCCCCATGACTTTCTCATACAATCCAGGACTTGCCCCCAAGGTTGAAACTATGCAAATTAGCCCAAACTCACACAAATCAGTTACAAAGCAAGAAAAATGTCCTCTGAACTTGTCTACAAGTAACATGATAGAGGCATTTATTCAGTTGAAGTTCCTCTTCCCAGAGGCTTCTATCTTGCGTTAAGGCGTCAAAAACTCATAAGCACAAGATGCACAGGTATATTAAAACATTCTCAACATCAATAACATCAAAGGGATAAATCAAACAGAGTGTGACAAGTTTTTACACTAGCAGGAATAAACATCGTTAAATAAACGAGAGCAAGCACTTGAACAGATGTAGCAAAAGTCTATATATTGTTGATGAAAATATACCTTATTATAGTCATTATTACAGTTTTCCAAATAATAGAAATGAGAAACTACTGTTAATTTTATGATAATTTTATATTTAGACTGAATAATAATGCAACCAGAAAAACTATAGGCTAGCTTGGCATTAATTGAGCACGCCTTTAATCCCAGCACTCAGAGGCAGAGGCAGGCGGGTCTCTGTGAGTTTGAGACCAGCCTGGTCTAGAACTAGTTCTTGTTCCAGGACAGTTAGGACTGTAACACAGAGAAACACTCTCTCAAATAAAAAAAAAAAGGAAAAGAAAAGAAAAACTATAGCCTAATTTCTCACAAAAACATGGAATGAAAAGCTTCAACAAGTATTATGGAGGTTTCTATATATAAAGTACTCACATATGTTTAAACTAAATACCTCCTTCCCTCTGACCAAGTTTGCCTCTCACTGTAGCAGCGTGGGATTGTGCATTGTGAGCAAATGTGTAAATTTAACATGGCACAAATGGAATCAAAAGCAGACATTGTTACACAATCGTCATGCAATTACCAAAAGTAATCTTGACAAATCCAGCCTGATAAATATCTTTAAAAAATAGTAATATCCAAGGTCCTTCCCCCTCCATCCAGGTCTAGGAAGGTGAACATCCAAACTGGCTAGGCTCCCACAAAGCCAGAACATGAAGTCGGAACAAAACCCCATGCCATTGTCCTTGGCTTCTCATGGAGTCAGAAATTTTTTTTTCAATTAAAAATAAAATAAAATAATATTATATTTAAAAAATAGGAATAAAAGGAAGTTTTTTTGGAGGGGGTGTTAAAGGATATTTACAACCTATAGCCAGTACTATACTTAATGTAGGGTATAAAAGCAAACTTTACTCTAAAACCAATAATAAAACACATAGGCTCAGTATCTATTGTCATTTAATATAGTTCTTAAGTTCTCAGCTAGCGTACTAAGAAAAGATAAGTAAATAAAATAATTAAAGTAGGAAAGAAAGGAGTCAAATTGTTTGTTAATTTCATTTAATATAATCCTATATGTAAGAGACCCCAAATACTTCATCAGAAAATTCTTATAATTGAAAAATACTTTCACAAAGTAGTGGTTACAGTATCAGTAGTGTTCCTAAATATGAAGAACAATCTGAAAAATAATTCAGTGTAAATCATCCCATTTAAAAATATTTTAGAAACTTCAAAAACTAAAAATAACACTAATCATCAAAGTAAAAATATAAATATTAAAAAACCCTCTACAATTAAGTCTTTAAAATTACAAAGAGAGAAGATGAGGAAGAAATAAGAAGATGGAATACTGCTCATGTACATTGATCTGCAAAGTTAATATTGTGGATATGGCTATAGGTCAAATGCAACTTAAAGAGTCAAATCAGACCCCTCCTAAATTTTAAATTTCAATGCCTTTCTTCACAGAAATTGGAAGAATTTCTAAAATTAATAAAAAGCAAAAGGCACAAACTTTGGAGGTATTCAAACCAAACTTGAATAAAATAAAATAAAAAAGAATGCAAAATGAAGTTATCAATATACCTGCTGTCAATTTATGCTACAGAGTCAGAGGGACAACAACAGCATGGTATTGGTTCAATCACACGTAAGCACATACACACATACTGAAGAGGGGGGAAGAAAGAGAAAAGGGGAAAACAAAACTATATGACTATTTACCTAATTCTTAAAAAACGGTGTCAAAGATATACATTAGGAAAGACAAACGCAAATGGTGTTTAGCAAACTTTGATCTGAATGTGGAATAACAGACTATCTCTAATTTCGCCTTGTAGAAAAATCAAGTTCAGAACAGAATAGAGAGCATAATGTACAGCGTGAACAGTTGAATGTGGATGAAAACATAAGGAATATTTCAAATTGTCAGTGTAGGTATGCAATGTGTGATAAGGGATCCATTTGCCAGGGAAATAATCACGAAGTCGATCCATGAGATTACACAGAATGAAATAATCATCAGGGTAAAGAAAAAGATTAAAGTTTTGCTAACCTCATTAGGCAGAGGATTAATGTCTAACAGAGATACAACAATGAAATATACATCATATATCACACATATGATAAATATCCAATATATGTATAAAACAAAATTACTATGAGACTAAACAATCCAGTAAAGAAATGGAAATTTAATATGAAAAACAATCATTAAAATATGAAAGATATCTTGTGAAGATGCAGGGAAAAAGAATCCTGATAAACTGTTGTTGTGCATACAAATTAATTCAGAAATTATGGAAATCAGAATGGAGTGTCCTGATGAAACTGAACATTAGACCTTCACAACATACAGTGCATGTACTCTTGGACAAACTCAATTTAATTCATCAAAAGGAGAAGAGAGATGGTGAGTCTTCTAATTCTATATTTTTCTCTGGCACTCTTTACAATAGCCAAGTTGTGAATTTAATCTAGGTTCTAATAGTTAGATGAAAATGGAAGTCGAGATCAATATACTCAGTAAAATAAACCATTCTTCAAGAGAAATATCACATTTTTCAATCATGGCTGGTCCCTAAAGATCTCTCTCTCTCTCTGTCTCTCTGTCTCTCTCTCTCTCTGTGTCTCTCTTTCTCTCTCTGTCTCTTTCTCTCTTTCTCTCTCTCTGTCTCTCTCTCTCTCTGTCTCTTTCTCTGTGTTTCTCTCTCTCCCCGTCTCTCTCCCTCCTTGTCTCTCTCTCTCTGTCCCTCTTTCTCCACACACACACACACACACACACACACACACACACACACACAGGTGTGTGTGTGTATATATAAAATCAGATATGTGACATAAAGTCATATGGAGACTATTGAAGAAAATGGAATACTTAGAGTGGAAACAGCCAATGTACATTATTTACCAGAAAGAAAATGTCTTTATGAAGCTTATTATAAGGTGCAGTGAACATATGCTAATAAAAACTACAATATAATTACTCTCAGAGCCAGTAGATCATTTAGCTAGAGAAAGGAAAGCAATATGTGTAAGATGCATTTGTATTCCCATGTTTGTTGTAGCACTTTCCCCAAAGCCAAGATGTCTACCATCAGAATATGGATGGAAAAAAAGTGTTTGCACAATGTAATGATATTTAGAATTAAAAACAAATGAAATCCTGTCATTTCCCATATGATAGCAAATGAATGCATATTTGAAACTGAAAAAATATGTTTACAATTGTCCTCATTTTTCAGTTACCGACCCTAAGTCTGTGAGCTTGGAGGGTCCCAAGGTCACAAAGATCGTGAGGAACTTATTGAGTAACATGATACAAGTTGTCTCAGCTTCCTAACCTGCACCAACAAGATACAAGAAAAGAAAGTTATAAAACCCAAGTGTTTTTCAAATGCTGTATATGAAAGAGCACTATGCTTATGATGAATAAATTAAAACAGAAAGCAGGAAGCAGGAAGATGAGGACATGTCTTTCCATGCCCACATCTTCTCTTCATGTGGAGCCAAATGAACACGCAACTAACTTCATGGGTTTTTTAGAGTGTTGCTGATTGGTTTTTAAAAAAATGCCTCTGAAGCTAATCAGACCAATTGGACCAATTTTGGTCATGATTTATGTCTTATTTGTTCTGTAATGATCATTGAATACTAACCAAAAATTTGGACAAATTGCTTAAATGAAATCAGAAATTAACTTAATGGTGAGATAGGACAATGGATCACCACTCATATTAACATAAAAAGCATGTATATGCCAATTTTTATTTTATTTTTGCATGGGGTCAGAGCATATTAGCCTTATATCAGGTTATATTTTAGAGAAATTATAGCTACATATAGTAAAGCTGACGTTTCTTATTCTTACTGTACTATGATGTAGAAACACCACTTTAAGATATTCATTTTTTTGATAGCATTTCTTCAAGGCACAATATTTTCAAAAGATTTAAGCTTAATGTAGTATTTCTACAAAAGATCAGAACTGCTAGCAAAAATGCATTCATCATTACTTATTGTGTGTCATTCTCATGAAACAAATTTTCAACAGACTTTGGATTTCAGGAGACACCTGTGAAGTCTGAACACAGGGGAAACAAGCTATCTGGGTCACCTCCCACCTCATTCAAAGCAGCACTTCATCTGCCAAGAAAGAGGTGGGCCCTTTTCTCCACTGCAAACAAAGCACATTCAGGATGACACAGAATGTGTAGTGCAATTGCAGCATCCTGTTTGCTCGGGTCACAGCTAAATGCACAATGTTTTGAAGCAACAGTTTTTGTTTTCTACCTACTTCTGCTTATTCTCCTGTAACTTTCCCCCAATAAGCTAAGAAATGTAATGCAGATAAAATTAAAACAGACAAAACAATAGTTCATCCCATTTATTGTGCTAATTCATTGTAGGATGTTAGATCAATTTGCTATTTTCAATGGGGCAATATATTACAAATGTACGCAGTGAAATGTGGTTAATATAAAAAGCTGTATGTAAACATAGATAATTGAAAACACCTAAGGTTAGTCTCCCCCCCCCCAAGATAAAGACACGCCTGACACATAGCTCATGTAACAAAAAATGGTTTTAAATTCCATCATGGAAAATGAAAGAAAAACAGTTCTTTCTGTGAGTAGACAAGGGTGGGAAACACAAAATCTCAGAATGCCAGTGTTTTCTAAATTAAAAAAAAGTTTTATATTATGTTTTACTACCAGTACAACAATACATTCAAAAGTATATTTTCCCTCAAAAATGTATCCATGCCAACAAGA
Organism: Microtus pennsylvanicus; assembly: GCF_037038515.1. Lineage (NCBI taxonomy): Eukaryota > Metazoa > Chordata > Mammalia > Rodentia > Cricetidae > Microtus > Microtus pennsylvanicus. The sequence goes on from NC_134593.1 coordinate 40,018,912, forward strand.
TAATGGATAATTTAAGTATATTCTAATTTCACTGAGCACAAATAGAAGCATAAAGAACATTTTTGTTAATAAACTTTCATCTCTCTTCAGGATTTTATTAATCATCAAATGTATCACACATAAAAGTACATAAAAGTTAACGTAGCAGTAATGAATTATAAAGTGAACTGCTACAGAGTGAACCAACACGCAAAACATTAAATTGAACAATGCCAACACACACACACACATACACACACACACACGATTTCCAGTGCACACGCAGGTACACGTTTGAAGGCGTAAGTAACAAACAATCCCACACCAGTTTGGAATTATGATTAATAGAATGGTTATTTATTCAAAGGGGAAAACTTACAGATCACCGTCCCAGACAACAGCCCTCTGCACAATCAGAAAGGAGCCTAGTGAGTGTGCACTGGAAATCGTGTGTGTGTGTGTGTGTTGGCATAGTTCTATTTTTAATTATATTATTTGACATTTATGTATCAACCTGGTTGTGATTTTGAGAAAAAAAATTATTCTATCTACTGAACAATAGGTTATATAGATTTTATCCTAAATGAACTTTGAAGTAGGTGATTCCTAATTAGAAACTCTGTCATTTTCTATGTCTTTGTCCTTTAATTATATTGCTTTGATATTTTAATTTCTGACTTTTAGGTAATCAAGCTATTCATGATGCAATGAATAGGACTGAAAGATTTCTTTTTCAATAAATAGAAATTTGCCTATCTCATTGACAACATTAGGTAAGGATATTCAATTCATAATTTTTAAAATGTGAATATGACCTAATGTGAGTCCCTGACTTTTGTAATAAGAAGATAAGTAGATCATCTCTTATTTATACAAAGAAATCAGATCCTCGACAGGCTAACATGATTGACCATCACAGTTCTTCTTCAATGATCCACAAAAACAACTTAAAGCAAACAACAGAAAGTAGATTGTCTTGGAGAACAAGATATATTTTGGGAACTTACTGTCATCTTCATATATCTTGGCTATATAATACATGCAAACAAACTTTTTTGTATGATTTGAAAACAATGTGAAAATTATTCTAGTAATGCCTTTTTATCTGAAAAAAGCAACATCTGAATTTATTCCCTATTCCATTAAGTTCCTCATTTGTTTTAAAATTCACAATGAAATAATTATAAATGTCATTTTTTCTTTAAAAGTAGAAATTTGAAACAGGACAGAACAAGAATAACCAAATACACAAAATGAAAGTGGGTAAGAATTATGTAAATGGTGAAAGTGTTATGACCATTACCAATGTTATCTTTAACTAGAGCTAAACATTGAGAGAGTAAGATACAATTTAAATATTGATTGGTTGGAACAAGCGGTGGTGGTGTACATTTTTTATTACCTCTTGGGAGGCAGAGGCAGGCAGATCTCTATGTATTCAAGGTCACTTTGGTCTACAGAGCAATTTCCAGGAAAGGTTTCAAAACAACCCAGGGAAACAAAGAAAACAAAAAAAAACAAGCAACCAACCACAAAAACAAACTGGTTGGCCAAGAAGAAATGCTACTACATTCTAATGGAGGTGGCATCTGTGACAGGTTTTCTTTTTACACAGATTTTGAACTTATTTTCTTTAAAGTTGCCAAAATTAAGCATAATAATGTAACTTTTTCATAAAATACTATAAAACATTATTCTTAAATTTCATTTAGGTTTACTAATTCATGTTTTTCTAACTTAAACCTCATTTCTCCATCTGTAAAGTCAGGGTAATATCTGTTAAGGATATCACCTTTGTTACCAAGCTAATACTCATTAATAAGGTACTAAGGATCTTTGTGAACTGTTGCTAACAACAGAGAACCAGTCAGTTATATGAAAAGCCTTTGTAGGATTTAACAAAACATTTCTGCCTCTGATACACAGAATACTGCTGTAGGAGGAGGAGTGGGCTGTGTCCCACTGTCTGGCTAGCTTAGCCCCCAAAATAACCACACAGAAATTGTATTAATTAAATTAATGCTTGGCCCATAAGCTCTAGCCTCTTATTGGCTACCTCTCACATCTTGATTCAACCCATTTCTAATAATCTGTATGTCACCACGAGGTCTTGGCTTACCAGGAAAGATTGAACATGACTTACCTGGCAGCTGGCTCCATGGCGGCAATCTCTAACCTGCTTTCTTCCTCCCAGAAATCAGTTCTGTCTACCCCGCCTACCTATGTACATCCCTATCAGGCTAAGCAGTTCCTTTATTAATTAACCAATGAAAGCAACACATAGAAAGGACCTCCTACATGCATATCATACTGCAATCAGGGATGCATAGGATTTTAGTTGGCTTAAGTCATGTAACATCTCCCTTAGTAATTACCCATGTGATGGGGCAGAAGATAACACTGCTTTAGTACTTTGCCTGCATATTTATCATATAATGAAAAGTTACTACATGAAATTTGTTCATCTGAAACTTCAATCTTTTGTTTCCTAACTGGAACTATTTGCTGATTCAATTCCCAATTCAGATATTAACTCTCCATTCTGCTGATCTTATATACAAAGCAGAGAATGCTGAAATATCTTTAGTAAGGTTAGAATTATAGTATGGTAGCATTAAAGACAACAAGAAGATTGATACAATGGCCCTGTCTGACAGCTCTGCTCCTATTAGCAGAAGGTCTTCGAGATGGCAGGATAATGCCCTGGGCAACTCACACTATGACAGCATGGTCATAGCCTACGTCTGCTATTTCCTTTTAAAGTTAGCTTGCATCGTTAGCGGTTTCCAATCCGTTTCTGGGATATATCTAAGGCAATGATAGGGTTAGCATTTACCAGTGAGAACAGAAAGTAATAGTACTAATGCAAGTGCCATTAAAAACAGAAAGTAGTAGCTAACAAATCTAGAAGCTAACAATTACGTCAAAATGAAACACATTCACAAAATACATATATTTACACATTCTGAATTGTATATTCATTTCTCACTTTTTAAAGATTCAAGCATTTCTTTCTAGATGTTATCAACTGTCCACAGTGTCAAGATTTTTCTCTGTCCATCAAGAAACATAACTAACAAAAGCCATTTATTTCTTTCTCCTATTTGTCTATTGTATTTTCTTTCTTTGGTGTTAAATCTCATACATTACACTTAAGTTTACATTTCTGGTGGTAAATGGTCAGCTCTAAAATCATTTAAATAAAAAGCATTATACAGGCTCAATGAGTTATATTTTGCAACATATATGTATATACAAATACATATGTTCTTGGCATAAAAATTGATGTAAGTAGAGGCCATGAATTTGAAGGAGAGCTAGGAGTTGCTTATGGGACAGTTTGAAGGGAGGAAAGAGGACAGGAAAATATAATTAATCAACAATCTCAAAATTAAGCAACAACAATTAAAGAGAAAATGAACACAAAAACATTGTTTTAAACTTTAAGTGTTGTGTCAAATGCTATAAGTAGCAACCAAGAAAAATCTAAAGAATAATTAAAACCATAATGCCCTAACCTCCCCAAGTAACTTATTTTGAGTTTAATATGAATAATTAATGCATGGATTAATTCACAAATAGAATGTACACTTTGATTTTCCCCAGAAAAACCTAGTATAATAATACACAAAAAGACTTGCTATAATACAAACAGTAAAAACTATAATATTACAAGAAGCCTAACTTACTTTTCTAACTGATTTTCATAAGTGTGCAAACTAATTTTTTACACAGAGTTTATCATAGAAATGAAGATGATGCATATTTTATTTGATCTTCCTTACCCTTAAGGCCCACCTGACATTCTTTTTCTTATTAGCAAAATATAAATTTATTTATTTACTTATTGATTGATTTTATTGAACTCTACATTTTTTTTCTGCTCTCCTCCCTGCCTCTCCCCTCCCCTTCAACCCTCTCCCATGATCCCCCTGTCCCCAAATTACTCAGGAGACCTTGACTTTTTCTACTTCCCGTGTAGATTAGATCCATGCATGTCTCTCAGGATACTCATTGTTGTCTAGGTTCTCTGGGATTGTGATTTGCAGGCTGGCTTTTTGTTTTGTTTTGTTTTATGTTTAAAACCACTTATGAGTGAGTAATATGATAATTGTATTTCTAGGTCTGGGTTACTTTACTCAATATGATGTTTTCTAGCTCCATCCATTTGTTTGCAAATTTCAAGGTGTCATTTTTTTCTGGTATGTAGCAATCTTAATAAATGTACCGCATTTTCCTTATCCATTCTTCAGTAAAGGGGCATTTAGGTTGCTTCCAGTTTCTGACTATGACAAACAATGATGCTGTGAACATAGTTGAGCTCATGTCCTTGTAGCATGATTGAGCATCCTTTGGATATATACCCAAAAGTGGTATTGCTGGGTCTCGAGGAAGGTTGTTTTCTAATTTTCTGAGAAATAACCATATTGATATCCAAAGGGGCTGCACCAGCTTACACTCCCACCGGCAATGCAGTGTTCTCTTTCCCCCACAACCTCTCCAGCATCAATTGTCATCAGTGATTTTGATCTTGGCCATTCTTACAGGTGTAAGATGTTATCTCAGAGATGTTTTGATTTGCATTTCTCTGATGAGTAAGGATGTTGAGCATTTCCTTAAGTGTCTTTCAGTCATTTTAGATTCCTCTGTTGATAGTTCTTTGTTTAGGTCTGTACTCCATTTTTTTATTGGATTATTTTGAGATATTTATTTATTTATTGGTTTTTCGAGACAGAGTTTCTCTGTAGATTTGGAGCCTGTCCTGGAACTAGCTCTTGTAGACCAGGCTGGTTTCCAACTCACAGAGATTCACCTGCCTCTGCCTCCCAAGTGCTGGGATTAAAGGTGGTTACCAAGCTATTTTACTTTTGATGACCAATTTCTTGAGTTGTTTTTTTTTTTGTTTTTTTTTTTTTGTTTTTAAGACAGATGTAGTTGGCCAGGCCGTGATAACCAACAGTTTTTTATTTTATTTTTTATTTTTCTTTTCAAAAATTTACACTTCCTTCCCCTGCTCCCACACCCCTCCCACTCATGGAGATCAGACCTCTGTCTGATGTGCGCTTGGTGAAGATCTTTTTCCATTCTGTAGGCTGTCATTTTGTCTTGTTGTCCATGTCCTTTGCTTTATAGAATCTTTTAAGTTTCAGGAGGTCCCATTTATTACTTGTTTCTCTCAGTGTCTGTGCAACCAGACTTGTATTTAGGAAATGGTCTCCTGTTCCAATGCATTCAAGTGTACTTCCCACTTTCTCTTCTATAAGGTTCAGTGTGGCTGGCTTTATGTTGAGGTCTTTGATCCATTTGGACTTGAGTTTTGTGCCTGGGGATAGATATGGGTCTATTTTCATTCTTCTACTGTTGATATCCAGTTATACAAGCACCATTTGTTTAATATGCTTTTTTTTTCCCATTTGATATTATTTGCTTCTTTGTCAAAAATCGGGTTTCCGAAGGTGGGTGGATTAATATCCGGGTCTTCTATTCGGTTCCATTGGTCCTCCTGTCTGTTCTTTTGCCAATGCCAGTACTGTAGCTCTGTAGTAGAGTTTGAGGTCAGGATGCCTACAGGAGTTCTTTTATTGTACAGGATTGTATGGCTATCCTGGGTTTTTTTTTTTTTTTTTTTTTTTTTTTTTTTTTTTTTTTTTTGCTTTTCCATATGAAGTTAAGTACCGTTCTTTCAAGGTCTGTGAAGAATTTTATTGGGCATTGCATTATATCTGTAGATTGTTTTTGGTAAGATTGCCATTTCTACTATATTAATTCTACATAACAAAGACCATGGGAGATCTTTCCACTTTATGGTGTCTTTCTCAATTTTTTTCTTCAGAGATTTAAAGTTCTTGTCATACAAGTCCTCCACTTGTTTGGTTAAAGTTATCTAAACTAACAGAATCAGAAATGAAAAGAGGAAAACAACAGACAGAAAAAATGCAGAAAATCATGATGTCATATTTTAAAAACTTGACATCTAATCTCAGTGTTTTTCAGTTTTGTTAACCTATCCCATCTATGGTCCATTTATTGAAAGACACTGCTATCTTATAATGAAGAGATTTTCAAATTGTGTCTGAATAGAAAGTTCAGTGTTTGGAGTCAATAGTCAGTCTTTGGCTTGGTAGAAAAACATCTGGTAGCTACAGATACCATTTCCTCAAAATTGCATTTTTCCTCTGAGGACATACTTTTATGTTTATTCCTTTAGACATGCAGTTTGCTATGTTTTCTGAACTCTATTAATTATTTTTATCAATTCTCTAAAATATGTATCAAATATCATTAGAAAATGTAAATTTGTCATAAATTACCATGCCTTCCTAGCCCAAACCTTCTCAGTGCTTTTCAGGTAGAGTATGGTTTTAAAAATGGGCTGTGCTTTTTCTTCTGTATCCACAATAGCAATTCCAGGTGCATATGAAGATAAAGGTGACTAATTAGGTTGCTGCTTATTCTCAAGGAAATAATTAGGCATCATTAGGGCATTATTTTTTAAATTAGGGCTTGCTTTCATGTGGAATTTTTATAGTACTCTGTCTTTGTAGAGACAGTCTTGAAACTCATTCATTTGTTCAAAAAGAAAAATTAAATGTCATTATTAAGATCTACTTTTCTGAAAACATGGCCAAAAGCAATTTAATCCTAAATTTGTCAGCTTCACACAAAAGGCAATTTGAACATTAGCAATCAATCTCTCAAGGTGATTGCTATCTGCATTTAAAGGCGTGGATAGAAAGAAAAATACAGGAAATAATTGTCCTCACGACCACTATCAGTGAGAATTCCTACCGTGTACAAGTTTGTGGAAAAGTGAAGAGTCTAAGTTGTACATACTGGACCTGAGGAATTCTTTTGAAGCTCTGGCTGCTAGACTGTTTCAGACATGTGAAGTGCTTCATGACGAACACTGACCCTCACTGGTCTGGGTTTTTATTTAAAAATATAGAAACTCCTTAAAGGGAGACTAAGTATGTGGAAATTTATAAGATGTGATTTGAGGATTTCCAATAAAGCTCTTTGTTTCCCCAGGTAATCACATTGAATACAAAAGCAGCAGGAACTTCCATGTTGAATTCCTTTAATTTCTAATTCAATCGAAAATTTATTCAAAGACAAGACAATTTCTCCTTTCAGTTTAACCAGCTGTGCCTTGTGTTTATTATCAATGGGAAAATGTGACTTTGTAAAATCTTTGGATGTCTTCATCTGTGTAAAGGGGCTCTTCAAGTATATTCCAGATTTGTTGTAAGGTTTAAATTAGTTAATACCAGTGTAACGCTTAGAACATTACATAACAGGAAATGGTGTGAACTCTTATTTTACAATTAGGATTGTTATCATTATCACTGACTGCTCTGTTATAGATGGACTTCATTCACAATGAATGTTGTATATTAGTCGTCTTCGTGATGGTAAATGTGGGGCTTGTAAGAGTTGAATGTGTCCTAAAGGCTTCTTTCTCTTGAGTGAGATTAAGACCTTAACAGAAACAGGCTCTGCACAACATTTAGCAGCTTTGCCCTCCCACATTCCATCTCCCAATACTACTTTTTAGAGTACACGGTTCTTTGTAGGCTATTGATCCTGTTAACACTCTGTCTTTTGCTCCCAATCACCAGAACTGTGAGATTTCTTTTTCCCCACATAAATTACTCACCCAAATATTTTGTTCTAAGGACATTTAAATGCATTAGCCCAATAGATACCTATTATGTACATAAATCTGAGTACATAAAATTAAGTGTACCACCTATGAGTTTAACAAAATTTCAAAGAAGTTACTGCATCCTCGCAACAAATGCTCATTTACATATTGTTTACTCTTTTTAGCTTAATTCAAGATACTGAAATTACTTCTCTTTTCACTTTGGGTAAGATACTGAAGGGAACACCCATAGTGACTATGATTCTAATCAGCACTTGGGTATTTGCTGGCACATTCTGAGAGATAAGTCGAAATTGGAAATAAAATTAGTTTTCTCTTTAGCATTTCAAGGGTATTTGAGGAATGGTGAGAGATAGAGGAAAAAGGAAGACAATCAAATTCTGTTTGTGTACATTACTGGCATTTGGCAGAAGTATGGCATCATCAGGAATTGTGCTGGGCAGCTAGGGACAAATAGCAAACTAATGCCAGTGGTAAGTGTGGCCTTATGTGGACCATTGCTAGCCAGCCTGGGGCTGGGGAAACCCCTCCATGCATGAAATTAATGATGTATTGAAAAGTTATTGGAAGACAAAAAGAGGACAGAAATCAAAGTTATTGATATGTATAACTTCTGGTTTCCCACATGAGGTATGAAAGACATGGGTGAATTAAGAAAATGGTAAAAAAAAAAAAACTGGGGATTCAATGATAAAAAGAAAGAGAAAGTTCTAGAATTTATCACTTCTTGGAGAAAGCAAATATTACGATTTAAAATTGGAAACATATTTAAATAACATCAACATATGAAATCTAAATAACCTTAAAGCCCAAGTGAACCAAGTATGCCATTTTAGCTGTCTTTACTTAAGAGATCATGTTAATAAATGCACATTGAACTAAAGATCTAATTGCATAGATTCCTATCCCTGGAAGAAAAGACTCATGTATACATTTCAGTGCCAAATGTACTAGAAGTCTGTCTGAAACAGTCTTGTGTTGCTTTTCCCTTTATGCTGACAACATGATAATGAACTGTGTGTAGCCATCAATAAAGATGTGGTGATGGAATGTAAAACTATGGGAAATCAAAAATTATGCATATCAGAAGGACCAACTGAGACAGAGATAGTTAATGCAACTTTATTTCCCTAAACTTTGTTGTCAAGAGTTTTAGAAGTAATGGTTTGTTTTCTTCTTTGTTATTTATTTATTTGCTTATTTTGTGTCAAGGCCTTATGCTATAGCTCAGGTTGGCACATGGATCTCTGTGTATGGCTGGCCTCAAACTTTCAATCATCCTTGCCCAACCTCTCTAAGGTTATTGACTCTGTGGGGCCTCCATACTGAACTCTCTGAGACCAGTCTTGGCCAGGTGAATAAACAAAGGGTTTTGCAGATGGTCTTCATGAATACATTACCCTGAAGTATATCGTGTAATTTGATGACATTGTCCCATTTTTTCTCAACTTTCCACCTCCTTCTGGTTCTGTTAAATCCTTTAGAACAGTGATACTCAGTCTTCCTAATTTCCAAAGGAAAACTATTTTTGTTACAACTTCCATACCTGTAATTTTGTTACTGTTAGGAATTGTAATATAAATACCTGTGTTTTCTGATAGTGTTACATGATTACTGTGAAGTTTAGCCAAAAAAGGTGTTATTTTAAACATAGTCTCAGTTGTTCAGCTTTACAGGTAATGACTCAAGACCCAGATGCAGGGGTGGAAAGTCTGCTAGGTCAGAGAGGCAGAGAAATTACCCAGTTGAACTTCTTCCTCTGCTGACATTCCAGAAAGGGACTTTTCTCCTATGCAGTCTCAAACAAGACTCCTCCAAACTTGAAACAAACAGGCTTTTCCAGTAAATAACATAATCTCAGGTTTCATAGTATGATCAAATATCCTGCAACACAGAGGGGTTATGACCCACAGCCTGAAAACCAATCATCTAGACATTCTCACTCTGGCTCCTACCCCATATGTATTTTAGTAACATGTAAATATTTTATGAATCACACTACATGAGCATAATTTTATGTGTCTATTTAAATGTTGACATGCTGCCTTTCTGAGTCTACCTTGTTTGCTTAACCTGATGATCACGAATTGTATCATTTTTTTGTGTGTAAATAAGATTTAGTTCTTCTTATGGCTAAACAAAACTCCATAGCATGTATGTACTATGTTTTCTTCATCGATCTAGTGACTGACACCTAAACACATTTAACAACTGTGCTATTATCAGTTGTGATTTAGTAAACAAAGGTGTGCAATCATTTCTAGGATATATCGACTTTTGAGCACAAAGCCAAGAAGGGTGGTATAATCTATATTCTGGATAATCTATAATTATATTTTCAGGTTTCTTTCAAATTTCTGCACCAATTGTCACAGTGGTGGGACTAGTATTCATCTCCACAGCAAGACATAAAAGCAGTTGTTGCTTTATCTTCATAGACACTTGTGTTGATCTATCTATTTATGTATTTATTTTGTGCTCTCTTAAGGATATGTACTCTCTATGGTGTGAAGCAAAAAGCCACTTTTAATTTTAATTGGAACTGTCATTTTAATTTGAATTTCCCTGATGACTAAAGATTTGAAATATTTCATATTCACTGAATATTTTCTTTCAGTTTTTTAATCTTTTATTTTATTATGCCACTTATGAAGAATTTATTTATTTATTTAGATTTTGTTTGTATGAGTGTTTTGCCTGCTTGTAGGTATTTTTATTATGTATATGCCTGGAACTTATGGAAGTCAGAAGAACGTGCATATTTTCAGAAACTGGAGCTATAGGCGGCTATAAGTCACCATGTGCGTACTGTCAAATGAATAAGGGTCCTCTGAAAGATGAATAAGTATTCTTAACCAAAAAGCCACTCCTCTAGACCCTTTATTTTCCAATTTATCAATTATAAATTTGGTATCATTTTTAAAGTTCTTTATGTACTCTAAATAATAATCCTCTGTGAGATACATAGCTAACAAGTATTTATTTACCCATTCTGTATTCTATAGGCATCACTTCTTAATTTTATGTTTCACTAGTGCTTTGAGAAATCTGTACAACACATTTGGTACCATATTTTCAAGGTATGCTTTTAGCATCATTGTGAAAAAGACACAGGGTCTAATACTAATGAAAGAATAACTGAGGAACAGGATACATGTACTGGTCAATTGAATTGAGTTCAAGCAGTCAAAAAGCAAAAATTTCCCTTTTCCTTGTCCTTTAAATAGGCGGGCACCAGAAGTGGTCAGCTTTAGCTTGAGGTTTCTGACGTCAAATGCTTTAGATTTGTGCTGGGTGTCTTCTACTTCAAATAATCAAATAAAAAAATTCTTCACAGGATTGTACATTTCATTTGGTTTTAGTTAATTCTGTACATATACATTCTAGTTGTCACTAAAGCAAAGCTATCTCCCATTCTCCCATACCTCTCTAACCATTTGAAATGTTTGCTTAGTTCACTTGAGAGAATTTCACAGTGGAAACATATACCTTACATTTCACATGTCCCAGTTCTGAGATCTCCCTCAAAGCCCACAAGTCATTATATATAAGCAACAAAATTGTGGAACCATGTTAATAACTAGAGTTAGCCTTGAGTTCTTTTTCTAAACAATTAAGAAAGAGACATAAAAAAGAAAGAACGAATGAAAAAAGAGATAAAAATGAAGTGAAGAAGAGAAAGAAAGAAAAAAAAAGAAATGAAAACAAGCTGAATTTTGGAAACGTTAGCAATAGGTATCTCTATATAAAAAGTGAGAGAATCCTTAGAATATTCACTTAATTCATTCATTTGTTTAATGCATTGTGGATCATATACATTAAATATATGAATTTAAAATATACAATATAGATATGTTTCAATATAACTAATGATCATGAATTTTAGACACCAAATTATTCAGAAAGAGTACTGAAAAACTCATACATTGCCATATCACTTAACAAAAATACATTCTTTGTAAGATTCCTTTGTGATGTGTGTGTGTGTGTGTGTGTAGTGACTTTCAAGTTGCAACTCGGTGTATTGGTTAATTTTAATGCAAATCTCACCAAGTATCCAACAGATAGCAGTATAAAGGAGAATGGGTTTATTTTTATTATTGCTTGAAGTAATGTAGTCCATCCAGATGGGGAAGGCATGGCAACATGCCTGTTAGTTCGTTAGTTGGTCGCATAGGTTCTAAGTCAGAATTTGGAGCCTGGAAAAAGGAGTGGGCCTTGCTTATGAAACTTTAAAGACTGTTTTCAGTAACATATTTCCTCTAGCAAGAATCTACCTCTTACTGCTCACACGACCTTCCAAACAGGGGTACTAGCTGAGAAGCAATCTCATGTTTACATTTGTGGTCCTACAGGGGAGATTTCAAATTTGAACTAAAATGATTAGTATTATTTTTAGGAAATTTGGAATTATTGATGAGCTGTTTCCCATGTAAGATTTTCTTTCCACAATATCATTATAACTATCTCAGCAAAATTTTAGTTTAGTAATGTTATATATGAGATATTTCAGATGATGTGATCTTATCTTTAATATTTAATTCTATTTATTGCTGTAGTATACCTATGATGTTGAGTAAGAAGTAGGATCAGACTATTTAGTATGTTTCATATTCAATAAGATTTTCTGTCTTTAAAACCAACAAGAGTTAAACCCCATAATTTTATTGATGTTGTCTTGGTTTTCTGTAAATCAAATCTCAGACCCATTCATGCAGGATTTTGAGAGTTATAAACATTGCATATACTACTCAAGCAATTAGGGGTAGTTGAAGTCTCTGTCTGTCCATCTCTGACTCTGGTTTTATTAATTATTGACCTTGGCTATTTACTAGTTGCTAGGCACTTGACTAGCTTTTGCACCCTGTGAATTTGCAAGTGTCTTGCTTGGTATTAGTTATAATATATTCTGTTTGCACACTTACATGACCAGGTTGTAGCATTTGCCATGGCAAAAATTTATCGCTATTACAGCCACCAAGATATAAACATAGTCTTTCTTGGATATCACCTACTTAGCTCCTTGTCTCTAATGTGGTTTGGAGTGGTACTCAAAATAGAAGCTTCGTGTTAGATGGCATCTTCGCTTATAATTAAATCTGCTATGACCAGCTGGACTAAAAACAAGGATATATGAAATGACAATATGTTTTAAATATGTTTCTCAAGGGTTTTCATGTAGCGAGTCTGCCTGCTGTCACTGGCCTATAGCCATGTCTGCTCTCCTCTCTGTCTAGTTTGATTATCTCATACCCAACTAAAAGCCCCATGGCTCATTTTCTGCAGTGCTCCAGGCTTTTCCACTTGTACTTTTGGTCTTCCTTTCAATTCCATTCTCTGTTCTCCCCTTACATATATTTGAATAGCTTGTAGTCGTCCCCTGACATCACCCTTCCTACTACCTACACAGATGTATTAGTCTCCTGTCTTAGAGCCACTATTAATTCTGATTGAAAGGTACTTTAATGTTTTTAGAATATGGAACTTGTATTTTGCATAAAACATCATAAAATGTATTTTTAGGTTTACAATAAAAGAAACAAATATATAACAAAATACAGACAATAAGACAATTTAAAATTAATCTTCAATTATAATATAAAAATGCAATTTAATTTTATATGCTGAAACATAAAAATATGGCAAAATGCACCAACTGGATAAATCTATTGTGGAAAAAAAATGAATCAGATTTGCTATTCAAAATCCAGACTTTTCCATGAAGGGTAAAGGAAAACAGCTTTCTGACTCTGGATCTTAGATATCATTAGTCCTAATAATGTTGGTGATTTCTTCTGGGAGTGTTTAATCAGTTTGTTGTGACATGGTACCAGCAACTCAATCCTATAAAACAATTGTGATTGATTACTGCTGTTCCATGTATTGGCCAGAAGGGAGCCTGAGAAAAACATACCCACAGCTTGCTTTTCAGAGTACAACTTCTGGGAATGGTGGCCTTTTGGAATTGGACTTCTTATAGTCTTATCAATATTATTAAAAATAGTATAGCCTAAAGTCAATTTCATTATTTTTAAAAGATAAATATCATTTAGGATTGTGATCAATGTTAGGAATTACAGCATATTAACTAATTACAATGGCATATGGTGAGTACAAATCTTTTTCTTAAACCTTGACCTAGTTAAGTATTGACATCTTCTGATCTGAACACAGCAGGCATACTTAGAAGGCCACTTGCAGGTCTCTTAAAACCACCATGGCAAGGCAGAGGCTTTCCAAGTCAATAAACTGTGACCACTAAGGCTGAGATCAGCTATTTATAAATGATCAAGGATATTCAAAGAAGAATATGCATTTTCTAAATTTTTTTCTCTCACTACAATTATAAATAACAAAGTAAATAAAACAAATGAGAGCGTAATTCTTGCTATCTCACATTTAATTTTATATTTTTTATGGCAAGGTACCAAGAAAGACAACTTAGAAGAGACTCAGTGTTTTTGGCTAGTGTAGGCTTATTCATCTTATGGAATAGTGGTAAGGGGATTCACCATGGCAGAAGGGCATTACAGAGAGAACAATTCATGTCATGTTGGCCAAAACCAAGACAATATGAATTTATGCTATTACTCTTTTTCCATTTTCCCCTTTACTCTATATAGGTTCCTGGTCTACTGTGTGATGTGGTGTACACTTTCTTGGCAGTACTTCCTCTTTTGAATGATTGTCTCTGTGAATGTCCTCCTAGAACCTCAAGGAAATATGCTTTAATAATGTACAAGGGATCTCTCAATCGGATTAAGCACACATTCAATATTAACCATTAAAGATATAGTTGTTAATTTAACTATCAAGCATATCTCATTCAATTACATTTAAAATTCAAATACAGGTAGGATGAATTCCCTCATAGTATATATAAATGCAAATGAATAGTCTTAAACACATATATATGAACAACAATGCATGGATTCAGTATTATATATGTGTGTGTGTGTGTGTATACTACATATATATTTTTGTGTGTAATTATAGAATTCAAGAGGAAGAGATTATGGATTTTATTTTTTTATTTTATTTTTTACAAAGATTTATTTATTAATTATGTATACAGTATTTTCAGTATTCTGTCTACATGTATGTCTGCAAGCCAAAAGAGAGAACCAGATCTCATTACAGATGGTTGTGAGCCACCATGTGGTTGCTGGGAATTGAACTCAGGACCTTTGGAAGAGCAAGCAGTGCTCTTAACCACTGGGCCATCTCTCCAGCCCCAAAATTCCTGTGACTTATGCTGCTGTCAGGATAGAATAAAAGCTGGAGATTATGGATTTTAGAAGTTGGGAAGACACAGGAACAAATTGTTTTGTGGGTGTTAAAAATGGTGCAACTATAGTACTAATGAATGAAATTATTAAAAATATTAAAATTTTAAAAATATATAAAGGTTATATTTTAATAGACTGAAAATGCAGTTGCTTCTTCCCCAAAGTAATCTATTATTTCTCAAATGTTCTCAATCACATCTCCTCTGGGATGCAAGAAAAATTTACATAAGACTTAGACTTCATGGTCTCTTTTGCCCTGCAGCTTTCATATACAAATATTCCAAATTTTTAGCATTTGGTACCTTCCTTGATTCTTTACTTATCTACATATTCACCCTCATTTTCACAGACTTTCCACTAAGGAACTGCAAGCAGATATTTCAGCCTTGCCACATGTTGCCTTGAATATAAACAGTAGCTTAAAATTGGAGAAGCTTCCCTTACTCCAAAACTCCTATATTTAAAATGCCTTCAAGGATCACAACCTGTAAACGACACCAAGGAGTATTACCAGCTTGGGCAGTAGAGTATATCCTAGAAAACATTTGTAAACTGCCGGAAGGCTTAGCATATTGAAAGAAACTGAAAGGCTTATACATACAGTGTGCCGTGTTCTCTTCAAAGCAAGGTCTTCCAAATAACCTAAGCCTAAATCCAGCCAATAACAGGTGTGATATATTCAGTTCCTTAAGGCCAACATTTTTTTTCTAATCTTCTTAGTAGTACAAATCTCTTCAAAGGACGTAATTTTCCTGCCCAAATTTGCAAATGATTCTTTAGGAGGTAATGTTAAAGTTTCGTGGCTACTTCTAGTCCAATTTTGTTTTTACATCTCACTATGAACATATCTAATCAAAGACGTGAACAAAGAACCAAATAAATAAAAACCATGCCACAGCCCAAATCCTGAATTTATAGAGAGGGCATTTATTCAGAGCAATTAGTTGCTGGGAGCCAGGTAGGCTAGTGTCAGATGAACAAATGGATGTTTGTCCAACAGGTCTCTGAGAAGCAAAACCAGGGGTTATGGTCTCTCACTATGCGAGGACCGATAGACAGCAAGACAACACAGAAAACTGCTGATACCAGGTAGTTTGCACGCACTCTCCTCTCTCATGATACTGATGATTCCCTTGGTCGTTTTTAGTGTCACTTGGTCAGTCATGGATTGGACAGATGTCATCATTCCATGAAATTCCATTGTATTCTCCAACATTTTACCCTAGTATCCTTTGGGAATTGATGTTTCTCAGGCTTTTGTATGATAATGTTGTTTTTGGGAATGCATTCCTACATTTATCATCTTTGTGTTTTGTGAGAACAGAATGTGTCTGGCTTGATATTTAGTCAAGCTAGCAAAATGCTGAGCTTTGTTTTTGTTTGTTTGTTTGAAAATTGTTTTGGTGTAAAATTTAATGTAAGTGAAAGACCCTCAGAGAGGACCTTTCCTCTCTGATGAAGACCCCAGAACCAGGACACTCCGAGACCAGGCCACAGGATGCAATTAGCAAGAGGTTTATTGAGTAAACACAGGTACCTGCGGGCAGCAAGTCTTTCGGAGGACTTGCGCGCCTGCCAACTGGAGGACGGGCTTTTTATAGGGAAGAGCAAAAAGCAAGTTTACAGAAGCAAAAGCGTGGTTATCGATCGACCGGAATGAGGCGGGGGCATGAATGGTTTCCCCTCTTAGCATGGGTGTCAGCAAGAAGCAAGTTTACAGAAGCAAAAGCGTGGTTATCGGAATGCGGCGGGGGGCATGAAAGGTTTCCTCTCTCAGCATGGATGCCTGGCAACAGTCATCCTGTTCCTATCTTATAACTAACCTGCTTTGTTGACATCCTATCTTATTGACATCTTGCCTTGCAGTCTTCCTATCTCTATCTCCTGTTCTCTCAGGCACCTGGGATGTTCTTACGGGAGCAGGCTGGCTGCTGATCCGGGGATTTGTTTAAAACAAACAGGACGTTCCCCCGGGAGCATGCTAGCTGCGGGTTTTGAGGAGGGGGTCTGTGGGGTCTTTCATTTCCCCCTTTTTCTTTTTATTATTGAGTTAAATCTTTTACTCAAAGCAATTACAGAACCTTGGTATCTTGTTGTGGTAACATGTGATACTGATGGGTCAGTACTAGGGCCTGAATGACTGACAGCCTGTCTTTTATAAACTGGACCAGGCGGTTTAAGATGCAGGGCCCAAACAGGAGAATCAGAAGGAGGATAATCAAGGGACCCATCAAAGAAGACAATAGAGTTGTAAACCAGGGAGACTTATTAACCCATCCGTCGACCCATCCTTGCTGTGATTTGAACAGCTTTGTCTCTGTCTTAACCTCTCTCTAAGCTTGGTCATGGATCTTCTAACCAATCCAGTATGGTCAGCATAAAAGTAACATTTTCCCCTGAGTGTAGCACAAAGACTCCCTTTCTTTAAAAGTAACAGGTCCAGGCCCCTCCTGTTATGGAGCACCACCTCTGAAAGATTTGCTCAGACAATAGCCATATGAAAACTAGTACAACTGATGGGACAAAATAACTTATACTTTACAGAGCAGTATTGGGAGAAGATAGTAGAACATCTCTAGGGTGTACATAGCTCTTAACAAAATTATCTGAATGAGGCTTGAAAGTAACTACATGGTAGACATTGTGAACCACTGTAGACCCGAGAATAGCACCCAACACTGTGGCAATAATAGTCTATTGACTACAAAGAGCTTAACTCATCCCTAAGAAACACATGGATGCCTTCTCATAAGAGGCAAGTTCAGTATTATGAATACAAATCTCTTTTGCTGTAGACACCGGGAGTGTTGTTCCTCAACTCCAGAGAATGTGCCGGAGAAGTCAGTTTCGGTCCAGCTGGCACCACATGGCATCTACAGGTTTCCATTGCATCCTGTAGCATCAGCTTTATCCAAATGTACAGGGTTGTGTCCATTGTGAGAACTTTAACAAACAATGAGAGAAAATACAATACAGGATGACAAATGTTTAAAACAAAACAAAAAGCCCTAAAACCAGAGGACAGCGAATAAGGACATAAATATCTTTTTGAGACTGACTTACTCAGGCTTTACATTTGTAAGTACAGCATTAAAAAAAAGTTTTAACATCCCATTGACATCTATTTTATCATATATTAAACCATATCTGTTTATCTTTTGAAAGCCATATCATTTCATAACCCCATAGATTAAAACAAGATTTTCCTGTAGAAAAACAAAACCTATCAAGAGGTAAGGAAGCTTTAGGTGTGTTTGCTTTTTCTCTGAAGTTATCTGCACAAAACGGTCTGATCTGGAAAAATCTCAAACTGTAAAAAAACAATTCCTGTCAATAGGTCCCAGACACACAGTGGAGGAACAGAACAGAATTGCCTTTTGCTTCTGCTGTCTGATATTATGCTTCAAAAGACCCTAAAAAAATGAGCAGAGCCCTGTGGGTTTCTGACTCTAGGAAAGAAGAGCCTTAAAGGTGATGTAAGCCCACCTTATAGTGGATGTGCCTGCCCTGTGTCAGCCTTGAGCTCAGGATTTCATCACCAGGGTCAGCCACTGTGCAGCGATTGCCGGGGTGTTTTGAACCCAGGACAGGACAGGAGGGAGGGAGGTCTGTCCAGTCATTTTTGCTGGTCTCCAGGGCCAATTATGTCAATTTGTTCTTTTAGAATCTTATTTATCCTATCTATCTGACCTGAGCTTTGGGGTTGGTAAGCTTAAGTTCCAATTGATCCCCAATGTCTTGGCCACACCCTAACTTACCTGGGCAACAAAGGCAGGTCTATTATGGGACATGATTATCTTGGGCATCCCAAACCTTAGGATGATTTTTTTTTTTTTATGATCTTCTTAGCCATTACATTGGATGTCTCAATCTTGGTCAATGTATGATGGCTGTCTTCTTTGGCAAATGTGTGGCCTCCTGGAGGCTCAAAATTTCAGCAGATGTCAACAGTCCTTTTTGTCTGTATATTGCTTTAAAGCATACCTGCTGTTAGTATAGACGTTTCCTCTGCCATCTGTAGAGCTTGTATCAAAGCCACAAGTTCAGCATTCTGGTCAGGCCGCCATCCCTGAAGGGAGGTTACTGGCCCAGATCATTTGCTTCCTGTCCACCAATGTTTCCCCCGCCTTCCGCTTACCTTCAGTCTTGTGTACCTGCTTAGCTCCGACCGCCAGCCTTGTGCCCCTGGCAAGCTTCGCCCTCATTTTCGGCTCTGCCTGGCACAGCTTAGCCTGCCATTTTGCCATTTGCCTGTCCTTTATGCAGATGCTGGTAGGATCCTTAGTCCATCGACGTCAGCCCAGCACAGGAGCAGTAGTCTGGCACAGGAGGGCACCTGTGGTAGCATGGTGACTGCTGTATCACAGTCTGACATGGGTGAGGGGAGCAAGACTGTAGAGTGAGCAGTCAGAGCTCATGCAGGCTTTAGAGCAAGCACAGCACCAAGGCAGTTGCTAGGAGGTGAGGATTTCTTCAGCGGTGATGGCAGGGAGAGGTGGTCATCCTGGTGAGGAGGGCGTGGTAGAGGCAGAGGCAGACAAGCAGCCTGCGTCTCCTGCAGAACTGAAAACAGCAGCGAAAGCAAAAGTCCCTCGTTTGGTCAACAAAAGGCTTTGGTCATACATTCAGAAGTGACCAGGGAGGAACGAGTCATTTATTTGTCTTTTTCCCAAATTTCTAGTTCGTAAGGTGTCCAGTTTGTATTCTTTACTCAGTTCCAGTGTTCCTCTTCATTTGTCTTTGATCTTCTGTTGCCCAGGCTCCTAATCTGTCTGAGTCCTATCTTTCTTTTGCTTCCCGCCTCTCTCTCTTTCGCTTCCCTTTCTCTGTCCCTCGTTTAACATTTTTTTTTTTGGTCTCTCCAAATTTTACTAGGTATAATCTTGTGACCTATCTACTTGCTGTAACTTTTTCTTATATCTGATGTTGCCTGTCCTATGTAGGCCATGGCTACTGCTGTCTGCTGACCTTCAGAGGTTGGGTAAAATGCCTGTAAACTTTTATTAATCATTTAAGGAGCATAGATTGTAACTGGTCCCTGGAGAACCTCTCTTACCTTGGCTGAATTAGTGGGGTGCCTTGCAGCCCCCCCTGAGATTTGCCATGAGCCCAGCATTTTGACTGTCAGTTTCTCCCTTTAAGAATTAATTAGACATTATCATGTAGAAGAATGAAGATAGATCCATATTTATCTCTATGCACAAAACTGAAATCCAAACAAATTAAAGACCTTAACATAAAACCAACAATATTGAACTTTTTATAGAAGGAAAAAAAGTTTAAAATTCATTTTCAAACACAGCCTCAGTGGCATAGACATTGAGAGAAACAATCAATAAATAAGATTTTTAAAACTGAGACGCTTTTTGTATAGCAAAGGATATAATCAACGGAATGTAATATCAACCTGTAGAATGGGGAGGTATCATGAGACATATAAGGAACTTAGGAACTTAATCCTCATAAGAACAAATATTTCAGTACAATTATGTCACAGACCAAAACTGTAAATTCTCAACAAATGAACTTGAAATGACTGAAAGATATTTAAAATTTGCTTAAATATAACATCCTTAATCATCAGGGAAATGCAAATTAAACAATTCTGAGATTTTATCTTATTCCTGTAAAACTGACCAAGATTAAAAATATCATTTGACAATTTATGCTTACAGCTACTTTGAACATTAGCATGGTGGATTTTCAGAATTAGATAACATATTACCTTAAAAACTTAGCGACATCCTTTATATTATCATTGACAGAATCTGAAAACAACCCAAAATGCACCTTTTTTATATTAATAATAAATGAGAATCTTTGCCATGTTTTTTTTTAAAATAGCCATAAACATTATAAAGAGTCAAAAGGGCCATTTTAACTCAACCTCATCATTCAGTAACACCCCCTTTGCCATCGTAGTGGGGTGAGAGGCTTTAGCAGATCTTTGCCTTGTGGGGCAACTCGGGGCCCCCACCTTATCACAAGCATTGTGAGCAGACAAGTGTTAAATTCAGATCTAAACATGGGCTGGCTTAGAAGCTCAGCTGGGCTGTTCATATGGCCCTGGCCCTGTGCCAGGCCTTTTACAGCAATAGTTCTTGAAGACAGTGTAGTCCTGCATCCATCTAAACAGAGCTGGGAATTTACTTTCCTCTGGACACACTGCATAGTAAGAAATATAGAAACCAACAATCTGTAGGTTTTTTTATAAGCATATTATTTTAAAGTGACTTAATTTAATTTTCCCAATTTTTAAACCAGAGGCTTTTACCTGGATGCAGCACATGATGACTGGTATAGAGCATCCCCGGAAGACAGATGTTATCAGGGCTGGTAGGCCCTTTTAATGTCAGCTTACTCCATTACCTGCCACTCCTGAATCCACATTTACCATTTACCAACAGCCACAGGGATATTTACTTGCAATCTCTTGCCCTACTGCCAAAATGGAAAGGTCCAGGTTCTTTAGGGGACCTTTGCTTTTTAATAGGGTATCCGACCCCAGAGAAATAACCTACTGTAGGTTCCCAGGCTTACTGGGTCCTGTGGGGAGGAATTAGCACCAGCTTGGACCCAACTGGCTGGCATGTGTCTCCACAGGAGGCCTTAGTTCTGTGACCCTGGCGTTAGCACCAGCTACTTCCCCTGGGCAAGGGCCACAGATCTTTGGCACAAGGTTTTACATGGCATTTGCAGATGGGGGCTGCCATTCAATCTCTAGCACCTTATTTTCCAGGGAAAACAAGCCTTCTCCACAGGGAACCCCACTGGGGATCCTCCCAGGACCTGGCTTCAGTCTCAGCTCTGTCCATAGTGAGCTCCTAGTTGTATAGCACAAGCTTCCCATACCCCACCTCAGTACTCACAGCAATCTAGCAGCTTTTCTCTGAATGGGATTCCAGAGGCCCCAGGAGGAATTCCTTCCAGGGAACTTGTGAGATCAGGATTGGTCCACCGTCTGGAAACCTCAACTCAGTTCCTCTTTAGCCCTCACACTGTCAGTAGCAGCTGTGAAGACCTTTGCACTGGCTGTAGGGGGAGGGAACACCTTGGACTGTCTAAGGCAGCCCTCCTCCCCCAGTCCTCCCCTGCGGTGCTGGTGGACTTCAGGTCAGCAAGAGAGGACGTCACTCTCAGCACAGGGATTTCAGGGGGTGCCCACAGCTGCCCCCTTCTCTGACTTGGGCCGGGGTTGCTGCCATGCCCTGCCCTGCGTCCTGCTGAGAAGTTTGCTCAGAGGCTGGTTGCCCGCCTAGGCCTGGCTCCAGGCTGTGCCGCAGGAGATCACAGCCCTGCTCCCTCCCCCCTTGCAATAGCAAGCAGGGCAGTTCAGCAGCACAGCCTCAGCAAGGCACAGCCTAGAGAAGTAAAGGAGGGGCAGACTGTCAGCATTCCTTTTGGATTTTCATAGAGTTGGGGTCAAAGAGGTGGTTATTTACTGCCCCATGGTACCAGATTTAGACTCGAGTACAAACAGATATACAAAACAAAGAACATATTAAGCACAAAAATACACAGACAATACAGATGCGCCGGCGCGGATTCCGCGTAATGCCGAAAGCAAAATTTCAGACGGAGACAATGGGAGTCCAGACCTCCCTTCTCCAACCAGATCCACGTATCTTTCGGACACGGGTTGAGCCCCGAAGGCTCCAGACGCCCCTGGAACGTCTTCCAAAAGGCTGCGAGGGAAAGTCCGAACTCGTCAGTTCCTTTCTACCTCGCCAGATTCAGAGCACTCAGATCTGAGCGTACAGAGCTTAACAAAGAACACAAATGACACAGACACAGACTAACGAATGGGTGCTGGCCAGCTTACCTCCCGGTGGTGGATCGGTAGCTCCTGGGTGAAGGTCTTCAATTCCCGGCCCATGCACCAAATGAAAGACCCTCAGAGAGGACCTTTCCTCTCTGATGAAGACCCCAGAACCAGGACACTCCGAGACCAGGCCACAGGATGCAATTAGCAAGAGGTTTATTGAGTAAACACAGGTACCTGCGGGCAGCAAGTCTTTCGGAGGACTTGCGCGCCTGCCAACTGGAGGACGGGCTTTTTATAGGGAAGAGCAAAAAGCAAGTTTACAGAAGCAAAAGCGTGGTTATCGATCGACCGGAATGAGGCGGGGGCATGAATGGTTTCCCCTCTTAGCATGGGTGTCAGCAAGAAGCAAGTTTACAGAAGCAAAAGCGTGGTTATCGGAATGCGGCGGGGGGCATGAAAGGTTTCCTCTCTCAGCATGGATGCCTGGCAACAGTCATCCTGTTCCTATCTTATAACTAACCTGCTTTGTTGACATCCTATCTTATTGACATCTTGCCTTGCAGTCTTCCTATCTCTATCTCCTGTTCTCTCAGGCACCTGGGATGTTCTTACGGGAGCAGGCTGGCTGCTGATCCGGGGATTTGTTTAAAACAAACAGGACGTTCCCCCGGGAGCATGCTAGCTGCGGGTTTTGAGGAGGGGGTCTGTGGGGTCTTTCAGTAAGAAACAAATATTTTTTCCCAAAGGTTAACGCTGAAGGGTGGGAAATCACATGCTTATTTTATATTTAAATTAGAGATTCAGGCAAGTCACTTACCCCTTTGCTGTTTTAGGACCAAATAAGGCTTCAGTTAGACCATGACAATTAGTTCCTCAGCTTTAAAATCTTCCTTCCACGAAGTCTAGGAATATGGACAAAATGGATACAAGTTACTGGCACGAAGTTATATGAACATCCCCCAGTCCAATGAACAATAGTCCCCATTCTATTGAATCCTGTGAGTTGTGCCTTCTCTGTCCATATTCTTGCCACCATACTGATCTTATGAATATTGCCATATTATCCATCAAATTCTTTTTAGAGAATTCTAACAGTTCTCCAAATTACCTTTTCCATTGTTCCCAAATTACTTCACAATTCAGTTACAAGGCATTCTGAGTATTACCACATATCCCAGCTATGACTCTACTGTTCTGATATAAATTTTCTTTACTTGTTTATTTATTTTCCATCATTGTGAGTAGTACCTGAAATTCATATGCTTCAGAAGTTCCAGTCTGAAATCAGAGACTGTGTGGTCAAGGATGTATTATAGTGCAGTTTACCGTGGTAGTAGGGTTGTGTGCCAGAGGAAATTGCTTATGGCATATAATAGGAAATGCTACCCAGCTACAAGATAAGGAATAAAATAAATCTTTCCATGTTATGATCCTATGAACCCAGTCCCACAATCTAAATACCACTTTCCATCTTTCACCACCTCCCAATAGTTATATTCCATTAAGAATTAATTGAAAGTTTTTCCTATTGATTATCTCAGGTCCCTCAGGTTCCAATCACTTCTCAATCCCTAACACACACACACATTATATATATATATATATATATATATATATATATATATATATATATATGGATATGGATATATTTCACAAGTTAAAAGTGTTATTTATTTATTATATAAACCTAAACATTTTCAGCTTCCTATTAAAACAAAGCAGTACCAGAAAAAATATTCACTATTATTTAGGAGGAAAAGTCCCTTACTATCTTTTAAGATAGACATGCCACTTAAGATACTTATCTAGGCAAATTACATTTGGTTTGCCTACCTATTACAATTGAAGACTGTGACATTTTGAATAAGAAATCTACCGATACAAACAAGGCACAATATTAAACTTTTTCTCTGAAACCTCTTTTTTCAAAGCAATCCAATATAACTATATCAGTTAAAATATCACACATTAAAATGTGATTTCAGAGAAGCCTAGATGGTTAAGAGCAACTATAGACAGAGACTGCTCAATTGATTCCTGACTGCCCAGACCGGAAACAATCAAACAAAATCTATATCAATTAAAATGCTTTCTTGTCTCTTAGCTTAATATTTTTATTAACTAATTCCTACATCTTAAATTAACCCATTTGTATTATTCTATGTATTGCCATGAGGCTCATGATTTGCTAGTAAGATTCCAGTGTCTGTCTCCTTTGGCAGCTACATGGTATCTCTCTAACTCTGCCAGCATTTCTGCTCTTTCTCTGCTTGAAATTCTTGCCTGGCTCTATTCTGCACTGCCTTAAGACCAAAGCAGATTCTTTATTATCCACTGATAATAAAACATATTTACAGCATACAGAGGGGAATTCTATATCAATTACCTCTATAATGTAGTTAATTAACTTCCAAATTAGATTAGAAGAGAAAAGAACATTCACGGTTTGTGCTTAATTGGCATGAATGTTTTCACCTCACATGCCCTTTCTTTTTGTTTGGCTTACCTGGTTATACTGGTTCAAGGGAAATTTTCTTTCCCACAAGCAAGGTAGAAAATTTTTATATTTTTCAATTCAACTTTTTCCTTTTTAAAATTCATTTTACATACCAATCACAGTTCCTCCTCCCTCCCCTCTTTCTGTTCTTCCCACCCATACTCTCCATTCCCATCCCTCCCACCTTCCACAACTGTCCAAGCTTGAAGTCCATGCATCAGGGAGGAGAAAGCCTCCTATGGGGAGTCAACAAAGACTGTCATATAGAGTTGAAGCAGGGCCATGTCCCTTCCCATTTCATCAAGGCTGAGCAAGGTATCACACCATAAGGACTGGGCTCCAAAAAGCTAGTTCAGGTATCAGAGATAAATTTTGATCCCATTGCCAGGATTCCCACAAACAGAGTAAGCCACACAACTGTCACCCACATTCAGGGGGCCTTGTTCAGGCCCATGCAAGCTTCCCAGGTATCAGTTCAGAGTTCATGAGCTCCCACTAGCACCCTTTATTTGCCTCTGTGGGTTTCCCCATCATGATCTTGACACCTCCTCCCCCTAATCCTCACCCCTGTTTTGCTCATATAATTCCTCCTATCTCTTTTTAACTCTACTCCAGGAGTTCTTCCCAGTGCTTAGCTACAAATCTCTGCATCTGTTCTTATCAGTTACTAGATGAAGGTTCTATGATGATAATTAGGGTAGGACCTAGAAAAGCTAGGTAATGAAGAAGACCCTAAAAGGGACAGCATGGATCACCATAGGAAAGGGAAGTAGATAAGATCTCCTGAGTAAGCTGCTGGTGGGAGTGGAGTGGGAGAAAGAAGGGAGGGGATGAGAACAAGACTGAAAATTTCAACCACAAAAAAATCAATTAATAATTTCTATTAAATTGATATGCTAGCTCTTATATATAGACATTTTTATAGATGTATTGAAGGGAAGGAGGAATAAGAAATCTGATAGAGCCCATGGTAAATGGTATGAGTCTAGAAAATTAATATAAGGAGAATATAAGGTAAAGACAAAAAACACTAGAAGAAGGAATACTGGGTATATGCAGTTTAGAAGGTGGATTCCAGCCTTTTCCTCTTTAAAACTTTGAATGTTACATTTTCCAGAATGGCTGATTCTTGAGAGAGAGAGAGAGAGAGAGAGAGAGAGAGAGAGAAAGAGAGAGAAATCAAGCAATCAACTTGATAATGATTTGATCATTTATGCTTGCAGTATCCCCTGTTCATATTAAATCCACTGAAGTTAATTTGAAGAGCATAGTACTACCAAAGTATAATAATTACGCTATGACAGCTATTCTATTATGAAATATATTTAACAATTAATGTCATGAGTTAGATTAATTGCACATCATTTAAGTAGAACTGTCTCGAATTTCAGCAAACGCATTGTTAAACTTTGAAAGAGTTTTCTATTTATGTTTAGTTATATTTTATGCATTAAATGGAAAAATATTTTTAAAGTCAACTTTATTATCAGTAATTCTTTTGTTTTCTAATATTTTCATAAATCCTAAAGTTATACAAAGTATTCAGGACACAATATAATGTCACATGATGGAAATTACAGTTTGTGTCTTCTTAATACGTATGTTCATTGCAATGTCACTGAAGTATGTGACTGTTTCATAGAAAGAGGAATAGCTAAGAGAGTTATTGGTAGCAACATCTATATAGGTCTAGATTAGAGCATTTGGCTAAAATTCACATAGCCCTTGATTTGATTCCCAGCCTCAGAAAAAGAGTGGAGAGAGCAATATGTGAGAGATTTAAAAAAAGGGGGTAATAGAAATAAGGGAGAGGAATGGAGGGAGATTAAATGATAACTTAAGTTTAGTTTAGTATTCTTATCACTGAACATCATTCTAAAAAATACTAGTTTCAAAGTAAGCAAAATTTGTATTGGCAGATTTAATTGAAATTTTAATCAATATTTTATCTCTTATATTTACTTGGACATTAAATTTCAATTTCAGAGCCAGCATTAATATAAAAATGGTTCTTTACTTATTCAGAAACAATAAATATATTTGATATATAAAATATGCATATACACATATATTATATACATATAATGTGTTTAATTGTCATATTCCGTCCTCTTGCCTAAGACATTTAGATGTAATAGTTAATGTTCCTGAAGGTTTTGAACCATGGAATACTTCAGAGAAAGGTATTTGGCTCCTAAGATTATACTAATTCCTTTGTATCATACAATCATATTGACTATTCTATCTTAACTCCATATGTGATTTCAAGAAAATATTTCAATAATACAAATAGAAAATGTCACCTACTAAACAGGTGGAGATGTACTATGCCGGTTAAAGCATGCTGACCAGCACTCCACTAACTTTTTCCATATGGCACTATTCTTAAATACTTGTTCTTGGTAACCACAGTATATGTTTTCTGCATGCACTTGAACACGATTTTATATGGTTTATATGTTTAATGTCACTAGCCTTTGATTTATACATTTTTATTTCCAGGCTACCACAACAGATTAAAAGGTTTTGTGTCTAAATACATTACACATCTTATTGCATTTACAAGACAAAAACTTTGATTATTTCCAAAAAATACGGCCAAGAATTCTGCTCACTCTTCCTTTCCATTTTCTAGTAGTTTGAAGAGAAATGGTATGACCTTGATAGGAGTGGGAATGTAGAGCTTTTGGTACTATGAGGAAAGTGTATCTATCTATCTATGTGTATTTATATCTCTGTATATTTAGAATTAGAACATTAACTCATGAGTTTATTTTTCTTTCTTTCTTCTTTTTTTACATTTAGCTATTGAATTAAAGACAATATTCAGGAAACTCAGAATATTGTAATAGAAATATTTTTAATTTTAATATAGATTAAAAATAGGTGTAATATTGTAATAGAAATATATTACACTTATTTTAAATCTATATTTCCAATATATTTATACCAAATATATTTGAGTAAAAAATGCCATATGTTGATGTGAATTTATATTAATTTTGGACATTTTTCTGTTGTGCATTTCCAACACATATAAAGCAGAAAATTAATTCTCGTGACACTGAGCCTGAGGAATAAGTACTGTGATAGGATCTCTGCCCCAGTTTTTTTTATGAGGATACATTTGTAGTCCTTATGTGGATCATACACATAATATATTGAGCAAACATTTTTAACATGCATTTGATTTATGCTGAAAGAAAGTTCCTACTACTATATTTTGCAGTTTAAAACATGGCTGCAGGTGTCCCACTATGAGGAATAATTTTTAATGCATTTTTCTAAACATAAGAAATAAGCAGTGGAGTTGGGAGGTTCAAGAATAATTCCAGATTTTGCTGAGGTATTGAAAATATAGTAGTTCTTATTTGTTAAATGCGGTTTTAAGAAAATGTTCCAAAAATGCTGATGATAAATGGCATACGCTGGCATAATCTCTCTTACAAGGTAGTCACAGATGTGCTTAGGAAAGTCATAAATAGAAGGGTATTTTCTATTTGCAATTCATTTTATAAAGCAGAAGTATGGTAATCATAATGTTTCAATTGAGTGGATGATTTGTATGACTGCAGAAACAGCTTGCTTCTTCCCTGTGAATCTAGCAGTTTCTAAGTTTTGATTGGTGGTAAAAGAAACCAGGGATAAATTGCCTATGCAGTCAGTGAGGCATGACATAAGTTTGGTCATTTCAACTTTTCCTTTCAATTCCATGAAAGAAATATTAGAAAGAAAATGTGTTAAAAATGCATGCATAATGACATGTTGATTAACACAATGCAGGACAAAAAAGTGAAGAGGGTAAGAAATAGTTAAATAATATTTGCTTAAGCCTATGAAAAGTCTTGAACAAAGATATTTTGTTAATCTCTTCAGCAAAATCTATTGTTATGTATAACATGCATGTGGAATAATGTGAGAGGGGCTGTATGCATGGGCCAAAGTCTGAGACCTCAACGATAAATTAAATGCTGAGTTTTATCAGTCCAGTGATGGACAGGAGTGTTTAGAGTAAGTTATCATCAATTTTTTCAACATTTGCCACTATCCTTACACCTTTTGCACACACACACACACACACACACACACACACACACAAAAACACATCCTCTAGCATGGACATTGTTTAAGCGAGGGGATGAAAATTAAGAAATTCTGTTGAGTTCCATTTCTGTCTTTCCATGAGCAGTTTTGTGTTTTGGTGCTTTAGGAGCCATCCTCTCATGTGACATGGATAATATTAAATACAGAGCAGAGCAACTATGATAGAGGTAAGAGGGTTGACTATGGAGGTTTGATGGGGACTAGATATATTATCTGGTCGCTACTGTAGAGGTCAAATCCAAAAGTCCTGTGGGCATTTGTGTATACTCGCAATGTCCAGAAAGTGCCCATAGTTGGCAAGTAGTGACAATGACTCCCGACTAGTGATTCTAGGAAAGAATTGCGATAATTTATGAGTAAAAGATTAGTAAGATAAAATACTGAATGCTCAGACAAAGTATGAAACCAAAAAATGTCAAAAATACCACTGAGTTAATATTATATTGGCCATCTACTGCTGGATATGAGTCCTGCCCTACAGGACTTGTATAGCCAAGGAGACTCTGTAGGGGGAAAAAACCCAAAAACTATATCTATATTCTCATTATTGGAATAGCTTTTAGCTTGGGGATGGAAGCTTGTGCCCACTTTCAAGTTGAGATCTAGAAACTCCTCTCATTTAACAGTGTGCTGGCTCTGTGTATTCTGTTGTCGTCTCTGTGAGCTCACACGTGGGTCAGTTCTCTTGTGACTAGATGACCTTGTTCCCTTGGTGTCTTCCATGTTCATTGGCTCTTATAATCCTTCTGCTTTTCAGAGTTCTCTAAAACTTGAGAGGAGAAAATTGATGAAGACATCCTACTTGGGCCTGAGTGACCCCAGGTCTCTCACTCTTTGTACATAGTCCAGCTGTGCATTTCTTTATTTTTTTTCTCATCTCCAGCAAGTGGAAAACTACTGTGATGGTGGCTCATGAGCCATCTATAGGTACAGCAGAAAATTGTTAAGAGTCTTCCTATTACTACTGTCCTTTTGAAGTACAGTAATATTTGTTTTTCTATTAGGTTTATCTAATCTCAGGTTCATGGCCACCCTGGCAGTGTTGGGCCTTAAATTTTGTCTGACTATTCACTGGTGTCTTCAGACAGGTCACTGCTGTAGCTAGTTTAGTGTTTACCTTTCTCCTTTGGTATCCAGTACCCTATCAGTAGGAGTGAATTCTCTAGATAGGAAACAATTCTTAGCTTTTAGGTTCTGTGAGTTTGGTAGGTACTGTCAAGAACAATAGGGCCTTACCATTAGTTTGGGAGGGCAACCAAGAGGCTTGGCAATAGCCTGGGTTGCTTGTAGGTTCCATTCATTTGTCCAGCTGGAGCTTTGTCTCTCCTGTTATTTGATGATAACCATTTTGATCACCTTCATATATGTATACACTTTGGAAAGCTATAGTTTACAAGTGTATTATATTTTTATATTACCCTTCATATGAACCATAGCTTTATGTTTTCCTCCCTGTAATCCTTACCTTAGCTCCACCATCTCTTTATTCCAGTTGATCCTTTTATTCTAGCAACCCAGAGTTCATCCACAACTATATATTATACTTCCTATTTCAGGAAAATCACTTCCTTCTATTTTAGTCTCTAATATAACTAACCCCTTTGGTTGAAGATAAAAATTGTACTTACAGAAATTTGAATTAGTATTGGAAATAGTCAAATAAATGTATAAGCCTATGTATATATTCATTATAAAGTAAAAGTGAATTATTAAACTAAACATTTTAGCAATAAAATAGCATTGAAATGAAATCCACTCAGTTTTATGTCATCAGACAATAACTTAGAAGAGTTTTCATAAATAAGTTAGATTTCTTCAAGATAAGATATTAAAAATAATGAAAATATGAGTAGTAGATTTGTAAAATGGCTTAGGTGATCCAATATAGGCCACATTGATATATTAATGGGAAAAATGTTTTCAATACCAGAGAGAAATTTAAATAGAATTAATGTGACTTAAAGGCAAATTCAGATTACCAGACTGAGAATTTGTTCTAAGAAAAAAAAGTGATAACAATAAAAATCCAATTTTAAGAAACTAAAAATGACTTAAAAACATGTAAAATAATGTAAAAGACACTCAAAAGAGAAAACAAGGACCATGTGTGATTGAATCATGCTTTGACAGACTGTTGATTAGTTGTATATCTAGCCGACAATATCAAACACTAGGGAAAGGGCTCAAAGAGCTAGGGCAAATGAACAGCTGAGCTTGAATATATATATACATACAAATAAGGTGCCACACTAAGAATGACATGGAAAATAGTAGGGGGAAGGGCAAAGAAGTGTGTCATAGCAGGACAGATAGGAGGACCAGAATGTACAAAAGGAGAAGGCTAAGCAGGCTCCTAACTATACTCCCTGATTTATATTTGGCCTAAATGGCATTGTGCTACTTTGCAGTAGCAATAGATAGTAGATGAAAATCGAGACTTCTGAACATAATCATGAGGAAAGTGAAAATCAGGGCAAGGAGAGAGTATTTATTATTTTCTGTAACCAAAAAAAGTCACCCAACCTTAAACTTACTAGATTTTCACACGGTTGATTTCAAGGAGGAAAGATTCATAAGAATATTTTATAGTGTGTAATTCATTCTAAGATTTTATAAAGAGGTAATGTTAAGATATTTTATAAAATCAAGTTAATGATTTGAAGTGTGATGTCCCACAGGCACAGAAGTTGGTAGCAGATACACACACACAAACACACACACACGAGAGAGAGAGAGAGAGGGAGAGAAAGAGAGAGAGAGAGAGAGAGAGAGAGAGAGAGAGAGAGAGAGAGAGAGAGAGAGAGAGAGAAACTAAAATCTGGGATACACATTCAGTTGAGAGAGAAGCAATAAGTAACAGTTATTTAATAAATTAGTGAACATGAAATAGAAGACATCAAAAAAATCAAGTATAAAGCAAACACATAAACAACTTGAAGATCAAAATCAGAGTAATTAATTATACCAGCGAGAGAAAACAAAGACCATGCATAACAGCATCACGCTCTGTCAGATTTTAGAATTCTTATGAACCTAGCAGATGCAAAGAAGCACAGGGGAAAGCAATCACAGTACTAAGGCAAGTGAAGAGCTGAGCTAAAACTAAATATGCAAGTAAGTTGACTGGAAACTCACTATGCTAACTATGCTAATCAAGTTTTCTGATGCCATGTGGCAATCCTCCTGCCTTTGCTTTCCAAGTGCTGGCACTACAGGTGAGAACTACTACCCTTGTCTCAACCAATTATTCTACCTAATAATAATTTTATATCCACTTGCTGTTTAAAGTATCCTAAAGAAACTGTAGGAAACATTCTACAAGTGAATAAAAACATATAATTCATCATGTATTAGACATTCTAAATAAAATTTAAGATGAAAATAGAGAATAAACTAATAAATAGGACATAGTGCCCATGAGACAATGACTGTTACATCTAGACATTAAAGAGATAGAAAATGAAGAGTATCATGGATGGCAAGGTAAGATTTAAAACAGAAATCTTCACTGGATAATTGTCAAATTTTTAATCCAAAAAATAGACAGTCGCCACAAGAATATTCATTATCTTTACCATTATTCTTTTGGGTTCCACAAAATTTCAGAAGATTTTCCACTGCTCTTACAAGATGCTTTTTAAAGAGATTGATATTTTCCTCGTAATTTGTACTTTTCTTTGTTTCAGTACTTTTCTTCATGGTTTATTAATATTCTGCTCTAGCTCCATGCAATTTTAAGTTTATCCATTTGCCTCTGCCTTCCGAGTGTTGGGACTAAAGGCATGCACCACCACTACTCCATTCTAAGTTTATCATGTGATATACTTACTATAGTTTAACAAGTAAAGGATTGCGTTAAAAGTATCTATTAATGTCATCATTGCTTTAAGAATCATTTCAAAGCAACTTCCCCTAAAACATCCCAAGTGTTCCTCTTTGAGGGTTCACAGTAAGTTATTATTGCTGGGTATTTCTCTGCTGTTTTCCACATTAGATTGGAAGGGTTATCCCTTAGTTTTCTTAATATTTAACAAAATATAGCATTGTACTCTATTATAAATAGAAGATAAATTATTGTTGGTCAGAAAAGACAAGGAAAGAAACATTCACTAAACATTAAAGAAAATACTGAAACAACTTACCTGAGCTAATGGGAGCCCTCCGACTCAGGCCTGACAGTGGGGGAACCAGCATAGGACCAAACTAGGCCCTCTGAATGTGGGTGACAGTTGTATGTATGGTTGGGGCAGACTCTGGAGCCCCTGGCAGTGAGACCAGGATTCATCTCTACTGCTTGTACTGTTTTTTTGAACCCATTCTGTTTGAAGGAATACCTTTCTCAGCCTAGATATAGTGGGGAGGGCCTTGGTTCTGCCTCCAAGGGATGTGCTAGACTTCGGTGACTTCCTGTGGGAAGCCTTACCCTCTCTGAGGAGTGGATGGGGAGTTGGGATAGGAGAGAAAGGTGGAGGGAGGAGGAGGAGGGAAGAGAGGAGGAACTCAGATTGGTATGTAAAATGAGAAAAGATAGATTTTTTTAAGTAAATACATTTTAAAAAGCTTTATTGAAGATGGCAAAAAATGTTAAGTACACAGATTCAACATAGGAGACGAGAGGAAGTGCGTGCAAGGCTATATTCTTTACTCTTCTTGTCCTTGGTGGGGATGCTGCTTATTTCAGTGGTATTTGGAGCAGAAAAACAGAGGTGCATTGGTGCAGTGCATTGGAGTCAGTGTCCTGAGCTCACAGCAGGGTTGAGAAGCAGAGTAAATTGACACAAATGGAAAACAAATATAAACACCATGTGCCCATATTAAACAGTGAAAGTAAAACAAAACAAGAAATCAACTAATCATCCTAAAGTGCTGTTTGAATACCTAGAGCAAAGTAGTGTGCAAAACCACTGAATTTAACTAAGGATGTCTTTCCATATTTCTAGTTTTAGTGAGACATATGATTCTTCATTATCTTCTTTTGCAAACAGTAGCACTTTTCTATGTTATATGAACAATCTTACTCTTAAATCTGGTGATATTCTTTTACCTGTAATTTGCCTTTAAAGATGATTTAAAAAAATCTAAAAATACATATACAGATTTATCCATGAATATTTCATTGTGGTATTTTAGCATTTTCTTGAACTGCTTTTGAATGAAAAACAGTCTACCTGAGGTTACAACAGATTTAGATTACAGATTGCTTAATATTTTTTAAAAGTACATGGCAATTTCCTATCCTTTCCTTTTGCAATAATTTGCAATCTCTCTAAAAGATAATTTATAGATATTATTTATACCACTTTCGCTGTGTTTCAAAGCTGCATTTTGAAATACATTACACAAATATTGAAAAACAAAATCCTTGTTCTTCTGGATATATTAGTTTTATTAGCAGTATCTGTTACTTGCAACGTATCACATGTATTCTTTTTATAAAAGTTCAAGAGCAGGAATAAATCAATCGTAATTTACTTGACGAAATTAGCCAATTTGACCATACTTATAGAACAACTCCATAGAGTAATTACAGGCACATGATTCAGACAAACAGGGTGTATATTGTGATGTTGACATTAACTAGATTTCTATGATCTGTGTAAGTCAATGAGAATCAACTTCCTCATCTATAATACAGGGATAGAAAGAGTAGCAAAATTCATTGCAAGATTAAATTGCATATAAAGTTTGGGTATGTCAGATTACATTTTATACAATTGGTAACAGCAATAATTCTTAGCCCATATATCCATCTGAAATCTTGACATCTTGATATTTATTTTTAAAATGAAGTAAAATTGATACTTAGTTTTCTCAAATGGTTTAAAAGTGGTGATGCAATCCCTTTTTGTGTGATCATACTCCAGATGCCCAAAGTTGGAGCTTGACTATCTTTAATAAAAAGGAGGACAAGTCATATTGTGAGTGTATTTTGGGATGTCTTATAAGAAAATAACAAAAATAGAAAAACTCCTAATATCTGAATTCTGCAAGTCAATCTAAAGGAAAATATACAATATATAGAAACCTTAGTAACTCTTGAGATAGCTGATGGTAGAAGGGGTTGTAGTTGGTTTGAAATCCCTGCGATTTGTAAAAGCCTCAAGAGCATATAGTGGGTGCTTCTCCTTTTTCTCTTTGTGGTTGCCATTTTGACAAGTTACTGGGAGATGATCAACCATGGCTAAAATAGTGACTATTTCTTATGAAAAATAAATGATAGAGCATAATATCACCACTGTATGATGTCATACAATAGAATAAAACTGAGTGCCAGTGAAAGAAATAAAAAAAATGCTGAACTGGATTTCATGTTCACAATGTTTCCTGATTTTTCCTCTTGTAAAGTTCTTCCTGGTAGACTTTATGGGAAATTAGGAGGTAGATAAACTGTTTATTCAGTGCACAGTTCTTCAGTTCGTGCACAGAGATGTCAAGATTCCTAGTGCACACCTGCCAAGCCAGCTCTTGCAAGAAGCAGGATGGTTTCTGTATGACAGAAGCAAGTCTAATGAGAACACCAAGGTCCCATTCAGCCAGGGTTGCATAAAAAGGACTTGTTTTTAAAAATAAAGCATACAAGAGCAACAAAAGGAGTACAAATGAGTTATTGCACCAATGATGTATCTTCCACGGGTGAACTGTAAAAGGTATAGAGAACTTGCTTTGGAGTCTATGCTGATATGTATGTGTTATGGAGTGATGAGTAAATATGCTTAATAGATCAAATGACTATGCCAGAGTATGGGAGATGGAAGAGCTGACACCCCTACTATGTTGATCTTCTGGAGCATTGTAACCTCTGCAAAAGAAAAATCCGTTTCCCATTTTTTTTCAATTTTGAATTGTTTCTTTTCTTTCTTTTTTCTTTTTATTTAGTCTTTTCTCATACAATAGAACCGACTGGAGCCTTCTGTCTGTCCACTCCTCCCCTTCCCCCACCAGCCTTTCTTCTCTCCCAGATCTACTACTTTTTCTTTTCACTTCTGGAAAGAGCAGGCGTCCAAGGGATGTCAACCAAGTATACTCTAATGCCGGATGCTGCTTCTGGATTCATCTCACGCATGCTTATATTTTCCACTTGTATCTCTTTGTATGCTTAAACTTAGAATCCAACCTGTAGTTTCAGTGTTTATCTTTCTACCTGGGGGACCTCTTTGCAATATATCAAATACCAGCCAGCCTCTATTCCCAGGCATATGAGTACAAAACAAACTGGCCTGTAAGTCTGGTTGCCCAACCTTTCAGTTGCATCAAATGATAGTTTATGTAACAGCAAATTGTTTTCCATAAGCAGTTGTGTTTAGATCCCAGATCTAAAGAAAAAGCAATTGCTGTTGTTTTAAGCTATTAGGTTTGAGTGATTTAATTAGATTGTAATAGACAAGCAGCTCAGTATATATAGTGTAAAAATTGATAAATATTAGTATTTATTCTTGAGAAAGAATTAGATTTTTACTTCAGTGTGATCTGAATTCACTTATTTTAAACCCTATTCTAATACCAGGTTTCATAGTGTTTTTGAACCACATTTATTGAGTTCCAATTTGCTCTATTTTCATATATAATATCATTGGCTATATTGATCCAGATGTTAGTATTTCCTAGTCAAAAGGGAGAGAAAAAATTAAATAAATTAGCTAATGACAGTATAAAGCCTACAGTTCTCCCTAATGGCAATTAAAACTCTATTGATATCAATTTAAAGAGGGGAAAATATACAAAAGTCATAAAATGTTTTTAAACAAATAGACTGGGTTTCATTAAAGAATTTTCCATCATTATTAAACACATTTGCCTGGAAATTAAGCTTAATATTTTCTACATAATAATCACAGAAGATACAGTAAATAAAACAAATTTGCCATAGGCTAAAGTTTAAATAATAAAAGTTTCTTCTAAAAGGCACTTTGTATTTCAACTCATTTAAGCCTCTCACAAAGAAATAAAATAACCCATCAAAATTGGGGCTCTTGCTTAGTTTACTTTGGTTGGGTCAATGTTTAAGGAAAAACGTCTCAGCTCTGAGCCTATTTGTTAGTATTTATCTTAAGATTCCTTCAAACCCAACAGTCTGTGATTTTCAGTCCTATTACTTGTATTGCTTTTTCTTTCTGCCTTCTTCGTTCAATTAATTTAAGAGAAAATTGTTGCTATTTGCTTTCTCCACAAAATAATTTCATAAGTTCTGAAGTTTCAGATGTATTGTACTAGTACAACAATTACTTGGGGCAAATTTTAGCAATCAGCCTCAGACCCCCTCTGTGATATGGCTTTCAATGCTTTCTCCCGCTTTTATAATTCTCTGAATTTTAGTCTTTCTTTCCCATTTTGCAATTGTTTGCACATTCTATAGACCTGTGATGCTTAAATGCTCTTGGGAACCAACATTTCTGATTACTTTGCTGCTGCATTAAAAAAAGTGTATGTGCTTTCTCTTGAAACATTGAATTGACTTTTCTTTCATTCTGCTTGATATGAATGAAGTGTGGTTATTTCTTTTTGGTCATTAGTGATATTGCTTATTCCTTGATAGGTTCTCTTTGGTTTACCCTCTCACACAAATTCCTTTCTACCTAATTTCAAGAAAAAAATATTTGTTGGGAGCAGTGAGACCCCAGATCCTGAATTTCTTGTAATCCCCTGATCTGAGTGCCTACAGCTGCTCTGAGCATGAGACCTTCAGGAGTTCCTGATAGCAGGAGAGTGGTTTCTGGTGCGTTTGGCTGGGGCGTGGCTATCTCTATATAATCTGCCCCTGAACACAATAAAGGAGCGTTCTTGGGGAATTCAAGGATAACCCGTGTCACTGCCTCTCTCTGTGTGTCTTTGTATTTTAACCTCCAGCCTCTTGCCCGAAGCTCAAGAACTGGGTGCCAGCGCACAAAGCGCTGACAAGAGGGGTGGGGGCCGTAGTGCGCGGCATTTGGAGGTCTCCACTGAGATATCAGAAAATATTGGTTACTAGTTGAGGATTACAGTATTTAATAATTTTTTTTTTATTTTTGGAAAAAAGTAATGTTACTCTTATTTTCACAATATCTCCAGAATTTCTTTTTTAATTTGTTTTGCAAAACAGGTGCTTTTAAGTTTCTAAAGTATTTTTATCAGCTTTTATTTTATATGAGTGAGTATTTTATTTACCTTAAGCTTATGAAAATCAATTGAAATATATCTTCCCCAGCATGAATGGGACCTACCAAGATTTAATCCAGACGGAGACCAGTAACGAAAGGGGCATGAAAATAAGTCCCATCTCTAAACCAGAATCCACCTCCAACTAATAGTGACCCACAAAGAAAAAAAAATATTCTTTTCCTGTGGAATCTCACTGGATTCACAAGGCATTCTTAAGGCCAGGTCCCATGCTCACCTGTAAATGACCAACTCAAATTGTGTCTTTGGAGAGTTTCTCTCTCCTTTCTCTCTGTCTCTCTCTCCTCTCTCCTCTCTCCTCTCTCCTCTCCTCTCCTCTCCTCTCCTCTCCTCTCCTCTCCTCTCCTCTCCTCTCCTCTCCTCTCCTCTCCTCTCCTCTCCTCTCCTCTCCTCTCCTCTTCGCTCTCTCTCTCTCTCTCTCTCTCTCTCTCTCTCTCTCTCTTTCTCTCTCTCTCATCTCTTTCTCTCTCTCCTTTTATCCCCCTCTAGATACTTGTCTGGGTTCTTTAAAATGTTTTTAATCTTAAAGTTGTTTATATATTATGTTTTCCCGTTTGTGTTATTATAGGATTTCCGTGTGTGCAAATTTGTTTGCGTATGTACATTGCTACATGTCTTGTATGCTTTTTCTTTAACTCTCCATTTTCTGTTTGATTGTTTTTATTTATCTTATTGCCTACATTTTTCTTTTTTTTTTTTGATTCCTGTTTGTTTTCTTATGAGACAAAACAAGAAAATAATGGTGTGGATTTTGGTGGGTGTGGAGGTCAGGAGGATGTACAAGGGGTTGGTAGATGAAAAAACATAATTAGAATATGTTTTATAAAACCAGTTCTCATTAATAAATAATAATGTTTATGGATGAGCAGGAAGGGGGGGAATAGATCTGACCCTGAGATTTTGCTCGGGACACCAAGCTTCTGTGTTTTTTTTTTTATCTCTTTTCCCCTCATCATTCTATGTAATTATTCTTTCTCATTTTATATTACACACTGGACTAGCAACTGCTTTAGGGAAAATATTTTCTTGATGCAACAAACAAGCAGCCTCTGCCAACAGGTCAGTCCAACGTGGTCAACTATATCCATGTAAAACCTGACAAAGCTTACAAAGGAATTCTAGACATAAAAGAAGAGAGTTAAGTATGGCTTAAGACAGTGGTTCCTTTAAGAGAGGTTTTACTGATTCAGCTGTAGCAGAAACAAACAAAACAAAACAAACAAAAAATGTGTGGTTTTGAAGTTTCAGCTCCTGGGCAGTTGCCAGTAAAAACTCTGGCTCATTCAGGAGATCAAGCATTTAAATGAGGTCTGTGGGCAGAGTGCTACAACTTGCTTAATGGCAACATAGACCTGTTGTATGCCTGAAAATGGAGCAATGTGCATGGCTCTCAGAGACAATGAACATGTCTCTGTCATTTTGGACTGGGTGGAGCCAAAAGGCAAAGCAGCCTTAGTTGATGCTTAGCATTTTAAGAAGTGCTCCTGAACAGACAAGGATTTCATATATACAATAGGACATATTCAGACATAAAAGACCTCTAAACGAGACAGTTTAAAATATGTACGTAGGCTTGACAGAGATGAAAAAGAGTAAAGAGACAGTAAATGTAATATACAAGAGTACAGACAATCATAGATTAAAGGAGCAAAGATTATAAAATAAATACTAAACGTGTATAAAAAGTAATAAAGTTAGAAAAATAAGCACAAAATGATGCAATACACACAGAGAGACTGGATTGTTTTATTTGAATTTTTTTGACTGTGAAGTAGCTAAGCACAGAGAACCCATTGTATGGGCTGCTAAGCTAAATCAGAATAGATGTTTTAAAGGCAACATGACTTCAGAATTTTGTCTAAGGATTTGTTGCTTTGGAAAAGAGGTTCTTCTTTTCTTTTCTTTTTCCACAGATGATGAAAACCTGTGGAATACTTCCAGACTATTGTGGTTTGATGGACCAAGATTCCCCAAAAAATTGCCACAAACACTTCTGTAAATTACTTAGCCCAACAAAAAGCATGAAGCATTTTAGAGAGAACTATGCCCAAATTCCCTAAATAATAGTTTATAAATATTTGTTTACATTTAACGGGGGATATGCTATAGATATTTGCATTGGTATGGATCTTGGTCTACTGGTAGAAATTTAAGATCAATTTTGTTATATATGTATTTCTGCTCTTAAGGTATTGTGATCATGCAGCTTCTTTAAAAATGTAATGTATAATTAAGAAATACAGATTAATAGATCTATAAGAGTCAAGTAGATATGTCAGTTAGGTTTTCTAGATGTACAGATATATATTTTAGATCGATAGTTAAAATCTGACCTTTAAAACACTAACAGAATATGTCATTTAAAATGTTTTAAAAACTTAGGACTTCTCATAACCATGAGACATATCTGCTGCTGGCAGCAAAATTTACTTCAAGAGAAAGATGGGCATTGAAGAGGCTCCTCATGTAGTTTGTTAGCCATTTGGGCAAGGAACTGCTATTGCCTGGATTGCTTGATTGTATGCTGTATGAGCTGGACATGCAGGACCCACAGAGAAATAACAGCTGAATTTGTCTAAACGTGAGATGGTCCTTCAGGGTTCCCGCTTCATGAAAGACCTGCCATACATGCTGCAGGTCACAGAAGATACCTGTTCTGTTATATGTAGTTTTACTATGTTAAAGTTAAAACCTTCCTTTTTATTTAAACAGAATAGGGAGAATTGTGTGTCAAGTCCTTCTCTCTATATGTTACTTTTATTGGTTAATGAATAAAGAAATTTGGCCAGTGATAAAGTAGAATAGAGCTAGGCAAAGAAAACTAAACTGAATGCTGGGAGAAAGAAAACAGGGTAAGAAGAAGCCACGTAGCCCTGCCAGAGACAGAGACACTGGACGGAAACTTGCCAGTAAGCCACAGCCATGTGGAGATAAACAGATGAATGGAAATGGGTTAAATTAATATGTAAGAGCTAGCCAATAAAAAGCTAGAGCTAATGGGCCAAGCAGTGATATAATTAATACGGCTTGTGTGTGGTTATTTTGGGAGTCTGTGTGGCTGGGAAATAAATAGGCAGCCTCCCCCAACACATAAGATTACTTTGTAAGCCAAGTCTTAATTCTTTCTTCTTCTCATATGTCATGTCCACATGTGTGCATGTTTGTGTGCTTCTCTGTGTAAGATTATATAAGAAAACATTGACTGATGCAGAATTAACACAGGATTCCAAGTCTGTACTTGTACATTGTATTTCTTTGAATATTTGATACATTCCAAACCTTGCTTAACAGCATATCCAAAAATTAATATTGAATGCTTCCTATGCATGAGCAAGTTGATGCAATAATCCAGCCATTATGAAGAAAGCAGTCATTTTTGCTTACATAGCCTTATTGACTCAGGAAGACACGTAGTTGTAATGATTGTTAAGTATTATAAGAGCGAAATTTAGCAAATGGACTAAAATAGAGATAGAAGTTGGGATCTGTAACTACCCCTAATTACTTCAGAATTACAGGGAAGAAATAAACACAAAATTATAGACTATAGTATAGAAAAAAGTCATTAAAATTAACCATAAGAAAGCTTGATGATCTTAAGATTTGATTAAAATCTAACCATGACATGAGGACTTATCAATTCAGATTCCATTCTAAGAAAGCAAATGTTGTGGGTAAAGCAGAAGTGCAGGAAAGAGAACACAGAATATAAGTGCCCTATATTATAAGTAAAGAGACAAGTAAAAAAAAAGTTCAGAGGAAAGCCCAAAATGTAAGCCATAAGGACCAAAGTGATTATAATAATGAGAAATTTATGTGGTCACAATGGAAAGAGTTAAATAATGAATGGAGAGTAAACTGTAGACAGTAATGAAAAGCTGGATAAATTTAGTTGTTAAGGTATATCTTAGAGAGGGTTTCTAATGCTGTGAAGAAAAACAATGACCACCACAGCTCTTATAAAGGAAAACATTCAACTGGAGCTACTTTAGCGTTTCAGGTTTATGCCATTATCATCATGGCGGGACATTGCTGCTTGCAGTCAGACAAAGTGCTGGGGAAAGAGCACAGAGTTCTATATCTCTTGATCCATGAGCAGCAGAAAGAGACTGTTTCACACTGAAGGTAGCTTGACCATAGGAAACCTCAAGGCCAACACCCACAGTGATACACTTCCTCCAGTCATATCTATTCCAACAAAGTTATACCTAATTACCACCTCCTATGGGAACAATTTTCATTCAAACCACCACAGAGGAATATTCTAGTTTCTCTCTATTGCTGAAATAACTACTGTGATTTAAATCAAGTTGAAAAGGAAAGGGTTTCTGTAACTGCCCATCTTTGAGTAATATCAGAGAAGGAGCTGAAGCAGGGCAGAAACTTGAACACAGTAATAAGTACAGTAAATAGAGATTTGAAAAAGAAACCAAGAAGGAATGCTTCTTACTAGCGTTCTTAGCTAACTTTCTTACACAGAGCCAGCCCACCTGCCTAGGGGTGGTGCTGCTCACAATGGTATAGATGTCCCACAAAAATCATGTATCAAGATAATTCTTCACAGGCATGACCTCAGACAAATCTGATGGAGGTAATTTTTAGAAGGAGGTTCTTTCTTCCAGGATGATGATAGTTGTGTCTAGTGGACAACCAATACTAGCTATCACAAGCAAATAAAATGGTAGCCTAAACTTAAATTTGGTAGATGAAATACTTAAATTTGGTAGCATGTATATTACAATATATGTATATGTATAATATGTGTCCTTACTGAATATATGGTAGCATGGGCCTGAGAGAGATAGTCCTGCCTGTCACTGTCTGGGGCAGGTGGAAGATCTGGCCCCACCCTTATGCTGGGCAGCATAGGAGAGTTGGCACCAAGGGCATGAGAGATAGTGAGCTGACCTCACTCCTTGCTCACTGAGGCACTTGGGAGATTTGCTCTGAACTTTGCTTAGGCAGAATAGTAGAGCTGGTCCTAGTGAAGTGGATGTTGGAGAGCCAGACCTAGGCTATGAAAGTGGGAAAACTGGTCCTGTCACTTTCTAGAAAAGTGCTGGAGAGCTGTTACTAGTGGCATGTGTGAAGGAGAGCTGAGATGATAACATAAGTGTAGGAGAGGTGGTTCATTGCCTTGCCAACTGCCACAGGCAGAAGAGCTGGTCCCATTCCTCACCTGCACAAAGCAAAAGAGCTGTTCTTGGTGGAAGAGATGCACGAGAGGGAGGCTGACCAACTTAGCTTCCACCTAGGCCTAGGTCCATGCTTTGAGTTGTCCTAATTCCAAAATCTACCACATTTATGATCTGCTGGAGGACATGAAGAGGCTGATCTTGCAGAACCAAAGCTGCAGGAACTCCATGACAAAAGGCAAAAACAGGCTATAAGAGAGAATAGCAATAATGGATCTGATGAATCAGAAAGTCATTGGCTATTCACATAAAGTTAAGGCCACTACTGTGCCAATGGACAGCTATGGTCTGGCTGATCATTTGAATAGCTTACAAGGTACATAGCTGCATTAAACCTGTTAATGGTTTCTCACTCCTAATACCCCAATTTTCTACTTCTGATACTCCATGATGTATCAAGTGGAGATAAATCTAACAGGTTACCAGCAATTTGATTTTTCTATACCCACACACATGAGAAAGTTTCACCTGACAATACATGGCAGCATGGGAACCTATTATAGATTGCAGGTTGCAGTAAATGAAGCAGAGCTTGTTTTCTCATTTTACTGTTGATCTCTTTTCTCCAATTTTCTTTTTCCACTGCTGTCTTCCTGTTTTCATAATTTTCTTTCTTTTTATTTTCATGTTTAGCAATATTAGATGGTATAAGTTTTTGATATCACCTTATTGAAAATTAATGAAAATAATATTT
Source organism: Microtus pennsylvanicus (assembly GCF_037038515.1). NCBI lineage: Eukaryota > Metazoa > Chordata > Mammalia > Rodentia > Cricetidae > Microtus > Microtus pennsylvanicus. The sequence goes on from NC_134593.1 coordinate 40,063,254, forward strand.
AGCATCACAGAATTGATGACAGGAAAGTTGGACATAACACATTAACTTTCTTCTATTGGCAATACTTGAGAATGGAAAAAAAGCCAGTCAAAAGACCTTCTTTTGGAAACAAATCATTTTAAACCGTTTGAGATGCAAAAGAGCAGAAATGAAATATATTTCAAAAAAAACTTATATTAATAAGCTGGGTAAGTAATTTCCAAAATGTGTTAGGTCATATATGTTCATAGTAAAGAAAGTGTAGGGCCTGGCGGTGGTGGCGCACACCTATAATCCCAGTACTTGGGAGGCAGAGGCAGGCGGATCTCTGTGAGTTCGAGACCAGCCTGGTCTACAAGAGCTAGTTCCAGGACAGGCTCCAAAACCACAGAGAAACCCTGTCTAGAACAACCAAAAAAAAAAGAAAGAAAGAAAGAAAGTGTAAGGAAATTCTAGAATAAAAGTTTCTAGATAGTTGAATGTTTTCTACATTTGGTTTTAGAGCATCTGTATAATGGCAGAGCTACTCCATGCTTCAAGAAATCTGTTATTTGAGTGTGGAGTTTAGATTAATTTTAGTCACATTTGACAAGCATGTATCATTGTTAAAGGACTTTTATTTTTGCGTTGATGCTGTTGCTTTGCTTATTGCCTACAATCTGTTCCACCTTCTACCAGTTGTCATTAACTTCCTACTTCTACATGAAGTCTTTTCAGTTTTCTTAGACCAGTGGTTCTCAACCGTCTAATGCTGTGACCCTTCAATACAGTTACTTTTGTTGTATTGATCCCCAAGTATAAAATTATTTTCATTGCTACTTCATAACTTATTTTTGTTACAGTTATGAATTGTAGTGTCAATATCTGTGTGCTTTTCTATGGCCTTAGGATGACCCCTGTAAAAAGTTTGGTTGATTTCCTAAAAACCCTGACTTATATCCTCTTTCAATGCATATACAACTCTGGTCAGCCTGTCAAAAGACTATGAGCAATATTGCTTATGGAAAATTAGTTTCAATCACGCAGGAAGCTGTGGCACATTTGTCCCCTCAGCACCTTCTTAAAATAATGAAGAAATTTCCTTCCCCCCCCTTTCCACATATATATCTGTGTGATCTACTTCCTTCTATCTCTGCCTTCTGCACATATTTCTATCCATCTCTCTTTGTTGAAAATATACTTTTGTTTACCTTAACATTTAGATGTGTTTTTTAAAAAGGACGTCAACACCAACTGGTCAGCCATGAAATACACATACAAATAGCATAATACACAATAAGCAGGTTTTATTTATGTATTCAGTGATATATATGTACATATGCATACATGCAAGTACATAAAAATAATTACTCAAAAAAGAGACCATGAATTTGAAAGAAAGAGTGTTATATAGGAGGTTCAGAGGGAAGAAAAAGAAATAAAATTGATAAAATTATCATATAATCTTAAAACATAATATATAATAGATATTATACTTATATAAAGCAATATATATATATATATAAAATATTCATATATTTATCCAGATTGAAAGAGTCCTATTCAGTATCTACTTTTGTACTTTTCCTATAGTATATTCAATTTTTACTATAAATACATCTTGTCTTTGACTTATAAACTGTAACAATCATTGCTTTGTGCTGATATAATTTGTATAACATATGCAGAGATTTGGTTAAATGTTTAATGATTGAACCGATTTTACCTGATAAGTTCTGTATGATTTAGTGGAAGAAAAGAGTTTTCTCATTGCTTTTAAGGACTTTTGGGTGGAGAAGGGGGAGCAGGTTGCTGATTTCATGATAAATTTCAAAATTTTATTCTCAACATGAGAGATAAAAATGAATAATTTTCATAAATACTTTTCATTAGTAAATGATTGCAGAGTGCTTTTCAAGTACACAATACTATATTGCATGTTGTGAAATAATACTCAGGATAATTGAAGTGGCATTCAATTACCTAGGGCACTACAAAACAAAGTGATGTTGGAGGTTAAGACACCATCTTAATTCTCCATATTTCCTTTGAAACAGCATTTGAGTAATCAGCCATTTTATAGTTTTTAAACAGCACATACTTATACTTATCTATTTTATGCATATATAGCTGCTCATTAATTTACACTGTGAATAATCTATTCGGTTTAGAGCCACATAGAATTAAACTCCTTTCTTCAATAGTAAAAAACATTTTTATCATTCCTAGAATAAAAAAAAAAACAATATGCCAGTCAAATAGCTTTCTTCTACGAGTACTCAGTGCATTGAAATTAGATAAAATTTTATATTTATATTATTTTTATATTACACAGAACATGTTAATCTGAATTTACCTCAATAAATCAAAAGCTATTGTCAAAAATAAACAAATAATCCATACAGAGAGAACACTTTATTTTCTTGAAAAAATAACAAATAGAATAATTTTAGGACCTTACTATGTGAAAATTTTAGACTAAGAGAATAAATGTGCAATTATAGTTCTAAAATATTTTGAAAATTAAATTTCTCTGAATGAATTATATTTGCCTTGTACCACTGATATTCTCAATTTCACAAAGAAATAATTAATTTACTTTAAAAGGAGCATAAGTCTTGTATAAAAGATTTCAAAAATGCACTGCATTAGAAAATAAACCTATATTTTAATTGTTACTGAATAGAATAATATTACCAAATCTGATACTATACTTAACTCCTAACTTTCATAGATAAATTGATCAGAAAAAAAATCTTTGACTTAATACTTCATCAATGAAGAATGCTTTTCTGTTTTTACTATTATTTTATTTTTGTATCATTTTAAAGCAAATTATGTAATTACATTTTTTCCATTTCTTCCTACCATATAATCCCATATACTGCTCCCTGATTTCTGTCATGTTCAAGTCTCTTTTTTGCTCTCTCTGTCTCTGTCTCTGTCTCTGTCTCTCTCTCTCTCTCTCACACACACACACACACACACACACACACACACCATACACACTCACATCTACTTCCTAAATATAACCTATTCAGTCTATATAAGAATGCTTGTACATATGTTTAGAAGTCTCATCACTTGGAACTGTACAATCATTTAGTGTGATCTTCCTTGGCAAGGACCACCTCTCCTGCTCCCAGCTTTATTCAGGTGCCTATAGTACTTTCTGTAGTGGTGATTGAGGCTCCAAGAACTTTTTGGAATAGTCATTGTTTGGGAAATTCTAAAGTTGGAGGTCCCTGAGGTTATATTGTTTTCCTATACATAAGTTGTTATATTTTTCTCTACTTTGTGAATGGCATACATTTTAGTGAATTCTCTGTGTCATGATATTTGCTCAGTGTGTGTACCTCCAGAACTATATATAATAATTCAGACATATTTGTTTACATAGTTTCTTCAATCTACAGAGTACTAGATAAAGAAAACAAAAAGTAAAGGAGTAATGCATTTACCTGAATTTAAACTGATTTGGTTTAAATAGCAAATAATCTAAGGAAAAAAAAACTTGCCTAATGTTTTTTTTTCTCATGCAACTTGGAATATTTATCCATCTAATGCTGTTTTTATAAAAGTTAGACTTAAAATACAATTTTTTATCTGACAGGAGTTTCTTATAAAAAGCTTATTATTTTAACATCTCTCGTCTCCAAATTTAGCCAAAAAAATACACATTTAGTTTATTTAGAAATCAGTCTCTCATGCTTTCAGGACTCACAGTTACTTTTGAAAAACTGCACGTTTGACTGCTGAAAATAGTAGCAGTCTTCCTGTATAACTGACGTTTAAAAAATACTGTGTTCTTCTTCCTTCATAATTGTACTTTAATATTCATCGTGTCTCTTTATTGTTTGCCTCTCTGAATATCTGCTGTCACATTGTTGACTCACATTATGCTTCCATTGTCTGAATATTTAATGCTACTTATGCTTTGAGAGTATCTCTACCCTTTCTGTATATTTGATTAATGTATATGCTTAACACATGCCAGATATTTGTAGAGAAAGACTTTTACCATTATTGAAAGCGTTATCTGCTTTAGAAGAATTTATGGTGTCTCACTTTGTACATATTACTCCATGCTTACTTTCAAAATATGGTAAATTAAAAGTTTTTTCTCTTTACTCATTCTTAGAAACATGTTTCAACATATATATACTTTAGTGTCATGATTTAGTACATCAAAGCCAAAATATAGTTTTATCATCATACTTTTTATTACCTAAAATTTTCATATTTGTTGAAGAACTTTATAGGATTAATGCTATGTGCTGGAATACGATTGTTTTACATATAAAACTTTTATTTTATAAAGCATAGTCACTTACAAAACACTACGTTAATGAAAATCTAAGGCTTTATATAAAAGTGAACTAGTTTAGGAAATTAATGAAAGCATTTATTTTCTTAATGTTGATATATACATATTTTAATAGGTTGAAGGAATTGACTCATATGTCTAAATGGATAATAAGCTTGAAAATTTGTTCTCTAATAAGTTAAAGTAAGAACACATTTTTATGTCATGTACACCACTCAATTTATAATTATGGGGTAAGGTAAAATAAATTGCAAATCCATATATTCAGCTAATTTCTCATCAATGTAATATTTAACACTGATTTTATTAAAACTAACATTTAAAATATTTACTTGACAAATAAAAATGGAGTCCAAGATTTGATTGTGTAACATTTTCTAGGAACAACCTTTGAGGACTGAAATACAATGAACTATCTTAATATCCTTCACTTTGCCAAAAAGGCCTTCTACTTTTTTAAAGTTCATTGCATTTGTGAATTTATTTCATTTCAGAGGATACACGTACCACAGCATGCATGTGGACATCTTCGAAGAACTTGTAAGGATTGGTTTTATCATCCCACCAGGAAGGATGGAAGTAAAATTATTATGTTTGGTGGTAAATCCTTCGCTCACTGACCCATCTCATTAGCTCCCTTTATAAATAGTGACTGCTCTTTGGACTGGAGAGGGAGGGGGAGAGGAGTGGGAGGAAGGGGAGAAGGGTGGGAGGAGGGAGAGAAGGGTGGGAGGAGGGGGAGGAAAATGGGAGGCTGGGAGGAGGTGGAAACTTGTTATTTTTTTCTTCCTTTACTCATTAAAAAAAATAGTACGCTAATAATGGTTTCAAGTTACCATATCTGAAACATCAATACAAAGTAAATCTTATATTGAAGTTTTGTGAAGGTGAATATATTTCCCATCAGTTAATCCCAACTTCTAGTAAAAATTAACTTTTGCTGACATGTAGAATTCTAAAACTTTCAGCTTTTAGAAATATTCCAACTGTGTTGAACTATGCCGCAAATGACCATATTTAAAGACAGTAACACACTAAGTGTGACTGTCTTCTTTAAATATTTCCCAGAAACCTCTTCAGGTCCAGGAGCGAGTCCAGAAGCGAGTCCAGGACCTCTGAGGGAGTACTCCTGAGCCAGAGACCTCTGTGGTACCAGGCCCAAGCCTGGGACCTCTGCGGGAGTGGTCCCAGGCCAGGAACATCTGTGGAAACAGGCCTAAGCCAGTGATCTCCACTGAAGTAGGCCTGAGGGAGGGAACTCCACAGGATGAGGTACAAGGTAACCCCTGCTGAAGAAATAGGCCTGAACCAGAGACCTCTACAGGACCTGGCATGAATCACCAACTTCTGAGGAATCAGGCCTAAGCCAAAAACCTCCAGTAAAGCAAGCCTTAATCAGAAACCTTCACAGGACCAGGCCTGAACCAGAGTCCTCTGCCAGGTCAGTCCCAAGGCAGCAACCTCAGCTGAATATTTGCATTATATATGAATTACTAAACTTGATACTATTCTAGATACCAAAGGATACGATATTTAAAGATGGTTCAATTGTTATTCAATTCAAAACAACATTCTTAATGTAGAAAATAAAATTTAAAAATTAACTACTTAATTATTGTATTTTATTGGAGCTTATCATTATTTGAGTATATCAATAGTTTAGAAATATCATTTTTCTAAGACAATTCTGATTCATTAGGTGACCTCTACCAGGCACGGAAGAGAAGTAGTGAGACAGACTAGTCTTCATTCAAATGAATTAAAGACAGTAGGGTGAGACTGTGGAAAAGCATGGGGCATGGAGAGATTTTGAAAATGGTTCTTCTATTTTCCAAAAGACATTTCATTGGAAGTCTTCCAGCTCACCCCCAAAAGACATTCTTGGCTTGTAAATAGAGCAAATAATTGCTAGGAAAAAATAGATATATCTAATTTTTTAGGAATAAACTATTTAAAGTTGTATGTTTTACAAACAACAACAACAAAACAGAACAATTCCAAAAACGTGTGATTGGGAGCAAAACCATGATGAAGATTATTTCAGGTTGATTAATAAGAGAAAAATGTAAAACTGTCCCTTATTAATATCGTTTTATTTATTTATTTATTAAAGATTTCTGTCTCTTCCCCGCCACCGCTTCCCATTTTTCTCCCCCTCCCCCAATCAAGTCCCCCTCCCTCATCAGCCTGAAGAGCAATCAGGGTTCCCTGCCCTGTAGGAAGTCCAAGGACCACCCACTTCCATCCAGATCTAGTAAGGTGAACATCCAAACTGCCTAGGCTCCCACAAAGCCAGTACGTGCAGTAGGATCAAAAACCCATTGCTATTGTTCTTGAGTTCTCAGTAGTCCTCATTGTCTGCTGTGTTCAGCGAGTCCGGTTTTATCCCATGCTTATTCAGACCAGGCCAGCTGGCCTTGGTGAGTTCCCCATTGTCTCAGTGTGTGGGTGCACCCCTCGTGGTCCTGAGTTCCTTGCCCGTGCTCTCTCTCCTTCTGCTCCTGATTTGAACCTTGAGATTTCTGTCCAGTGCTCCAATGTGGGTCTCTGTCTCTGTCTCCTTTCATCGCCTGATGAAGGTTAATATTCAGGAGGATGCCTATATGTTTTTCTTTGGGTTCTCCTTCTTATTTAGCTTCTCTAGGATCACTAATTATAGGCTCAATGTCCTTTGTTTATGGCTAGAAACCAAATATGAGTGAGTACATCCCATGTTCCTCTTTTGGGTCTGGCTTACATCACTCAGGATAGTGTTTTCTATTTCCATCCATTTGCATGCAAACTTCAAGAAGTCGTTTCAAAAAAGAAAATGATATCCCTCAAATACAGTGATTTTGACACCCACAAATGACTTATGTTACAAGGCTTTTCCTTGAAAGTCCTAAAGAAACACCTATTCCTTCAGACAGACTAACAAAAGATCAAAAAATTTCATCCACTCAAGGCCAATTGGTGAACCAAGGATTGGTGTTATAAAGGAAGAAAAATGTGAGTTTCCTTACCGGAGCCTAAGCTATTTGAAACAGCTACAGCACTAAAATGTACCTTGTGAGCAGATGCAAAGACTCGCGACATCAGCACCTCTTCAGAGTCCTAACAGCCTTTATTTCTTCCCACAGAGTCTAGTGAATCACCTATTCAGTTCACATGAAGCTTGGAAATAAGTGCACGGTGCCGAGGATATCATAGGGACTGGTGACTAGAATCTAAGTGAGGGTTCTCTAGACAATATAAACAGCTTCATTGCTGTGTGGTGCATGAATACTGCTTTCTGTACTTCACTGCCATTATCAACTGCCAATGGAATCTGTGCTTTGCATCACCAATTGTGCTTCAGGATAAGTAGTAGTCATGTCTCACCCAAGCAAATAACTCCACTGCAATATCACAGTTATTGCTCTAGCTCTTACACAGACATGCATGCATAATTACTTTATGAGCAGAAGGCCATTATCCCATAGGAACAGACTCTCACTACCAGCATTCTGACTGGTTATGAGTCTAAACAGTAATTTGGGCCACTGTACAAAGAAGTCATTCTTAACAATGCCTTATTGCAGCAGTATTAAATGAGCTAGACATACAAATGTTTAGAGGGAAGTTATATGGGCACTTTACATCTGTTTGACAAAACAACAGCAGAAGCCTTTCTGCTAGAACTCACTTTCTATGTTGCAGGTTTTACTTTTGGATTGCAACACCCCGCATAAATTGAGTTCTGATCTGTCAAACTAACCTTTAACCAAATGGGAAACTAGTTTGTTTTACTATACTTGTAGGCACATCTTTATTGGTAAATCAATAGCCTAACACACAGAGTTCACATACAAGTAAGAATATTGCCAAAATTTCCCCCAAAGCAACTTACATTGGCTCTTTTAGTATTAATTATTGTTGCCAATGAGGAATGGCTTTGTGTCCTTCAACGTTAACATGTTGGGTATTCAGCAACAAAGAACAACCATCTAATTCTAGAATGCAGCTGACAGCCATAGCAATAGCTTGTATGGTGTGTGTGTGTGTGTGTGTGTGTGTGTGTGTGTGTGTGTGTGTGCGTGTCTATATTCACTAAATATCAAATGTCTCTCTGCAGTTGCCTCATCATAAATGTTGGGTGATAATGAATGAAAGATGCTCTACTAAAGAGTTACCACATCTCTAAAGCTCTACCTTCTACAGTCCAGCATCCTAAAAGTCATGTTCATCTGGGAACATGACAAGAAGGAATGTTGCCTAGAATTCCAGGAGAATATTTGATGAACATCCCACTTTGTTCTTCGAAAGACTTCTCTACTTTCATTAACATTATCACAAATACTACTATCTCTTATTTTCTTTCTACAACTACAGTCCAGGTTTTCTGGGGGTTATCATAGCAAATATACCTGATAATAGCCCATGGCTATAGAAAAATGCTACAATATTGCATTATATTGCATATAATAATTTATCTTTCTAATGCATATGCAAAAAATGAAAACATACTGGATATTCGATAAGCCAAAAGTAATTATTATCTTCTTCTAATAAAGACTAGCATTTTGCCTATCATTTTTCACAGAAAACTATCTCAGGAAGATCATATATATTTGGATACATGAAAGTTGTTTAACAGTGTTTCAAACTATTTTTCAATACTTAAAATATATGGATGGTTCACATTTTTTTTGTTTCTCATATCTGATCATCTTTTTTTTAGTTTTCCATATCCTTGATTTCATCATTCTATTAATTTTGTTTTAGCTTTATCTAAACATTAACAATAATAAATTACCAGAAAAGATTTCTATCAAACTTTTTAATTTTGATAAAGATACAACTTTGGAATTTATTTTTGTATTTTCTTTCTACTCATTTTTATAGTGATGGAAGCTGTTCACTTCATGCTAGGTAGCACTGACTAAAATTTAGTTATAGTGCTAAGAACTGAGGTTATCACGATCATTTATACACATTTTGCAGATGAGGTGATAAGATGGAGTACTTAAGAAATTTAATTTAGGTCACACGCTTTCACATGTTGAATGAGAGACTGGAAGGGAATGGAAGGGAATTTCTGGTCAGTTGCCTACCAAATTCATTACTTACCTGAGAACCTTGAGGCTCAACTAAAAACTTCACTGTCTTACTATAGTGAATTTCTCTGCAGAATCATTTTAACCATGATTTTCATGATTTTCATATCAGTAATTCTGTTGGATTTAAATCTGTGTTCTACATTGAATACTTGATTGTTTTTGTTCTGTTGAGAATAAAAATTCTGCTTCCTATGTTGTGGTCCTATGTTATTAAATATTTATCTGTTTCTACTGAAGTGTTGATGTTATTTCTGTTTCACTCTCTTCTCTAAATTTGTTTCCTTGAAACTGTCACCTTGACAGATGTTACCGAATAATTTGTTAAAGGAATACACTTTCAAAAATTTTTTATTACTTATACTGAACTCTTTTCTATCCCTCCATCCTTGTTTGGTGTCATCTTGAGGAGAATGCGCTATTCAGTTATACATAAGCATGTATAAAGCCTGACATGTCTTATTCTAGTCCCAAAGAAGTCTTAGCATAGCCTCTAACCCAGATGTTATTTTTCTCTGGGTCCATTCATAGGAAATAATAGTAAAATACTTGGTAAGTATATAAAATAATATTTAGAGTTTCATTTTGCAATAAGTGGGAAAACCTCCCTTTCTCCTTTTTATTTTATTTAATTTCTTTGATAATTTTCCACTTGATAATCCTATCTCATTGTTATCTTGTTTCATTTGGGAGCATTCTGTTGTCCTTTGTCGTGTTTGATCATCTACTTAAAATTCTAAGCCATTCAAATGCTGTTATAAGATATACTTACGTGTTATAGTTCTGGTACTTACCCTAAAATGGAATTGTCACATTCCATTATTATCATTTATATGCATAAATTCTCTAACACTGGAGTTGTAATTGTACTTTCAGCTACGTAGTAATTAATTGCAAAACCTAAACGAATGCTTGCTGTAGGAAGTCTTGCAGCTAGTGGTTACGTGCCCACTAGGGCTTGGCTTCTGATACTTTCTATGCCGATGTAGAGCATGCATCAGGCCTCTTTTCCGGCCTCTCTGTTCCAGTTGCAGGATTCTTTTTCTGATCTCCATTCAGACAGAGGATTCTGATTTGTGAGTCTACCCCTAAGTAAATAACCATCTATTTCTCAATTCTGAGCTAGTGTGAGATTTCTTTTAAACATCCATCCACATTTGGCGACCACATGGATTCTGACTCCACGCCTACCGGGTGGATGGCCTAAGGGCCTAGCCGATCCACAGCCCAAGTCTCCCCACCCTGCTGACTTGGCCTACTTTTACCTAAGTGTTTTTTTTTTTTTTTTGTAGAATCTCCGCCACAACAGTGTTTACTGCATGTGACAACTTGGAAATTTCTCAAGCACATGCCTGAACTGCTAGATTCCCTGGGTTTGCAGCTTCCAGTTTCTGCTCCCTGCCCCTGAGTTCTGGGTTTCTTGCTCATGCTAGTTCATAATTGAGAAATAGATGGTTATTTATTTAAATGCTTGAAGAAATAATTAATAATTTGTAATTTAGAGTTTATTTGATGCTTATACTTATAGGGCATTGATTGTATTCATTATTAATTTTATATCTATATTAGTTACCAAAACTACAGTGGTGGCAGAAACAATGCATTACCTTAAAATCATATGTGTCATTTAGGACAAATACAAGAGAGAGAGAGAGAGAGAGAGAGAGAGAGAGAGAGAGAGAGAGACAGAGAGACAGAGAGAGACAGAGAGAGAGACAGACAGACAGAGAGAGAGAGAGAGAGAGAGAGATCTCAGTCCTATGTGATGATGCATCTACATACAGCAGTTCTTGAAAACACTAACCTTGAACACTAGCAAAATTCTTTATATAATAATCCAAATAACTTAGGTCTGTATAATTACATTTATTTTTTTATAAATAATAAATGAATGTCACAAAGAAAATAACATGTGAGGGCTCAGCATTATATGGAATAATATATGCAAGAAATTGGGTATATGCTATAACTTAAAAAAGCTGGAAGGAATGCAACACACACTGTATCACAAATTTTGTATTTGCTGTAGTTTTACCCTTTCATATAATGAGGAGTCAAAGAAGAGTTAAGCAGGTGAACTTTAAGATCGGGGTGTTAGGACACTTCTCATTGCAATGATGAAATTATGTGATATAATCAGGTTTTGTGAAACAAATATTTGCTTTGGTTCACTATTTCAGATATTCCACACTACATTCATTAGGTATTTGAGCATATAAGATGACAAAACGCCATGGTGTGTAATGAATGACAAGAGCAAAGCTACACACCTAATAGTGACTGAGATCTATAATTATGGGAAATAAGTTACAGGTGTGAATTCCCAGTCAAGACCGTGCTCTTAATGACCTCATCCTTTTTAATCAGGTCTGATTTCTATGCCTTAGCTTCCTATGGAGCTATAATCAGTGAACAATCCATTACATACATGAGAATATGAACTTATAATATTTATAACAGAAGATGATAAAGAATCAAACATGTTCATAGGTGTCTAGAACATATAGGCAATTATCTGAGGAAACTCAGAATAAATATATCCTATAAAACAGGTGATGACAGTAAAACAGATGTTTCATGTACATTTTCAGGACTGACCATTTGGTATGGTATGCTTTTCACTAGTGAAGACCATTTTTGAGGGGTACAATAGAATTCTACAATAACCCAAAAGGGAGTATAACAAACATTTACTTATCTGAGGACAAATTCACAGAAAAAATAGTCATCTGTAGTCTTTGTGCTCTGGGAACTGGAACCAAATCCAGTAGCCAAGAAACCCACACACATTGTTTGTCCTTATTTATAATACATGAGACTATGCCCAAAGTGAGTTGGCATCTTAAAGCGTATTGGCTGAAGGAGTTCCCACAGCAACTCCCCCTTTTCTCTAAATAAGAGGATTCTATGCCTAATTCAAAACTATATACAATAAGAACAAATATCAAGTATTGTCCAGGGAAAAGAATAGGCAAAACATACATAAAAATTAGAATTACAAACAGTATGAAAAACATTAAACAAGAAACATATGCTAAATGTTTCAATAGTTATCCTATCCTAAGGAGTCTAAGACTTATAATAAAAATGACTTGGCTAAGCCATGAGAGGAAAGTCACTATGACTATCTAGTCTTCAAACCCTTCAAAGACCTGAGAAGGGAAATACTACTTGAGTAAGTAAGAAGTGCAATCAATCAATATCCAAAATATGTATGAAATGACGGAGGCAACTGGTTAACTGGGCAATCACCCAAAGTCTCATTTGCAACATTGGGGCAACTAACTTTAGCTAAGGCCTAGAGTAACTGACAGACCGTTTCTGAAGGGAGGAACATTTGGGAAACTATCTTACCCTGTCTTTGCAAGTTTTGGTAGTGGTTTTGCTTATATCCTACTTGTCCAGTCTGGACAACATGCATTTTGTCAGTGGCCAAGTCAGGGGCAGTTTTTTGCCCAAAGGCCAGTTTTGCCAAGAAGAAAACAAGCTCCAAGTGGAGTGTCTCCCATGGCCAAGATTATCTTGGGAATAGATCAGTGCTGGCAAGAACAATTGTGTCTCATGTTAACAGAATCCTCAGTTATTGAATGCCATATTATGCCGTTCTTTGAAGTGTTTGAAGATTACCTATCTACCTTAATCATATCTCTGTATATCTAGAAAATCAAACATGACTACAACATTTGATTATTACACATGACTATTAATCTGATTTCTAAACTATATATTACATTTTAATATAAACAAACAAAATGCCTCAAACTAGAACAAAAAATACATATACACAGTGTAGAAAATTGACCTTAAATTTGTTTTATTTTAAAGATTTTTTTTTATTAATTATGTATGCAGTATTTTGTCTGCATGTCTGCTGCTGGCCAGAAGAGGGCACCAGATCTTATTACAGATGGTTGTGAGCCACCATGTGGGTTACTGGGAATTGAACTCAGAACCTTTGGAAGAGCAGCCACTTCTCTTAACCTCTGAGCCATATCTCCAGCCCCGTAGATTTATATCAGTAGACCAAACCCTGTAAAGTACCAAGTAAAGAATTCACCTCTCCCTCTATGTATCATATCCCCCTTGTTTGTTTATTTATTTGTTCATTTATTTATTTATTTTAGAAATTGGCTGTTACTAATCACTTATAACTAACCCTTTTAAAATATAAGCAAATATTTATAAACACTCATTTTGGGAATTTGGGCATAGTTTTCTCCAAACTGCTTCCTGGTTTTTGTTGGGAAAAGTATTTTGGGGGGTTCATAGAGACATTTTGGGGCCTTGTTCCATCAAACCACATTAGCCTATAAGGAATCCACAGGTTCTCATCTCTGGAAAAAATGTAGAATTTCTTTCCCAAAGTAACATATACTTAGACTCAAATCGAAGTCAAGATATTTTTAAAATATATATATTGGTTTAGCTTATCAGCCCCCATAATCAAATGTCTCTCTGCAGTGAAAAATTTAAAGAAAACACAATAATATACAAATTTAGACTCTGTGTTTATTTCATCCTTTTATGGCTTATTTTTCTTTACCCCTTTAATCTTTTATATTCCATACTCTTTTATATCACTTTTACTGTATCTTGAAAAATTTTGTTTCATTTTTTTAAAACTATTTATTTCTTTTTATAAATGTCTATACTCTTTTTCTTCTCTCTCCGAAATCTACATACTTTTTAAACACACTGTCACTCATTTAGAAGTCTTTAATTTCTGAATCTGTCTTTATTGCATATCTGTAATCATTTTCTGACCAGCAGCACCCCTTAAAATGCCAAGCAGCATGGCTAGGACTAAGGATGATTTGACTCTTGGCTCCATCCAGACCAGCATGGTGGAGGTATGTTCACTACCAGCTTTGTGAGTCATACTTACTGCCCCAGCTCCAAGAACTCAGTTTGTCTATGTCACCATTAAGAAACTTGTAGCAGCCGGGCGGTGGTGGCGCACGCCTTTAATCCCAGCACTCGGGAGGCAGAGGCAGGCGGATCTCTGTGAGTTTGAGACCAGCCTGGTCTACAAGAGCTAGTTCCAGGACAGGCTCCAAAACCACAGAGAAACCCTGTCTTGAAAAACCAAAAAAAAAAAGAAAGAAAAAAAAAAAGAAACTTGTAGCACTCTGCTTACCAATACCATTTAAATGCTCCATAACAGGACTTCCCAAAAGAGCCAGAACAATACCGCGATGCCAGCACAAACCAGGAAGCTGGCTTTTAATAAGCTGTGTTGTTGCTTGCAGCCAGCAGCCAGAGCCTATCTGAAAAAACACGGCTACCAAGAAGCTGCGCTTGGTTCCCATTTTTGAGGATCTGGGTGCCCTCATTTTTTTTTCCTTAAACTCTTTGATGTCTTATGTGGATCCATGCCACAGAGGGTGAAAACCAATTTGTTGGCATACAAAAGAGTTCCACAGTAGTCTGAAATGGAGTATAACAAAGATTTATTTATCTAGGCATAAACTCACAGAAAAAGTAGCAATCTGCAGTCCTCTGCATGTGCTGGGAACTGGAACCAAATCCAGCATCCAAGAGGCCTGCGCATGCTTTTCATCTGTATTTTTAGTATATGAGACCACGCCTAAAGTGGGCCAGTATCTTAAAGCCTATTGGCTGAAGGAGTTCCCATAGCACTATTTCTCCCAGTTTCAGCATTCCCTGGTTGCCTTAGTTTCTTGTGTAGAACTGAGGCCTAGTGACCTTTTCTTCAACCACTTTTGTCTATTGGTGTCTCACTTAAGGTCATATTTGGGCAATCATATTGATGAGACTTTTTGGGTGTGACTTCTGACATTACTAGGAGACACAGTTACAAAGAACAGTCCCTGAAATTTGGGGTCTTAGAGTCTTTCTGCTCTCACTATATTCCCTGAGCCTTAGGCGTGAGACTGGTTTGTACATACATTGATATAAGTAACAATAAACAGACTATGCATGCAACAAAAATGAAGAAAGATGACAAGAATCTGATAGAGTTTAAGGAGTTTTATGTGAAGGGAATTAGAGGATAAAGAGAGAGGAAAAAGTTGAATCATAATATTAACAAAGTAATATATATATATCAAATCATTATTTATACAATAAGGTAAGTATTACCAAAAACAAGAAAAGTGAAATGATTTATTATATGGTGTCTAATCACAATAGAATAAAACTAGATATGAAGATCAACTGAAAATGTAAAAGTAAACATTCCCAAAGATCAAGGAACAAGCTGTTGAATGACAAATCCAATAATATAAATCAAACTTAAATTAAAATATTCCCAGGATCTAAGAAAAGTGAAGTCACAACATACTAGAACCTTTAGGATATAATGAAATCATGTTATGGAGAAGTTTAGAGCTATAAATGCCTGCATCAAAACTCAGAGAATCTCAATACCTAACTTAATGATTCACTTGAGTGAGCTAATGAAATGAGCAGAAAGTTCTCAACAGATGAGGCACAAATGTCCAATAATTATCTAAGAACATACTCACTATCCTTAGCAATCCCTGAAATGCAAATTAAAGCAACAGTGAGCTATCCCAGTTTAAATAACTATCATTAAGACAACAAGGAGAAATAAATGCTGGCAAGATTGCAGGGGAAAGAAACACTAACACACTGCTAGTGGGAAAATAAACTCCTGCAGCCACTTTGGAAATCAGTATTAATGTATAGCAGACAAACGAGACTGGAAGTAGCATATGGCTCATCTGTGTTACTCCTGGGTATGTACCTGACAGATTCTCCATCAACAAGAGACATTTGCACATCCATGTTTACTGCAATACTAACAATAGGCAAGTAATGAAATCAGCCTAGGTGTCTATCAACAGATGAATTGATAAACAAAATGTGGCATATATACAAATGGAGTTTTATTCAGCCATAAAGAATGAAATTATACTGCTTGCTAGAAAATGAATGAGACTGGAGATTATATAAAGTGAAATAAACTAGACTCAGAAAGATAGCCCGCATTTTCTCTCATTTGTGGATCCTAGATTGCGCATAGAAGCACAAACCCATGAATATATATGATGTGAAAGCAATTTTCAGACTAAATAAAGAGGTGGAGAAACGAGAGGACTAAAGATGTGGGAAGAGTCAAGTGAAAGGGTAATTATGGTCAGTATGCATAGCATAATCGAAGTGAATCACATTCATCATCACGTACAATGAAATACAGAAAAGTTCTGTGTATATAACATCATGGTTGTTTATTTGTTGTTTGTTTTACATATATTAATTGTATCTGCACATGAATGGTCATGTGGTGTTCACATGTGACAAATACATCTAGAGTTCATTCGATTTGCTTCTTTCTTTCCACTATCTGTGTCTTGGGTACTGAACTCAGGTCATTAGACTTTACAGCAAGATCAGTTGTCTGCTGAGCCAACTTATGGTCAAAGGTATTCACCTTGAAAAGTGATTATCACCAAGGAGGAAAACAATGAAATCAAGAGGCAAGCATAAAAATGTTTCAGGAATCTATTAGAAATTGTGTTTTTAAAAATGAGACAGCACAGGAAAATACTGATTAGATTGTGGCTATTTTGGAGGACGAAACAATCAAGCAACAAGCCCACATTTTTGAAATAGCAATAGAAAGTAGATATGTTGTTTTACCCCAAGAATATGTAAAAATGTTCAGTTGGAGGAGGTCAATGTGAGACACGATCATTTAAATTTTATAAAATTTGAGTTTTATGCTCATAGGTGAGGTTCTTATATTCTATGTATTAGGGTATACTTGACATCAGCAGCATTTCAACATAAATTTGTGCTTGTAAGGTACAAGAAAATATAAAAAAAACCATCAGATTACTATGGTAGAATCTAAACATTTCAACTTTGAATTGAATAAAAAGAACAATCTAGAGAGGAGAAAGGGAATATGTGATATTGAAGGAGGGAGAAAACAGTGACTCCTAATGTGTGGAAAGGAGAACAGTGCACACCACTGAGGACCTGTTAATACCCGTGCTCTGTTAATTTCCTGTGTTTGAGAATAAAACAAGATGGAGGACTCTGCTACAGGCATCTAGATAGAAAAAGCCAGGAATGTGCCAAGATATTGATAAACACTCTACAGTGCTTGGAAAATACTTGACAACAAATAATTAGATGGTCAAAATATCAACAGTACAGATGGTTAAAAATTGCCAACACATAAAATAACACTGATGAGTTTTGATAAAGCTATATAATAGCTGAAAGCAATGAATTCCATAGATTTAAAAAAGAAAAAAAAAGGATGCAGCTGGACGTATTTTTTCTGTCCCATCTGGTCCCACTTGACTGATTCATGCCCCTCCCTGGCTTACAGGTAATGCTGCGACATATTAACCCACTGGTGGCTGCTGGCCTCTCCCTCAACTCTGTCATCTCTCTCTCTGTATTCAGTTTTGTTTTCCTGTCTGTCTACATTCTGTCCTGCTATAGGCCAAAGCAACGTCACTCATCAACCAGTAAAAAACAACACATATTCACAGTGTGCAGAAGGACACCCCACATTAGAAAAATTAGGAAACGTTTGTATTTTCTTACTGTAGCAGTGGTAGCAAATGCCTTTAATCCCAGCAATTTGGGGAGCCAGAGGTAGGAAGATTTCTTTCAGTTGGAGACCAGATTGGTCTTTAGAAGTAGGGGCAGGACAGCCAGTGCTATACAAAGAGATCCTGTCTCAAAAACAAACAAACAAACATAAAATATAAGGAACCATTGAAGAAAAGAAGTTTAAATAGATTAGGTGAGGTGTTTGGCAAGAGGTTTAGATATAAAGGGAGTCTTGGAAAACTGAAAAGGGGTTTCCCAGAAGATTCTCATGGAAGAATAAATGATGGGGAAATGCTAGAAGTAGACCAGAGTATCAGGAGGAAAATCGGATCAAAGAAAGTTTTTAAACATTCAGTAGATGGAAACAGCTAAGGGATCAAGTATAACCACAGGGGAGGAAACATGCAAGTACAATGGAGTCAAGCAATAAATAAGCAATTTATGAATGCAGCCGTGGACGAGAGGAGGGTCAACCTATACAACTTGTGAAAGACCCTTTCTACGAAGGAAAGAATGACAGTGAAGTCAACCATGACAGAGCATCATGAAGTTAGCTGAGGTGGTTTATGAGTGTGAGAAACTGAGAAATAAACTGTCAGCTGAAAAGAGGAACTAAAGTGATGAAAAGCAAACTAGATTAGGAGAGGATTTTCAGTATTCTTCCTCCAGGAAGAGAGAAGTATCTGACCAGAGAGAGACACAATTTTGTTTCATAGCATAATGATAAAGTTGCCAAAGAATATGTGATATAAAAAAGCATATGCTCTCTCACTGCTTCATCTTCTAGCCTTTAACATCTGTGTATAACATCTGCTATACTATGCATCCTTCTGCTTCTTAAACTCTCATTCATCCCTTATTTTATCTGATTGGTTTTTTCTCTCCAGTTGTAGTGAATATACTACTTGCAGGGAAATAATGGCAATAAGAAGTAAACTCCTTCCAGGAATATAAGTTTAATAAATCATAGTTTATTGCTGACTATCTGGAGGCAGTTTAATGTTCACCTTCCTCATAGATTTTCATTAATACCTCTGTTAAATTTCAATGTAGATGATCATTCCATTCATAGGCAATCCTCATTTTGAAAGAGCCTAAAATTTGATGCTTAGTAGAGTTTAACAACCACTCTTTCTATCTGAAAACACTGTTCAAATATTATTTAAATAATCAGCCAATCTTTCATTTACGGAGCTACAGGACTCTGCTGTAAACACACACATACCATTTGTGGTACCCTTCAGAGGCACTGGACTTGAGTTCTTTTAGAACATAATGTGACTTCACTTCTGCAACACATGATAAAGAAAATTTAAAATAAAAACTATGTTGCTTGTAGGGTGCTTGGCATCACTAAGCCTCATGATTTATTAACTGCCTACACAATCTCTTATCATTATTATTTGTTTGGTGCACGACCACTCCTCCATACTCAGCACTGTATCTGACTTTCGTTGTGATGTCTCTAAGTCCATGCATTTGCCCTCGGTTTCTTTTGTGAATCCTTTTGGAAGATAATCATAGCATTTCAAATTCTGTACCACTAACCACAACACCTACCACAGAATACAAATGTGCATAAGGTGGTGGTTTCATTATCTTAGGGTCAGTAGAATTTCAAGAGCTTTGAAATTACCTCTATCGGTGATGAAGTGTCAGCTTGGTTTTAATAAATCTTTAGCAATAGCCACAAGTTACTTCTAGGACATCTCCCTATTTCCAGAAATGCATCATTCAGCTGCCAAATCTACTATCAGTGTCTCACTAAAGATTTCTCACTATTAAATGCAATGCTGTACTCCTGGTGCATGCAATTGCTTTTTGATAACTTAAAATATGATATACCCAAAGTGCTTTCAGAAGCAGCCTGCATTTATGCTCCTTCCACCAAAGGAGATAAAGAAAATGTGGAAAAAGCAAAAACAGATTCGGAAACACTCAAATGCATCTATCTTAACAACACATATGAGACCCTAGAATTTCAGCACCTGTTCAATTTCCATTATGAATGTGGACACAATTAAAACCCATGCATTTGGCAAGGTGACCTGTTCAGGATGAATTAGAGTTGACGTGTAGTGAATTAAGCCAACTAATAAGTATAATGTAAAATTTCTCAAAATATGTGGCCAAATTTAGATGGTTCCCTTTTAATTTCCAATAAACTTGACCATATGTTACCTTGTAGAAATGCTAAATTACAGAGACTTTTTCTCTTCTCTTTGGTGAAATTCTATTACTATTTAAAGTGATGATACTTGTTTTTTTGTGATGTAACATACACAATTCTTAAATGATAATGTTACATTTAAAAGACAAAATAACTTATTTGTGTATTAGAAAATATTATCTATTGAAAGCGTTGTATGCTCTCCAGTATTCACATCTCATCCCATAACCATCTACTATGGGACCTCTCTCAATTGCGGAAGACTTCATCTCCAGATTTTTGTAACATTATTTTCCCCAAGTGATGTGCTCATCCTGGGGCCCTCCAGCTGTTTTGTTTGTTTATTTGTTCTTATTTTAGATTCAGTGAATGAAGTTTGTTTAAACTTGAGAATCGTCTTAGTAGTTCTGGATAGGAATAGACTCGGCACCTCCAGATCATACTACTCTATAACCTCAGTGACACAAATCCTCACAGAAAAACTGGGTCTCAAAGTTGAATTTTAAAAAGTATATTTGAGCTACAAATCTCCGTGGCCAGTTTAAAACTCCTAAGGCACGTGCGCGCGCGAGCACACACACACACACACACACACACACAAATTCAAAGGGGAGAGAAAGCCCACACATGTAACAGAAATGAGTTTTTCATGTGTGAGAGAGAGGCTTAAGGAAGAAAATAAAATTGGCACCACCAACACACAGTCGGGTTCTGTTTTTCAAGCTTGATGTAATTTAGTTTATCTTCTAATAATGTATTTGTGATTTGTCTCTCTTGGAGTTTCATGTGTGTGCATGGTTATTTCTCTGTGAAGCGTACACATGTAGTTTATAATAAGTAAGCAGGCACATAATACCATGTGTAGACCCATGAATGTCCTTATAGAGGATAGAGGCTTCTTTCTGAAGTTCTTTACCTTATTTTTGAAGATGGTATCTGTCGATTATTTTAGAGAATACCATTGTGGCTAGATAAAGGGATGCTTGGGTGTGTCTTCCCTGCTCCTCTCCCCATAACACACTGATTGCAGACTCCACCTTTTCCATGGTTGTTTGATATCTGGCTCAGGTCCTCAGACTTGCACAACAGGCACTCATGCAAAACCATCTCATCAACCCTGCTTGTATTTTTGTTGCCCTCTTTTTGCTAGAAGGATAAAGTTTATTTTTCCCATAACCTTTATTTCCTACTTTCAAAGGGAAATTATGACATTTCTCTCTTTTTTAACGGAAATTCCTAATATTTTGATACAAATAGTTAAGTACATGCTTTCTCGTTTCATCTAAGTTGAAGATTATGTTTGGCCTCCTCTCACACTATTTAATGTTTTCTATCAGAGTGCTCATTACATATCTTTAAAAATGTTTTGACATTGTGTTAAGTTATTTTCACTTCAAGTGAAAAAATAAGGACTGCATTGATACAATGGTTGCACGAATGTAATGAGAGGAACAGGCCAATTTCTGTTTGGTCCTAAAGACTACTTTGTGAGTTGGGACCCATACCTGACACTGTTAAAGAGGCCAAGAGCTTGA
Organism: Microtus pennsylvanicus; assembly: GCF_037038515.1. Lineage (NCBI taxonomy): Eukaryota > Metazoa > Chordata > Mammalia > Rodentia > Cricetidae > Microtus > Microtus pennsylvanicus. The sequence goes on from NC_134593.1 coordinate 40,084,875, forward strand.
GGCTATGTCGGTCCATTGAGAAAGGCTAGAAGCATCATGCTGCTAATGAATTTCAAATTAAACAACTCCTTATGGCTTACTGCTGTACTCAGAACGGAGCATCTCTCAACCCTCCCCAGAGAAACATTTTCTTGAAGTAGATGACAGTTACCAGAGACCCCCAATGAGCCAACGTGTAAAACATAAGATAATATGGAATATTCAAACCTAATATCCTAACAAAGCCTCCTCTGCATGGCAGAGATCTTCAAAGAAGATGGGGAATAAAGATTTAAAAGGCTGCATTTCTGGATAAAATTTAATAATACTGTTTTCTGGATGAACAGAGAAGATAAACATAAAAACTCAAAGCAATTTTGGCACCAGGTGAAATGCCTGCCTAAGCTCAAACCAGAAAAAAATTCCAGCATGTAGGGAGGAAGCACACAATTTCTATGGCTGCCTGGGAGCTTTTGGCATTGATAGCTTCTGGGAGATGTGGAATTAGTTTTGTTGTTGTTGTTTTGTTTTGCTTTTAAATGGAACAACATGATAGGTTGATCTCACTCTATTGCTGGCCTTATTCCCATGAGTATTTCAGGAACAGAAATTGGACTTTATGGGTTAAAAATAAAAAGTAGAAAGCTTGCAGTTGTGTATGCAGAGATATGTGAGTAGAAAGAGGAAGGGAGAGAGGTGTGGTGTAAATATGATGAAAATGCAAGCATTATTAAAAATATTGCTGGGTCTGTAAAGACAGCACAGCAATTACTGTCATATATGGCTTTTCCAGAAGACTCAAGTTTTGTCCCCTTCACCTACATCAGGGATCTCAAAGACACTTGTGAGAACAGGTTCATGAGATTTGAAGCCTGCTTTTGGTTTCTGTGTGCCTTCATACATGTGTGCATCCCCCACACACCTTGACATGTGATGAAAAATAAAATAAAAACTTCAAAATAAACAATATGAAAAATTTATCCCATGCTAATTTCCACAGTGACTGCAGTGTATGTTTTGATTTTTCTCTCTTTCTTTGTTCTAGCTTACCCTTTCCTCAGAAGCAGTGCCTGAGGGCACATTTAATTATTCAGTTTTGTTTCTTTCCCTAGTGTTTAAAATTTTAGTCCTTAAGCTTTGTTTTGCCGTTTTCTCTTTTGGATATTTTTTTTGCATAAACCAATGATATTATTTCTGCCTATTATTTGATTAAATATTAGACATGTATGTTTTAGGTACTTGTAATACGTCTCAATGGATAAAGATGGTTGTTCAGGAAGCTTGATGACTTGAATTTAAGCTCCAGATCCCACATTAAAGGTGAATGAAGAAAACAGACAACTCAAAGATCAGACATTCACAAATACAGCATTGCAATATACTCCTTCACACTGGGTGAGACTAAAGAAATATATTAAATTAAATATACTTAAAAATCATGCTGAATTTATTATCTTGATATCTATTTATTAGAGATAAATTCAAAAATAACATCTTTATCATTTATAGATATCAAATTTTAAATCAAATGATCTTTAAATATGTTGATTTTTCTCATAGTTTTTTCCATTCTTTCCAGTGTGTTGCTTTATGATCCATTTCCTTGCTATTGTTCAATTTGTGAGTTTCTACCTGTGATCTGGATTGATACTAATATTACAGTGTAATACTTTTGCAAAACCTAACTTCTCAAACTTTCAAAAATTCATATTAGCACATTTGTTTCTGTGATGTGTAATAGCATTTAGTATTGTTTGAACCATATATAACTCATTTTCTATTATTTAGTATTTAATATTTTCTTTTTTCTTAGGTCTGGGGATTCAACTTTAACCTAAACTTGAAAAACAAATAAATTTTATCTAAATAAATTATTCCGTCTGAATATACATTCATACAGAAAAAATAAAATATAACACTTAGGTATGGGGTTAACAAATAGAGATTTTTTTCTACAAGCTTAACTTCTGATATATGAGACAGAATGGGTTGTATACTATAACAAATAAGTAGTAAAGATACTACAAAAATTTTATAATTTAACCACATATATATAAGAATTTATATGGGAAAGCTACAATTTCAATTTATGACAATAATGGAAAATTAAATTAATATTATTATCCTAGTTCTGTCTGTGGAAACAAATGTTTACACCTCATAGTATTATGCCATAACTTTAGATAACTCATAGGCATTGATTTCATGAAAGCACGAGTATCTTGTGGCAAATTTCGACAATGGACTATTCAAAGCTAAAAAGAAATGAGTAATGAGCCATGAGAAGTGGTGGAGAAATGTTGTATGTATAACTGGATAAGTAAAAGCAGTTAATGGAAAAAAAACCAACACTGTCTGATTCTGATTGTACTGCACTGTGGAAAACACAAAACTGTGCATAGAATAGGATGTTTTGTAGATTTCGGGAGTTTGAAGAAGAAAATGATAATAGACATTGCAAAGAATATATTTAGGGCTTAGGAAAGCTTTGGTGTGTTATCGTTAATGATGGATCAACCATTATACATTTGTGGGACTCCATTGCCTATGCAACAAGTGTGAACCCTAATGCGAACTCTGTTACCTGGGAGAAAACGCTATGGCAACATAGTTTCATCACTTGTAACAAATGTACCACTCTAATGGGGATTTTAGTAAAGGGAGGTGATATACATGTGTGGACACAAGAGGTAAGCAGAAACTGTAACTCCCACTAATTTTTCTGTCTGAACTTAATCATTTCATGAGGGGAGTTCATGTCTGCTACTGTAAACTCTGAAAAAGTACAGTGCTGAAGCTGTCTGAGGCCTTAGGGTGGGACTTAATATTGTCCTGTAGGTAATTTGGCATGCTCCAAACTGTCTTAAATGCTACTCTTAGTCTAAACCAGAGAAGCTTCTGTTTTGATTTTATCTTCATTGGGGTTTCTATTGCTCTGATGAAATGCTATGACCTTAAACGAAGTTGGTGTGGAAGGATGTTATCTGACTTGCTCTTCTACATTATAGTCCATCATTGGAGGAAGCCAGGGCAGGAACTTAGATAGGGCAGAAATGGGGAGGTTGGAGATGTTGACGAAGCCCATTTACCCGTTTGCTCTCCCAAGCCTTGTTCAGCCTGCTTTTTTGTAAAACTGACGACCACCAACCCATAGATGGCTTCACCCACAATAGTCTGGACCCTCTTTTTAATTCCTAATTATGACAATAAGTACAATTGTATCTTATGGGGGCATTCTCTCAATTGAGATTCCATCCTTTCAGATGACATTAGTTTATGTTAAGTTGACATAAAACTACCCACATTTGTTTCTTTTTCTGTTGCTGGAATACAACAGTGAACAAAAACAAGTTGTAGTTGTAAAATACCTATTTGCTTTATATTTCCAAACCACAGTCCATCTTAGGAGGCAGAAAGGCAGGAGCAAAAGTAGGAACCTGGAGGAAGGAACTGAAGCAGAGACTAGAAGGACGCTTTCTCACCTCACTCACTGATCAAGGAAATGTCCTTGAGACTTTTTACAGGCTCATCTGATTGGAATAATGTCTCAATTGAGGTTTCTTCTTCACAGATGTCCCTAGTATGCGTTAAGTTGACGAAACACTAACTCAACAATGCCTGGTAGTGAATCCAGAGGCTGATTACTGAGGAGAACCTACTCCTCTAGGTTCAAATAGTAAGTACTGCTTGAGTGTTAAATCCTCGATAGAAATTTTATACTACAAGTCTAGACTCACGGAATATCACAGATGGAGGGATAGAAAGTAAGAGCCAGAAGACATAGAGTGGGGTTATAAAATGTTACACCCTGTGTCTAACATAGTCGTCACAATCTTGCTCTTACATAGGCTAAAGTGACCCCCACAGGGCTGACACAAGGCTGGTGGTATCAGTTGTCAGTCACTGATTGTGGATGGGTACATCACAAGACCCTAACATTCCTTGCTGAACAATTAGCTGCTGGTGGATTGTAGGTAAGGGGTAATCATTGTCATCAATTGGGTGCCCACAGGAGAGCTCAACTGACACTCTAAATTCATTGTCATAAACATATCAATATATCAAAAAGATTTGAAAATGTATGTATGGAAGGAAAATTTACTGGGGTGGGAGGGAGTTTAAAAAGTGTGGAATTGTATTATAATCTCAAACAAAAGTTTAGAAAGAGAAATGGGATTGCAAAATTGCCAGTGAACATATTTAATAATGAATTATAAAATCCTGGAAAAATTTAAAGACAAAAATAAATGACTTAACAGATTGGAAGAAAAACTACTATTTTTTTCCAAAATCTGTAAAATATTTTGAAGAAATTATAGGAATGTACTTGTAGCAAATGGTGTGTTGATACCCTGTCCAGACATGTGGTGACTTGGTACACCATCTGCTGCTAATAGCTCACATCTGCCCGTTCTCTGAAAAACTATGATTTTTCTGTGAAAACCCAGTTTGTTTTAGGGAGTCCAGGAAATTCTTGGATTTATGCCTCTCCCCCAGCACAGAAGTCAGAAATCAATTACTGACACTGAGTAACAACTCCCGTGTCTCCAGCAGAACAAGTTCTGTAGCATCATTTACAGTGAAGACCTTCTTATGGGAATGTTTAGGTATGTCAAATCTTCACTTAAGCTATGATCTTTATTTAGGCTAGTTTCTTCACATCTTTGAAGTCCTCAACCCGCTTAATTTTACTGACTTATACTGGACAACACTTCTTAGAAGCTCCATACAGATAGCTACAGGCAAGAAAAAATTTTTAAGTCATAAAATGAAAAGAAACATCATATAAGTGGCTTGAAACAATGAAAACCTAAGGGGCATGTTTATTCATCAGAATAGGAAAATCACGGATGTAATAAAAGACAAACTAAGTGAAGGAGAATATGCATGAGAAAATATTTGCAATGTATTTAACATTTATAGTATTAACATAAAAACCTTGAAAAGTCAGAAAAACTAGATGTCTCTCACAGCTGTGTTGTATTAGTATGGAGAAGATCTGTAAGGTGGAACTGGAAAAATAGTTAATGAATATTGGGAAATATCTTAATAAAAAGCAGAACTACCTACTAAAGGTTTGGAATTGAACCAGGCACAGAAATGCACTCTTCTTATCCCAGCACATGAGATTCTGAGGCAGAAGGTTCACCACAAGTTTTGCTAGCCTGGACTACATAGAGGAATGTTGACTAATACATTTTAAGAAAAGGCAAATTTGGGAGTAGCTGATGTGTGGGAATGGTGTGGTGAATATGATCAAAATGTGTATTCTATACATGCATAAAATTCTCATAGATGAAAATAATATATTAAATGTATATATGAACTTTACACAGGCTTTGTCCCCAAATGTTCAGTTATGCATTTAAAGATATAGAGTATACACCACTTATAATAGGAAAAATACATAAAATGAAACATATTCTTAAGTAGTTTTCTTTTCATGTAATTCATATGAGTTAATATTTCTAAATGCTTGTCATATGAATATATTTGTGAACTCAGTGAATCTAAATTTTAGTGGATTCACCTATTGAAAAAGTCAATTCATAATGAAAAATTAAACAAGCCATATGTAAATTTATATTAGATCTGTATTTCATGTGTATAAATAATAAATATTTAGTTTAGAAACATGCAATTATATATGCAATGTTTCAAATTTATAGTATAGATGTTAAAAAAAGAGGTATTGAATTTTGGGCCTATTTTACAGTTCTTTAAATTTTTACACAATCATTGCTAATTTAACTTTTGGAAATTAACTTAAGATATTTATTCACAATAATTAATTTTCTGGAAAGCTAAAAGTATGATGGGTACTCTTCTAGTGTTTTCATCTAAAGCTCTGAGAGCCACATACACTTTGTTATGGGGAATTACATATCTAGCAATTGATCTATCATCACTCACATGTATGTGAACGCATAGGCATATTTGTATAAATATATAAACTCTTTGATGAAGGAATGGCATATGTATAGTTAATACTAATCTTTATTATAATCTATGACTTAAGTAAATTTTAATATTATATATTTTGTTGGTTTTAAAGAAAATGTCCCCAAAAGAGAGGGGCACTATTAGGAGGTGTGTCCTTGTTGGAGGAATTGTATCACGGTAGTAACAGGTTTTGAAATTCTTTCTCAGGCTTCCCTCACTGTGACAGTCAGTCGTTTCCTGGTACCTCTAAGTCAAGATGTATGACTCACTCCAGCACCACATCTTCCTGAATGCCAATATGCTTCCCATCCATACGATAATGGACTGAACTTATGAAACAGTAAGCGAGCCACCTCAATTGTTATTTTTTATAATAATTGCTGTGGTCATATTGTCTCTTCCCAGTCATAAAAATGTCTTAAGTATATGTCTTAAGTATACTCATGAACTCTAGACAAACAGCTTGGGAGCCTGAATGAGAATGAACTCGGCCTTCTGCATGTAGGCAATACTTGTGTAGCTTGATCTGTTGGAGGGGCTCCTGACAATGGACCAGGATCTGTATCTGGTGCATGCGCTGACTTTTTGGAGCCCATTCTTATGACACGGTGGGATGCCTTGTTCGGCCTTGATATAGGGAGGAGGGGCTTTGTCCTGCCTCAAGTTAATGCTCCAGGTTTGTTGACTCCCCATGATATGCCTTACTCTTTTGAGGGAGTTGGTGGAGGGTAGGCTTCTAGGAGGTAGTGGAAGAGGGAGGAAGGGGAGGAGGGGAAGTTGTGGTTGATATGTAAAATAAATAAACATTTAAAATAAAAAATGATTTGAAATATAAGAGCGGGATCAAGAGGTTTTAGAGAATAATTTTAGTATGCTGCCAAGAAATCATTTTTGTGACATTTTGGTGAAGGAAATGACTGCCTTTTTCCTTTGTCTGCTTGAGGTAATGTGAAGAATTTTGGATTAATTTCAATGATGGAAGTAATCTCAAAGAAGCCAGTATAGACTCTTTCATGTGGATATTAGTGGTGATTCTAATGAAGATATATAATGAAAGAAGTAGCGTGAGCAAGGAAAAAATATTTGAGGAGAAAAGGGGCAACAGAAAGTGGAATAGTGGTAACTCCTCTGTTCAAGGAGCGAAACAAATCAAGAAATGGAAAAAAGGGAATGGTGAAGTCAGACAGAGATGACACATGCCTTTAGTCCTAGCACTCTGAAGCCAGAGGAAGCAGAGTTAGGCAGATATCTGTGAGTTAAGGACAACTTGGTCTACAGAGCTAGTTTATGTACAGTCAAGCTTAGGCAGTAAAAGACAGAAAGCTGGTGAAGATGTGATTAAGCAAGGGGTATTTTTCCAGCCCCAGCAAGCAGCAGAACTAGGCAGTTTTTGCCATGTGGTTCTGGTTTTAGAATTAAGGACAGAAGAAGGGGTTAAGATCCTGTGGTTCTGGTTAGCTGGGGTTGAAGAATCAGTTGTGATTAACAAGATACTTTAACTACTAAAGCAAAATTTTGCTCTGCCTGGCTACTTGACTCTGGATACCACCAGTTATCAAGAAAAGATCAGAATCACTGAGATGAAATCCTCTGGGAATTGTTTGTAGACAGAGAAACTGTGTTCGAGAGGCAGCCAAGGTTGTGCCTTGTGCAGTCAGACTGAGGACGTGTAAGCATCACCCAGGTGGTACTGGTTTTGAAGGCATGAGAGGGTCATGGAGAGCAGCTAAGACTTGGCCCTGTGAAAGATCAGGAAAGGCTACTGGTGAAGGCACAACCTCAGTGGCAGTTGAAGTTCCAGGACTGAAGTGATTACAGAAAGAAGTTGAGGCTTGGCACCTTGAGAAGAGCCTATGAGAGTCTACTGGGGAAAGTATATACACATACATACATACATACATACATACATACATACAATGCTTCAAATTGCATTGTGCCATGTAGACAATCCTGTTGGCAAAAAGTCCCTGTAGCATAAAGATCACATACACATTGAAATGTTGATGCACCCAGCATGTAACCTCTTTGATATTGGGCTATTTGGCTCAACATATGTTTCTTTTATATTTGGAAAGGTACAGAATATTAAATTGTGTATAATGTATAATACCTATTAATCATGATAATTGGATTTTCTTTTGTATACTAAATCTACAGTATTTTAGTAATTATTTCTGAGTATACTTCTTATGCAAGTATTTATTGTAAACAGTATGCAATATTACACTGGCAGCAGCAGGATTTATGTTATTTGCTTCTTACATCTTGACTGTATCACAAACTTCATTCTGTAATTGACCCATGGCATCCATGTTTATTTTAACACAGTGTGATGTCCAAACCAGCACCAACTTACTTATTGTTAAGGACATAGCTCCACTGCCAAGACTCACTTCAGTGTGCCCACCATCATTATTGTGTGTGTCTCCTCCCTCCCTTGGACAAGATTTAGATCTGCACTGAACACGCACACAATGCACTCTATGCATCCCCTAAATTCTCGCGTATTTTCCTACTTTATGGACATATTGAATGATGAAGAATATTAATAATGTGGAGCCGCATAATCCGGAAAGTTAAATATTCAAAGAGTTCTGTCTGCATGATTACACCACCTCTTTTACAATTTCCAAAAATAATAATGCCATGTTAAAAACATTCAAGGGGTTACTGAAGGCAAATAAGAAAAAGAACTCCATATAAAATAAAAGATGTTCTACCTGTAAAAGCATCTAGATTAGAAAACAATCTCTAAATGGCCAACTGGAACACTGCACAATTAAGACAAATTAGGTTTTCTTGTCTGTAGCTGAAAGGAAAAAGATTTCAAATTAACCTATACGATGGCTAGTATTATTCTAAACTGTATGTGGCATTATCCTCTGAGCTCATAGCAACATGGTTAGCTTTTTAAAGAAACACAACACCGAGACCTCCGCTACTCCCCTCTTCTAATTCTGCTTATTTTGCTTATTTTTTTTTTTAAATTTTGTACTACAACAGTTTTAGCAAGGTTATATTTTTAAAACAGCATTACTCTCCTATTGTTATTTCAGTATGAAGACAAGATTTAAAACATTCACAGACAACTCTGAGGCTTGGGGACAACTTGATTCAAGATTCTGCATGAAAGGAGCAGAGGCCTCAGAGTTCAAACAGTTCGGCCACAGTACAGCCAGGCTTCCATAATATACATTCTGGGGAAATTAACTCTGTAACACTGGAAAAGAAGAAACCCTACCTGGAACTGGTAGAGCCTTTGCAGTATTTTTCAAACAAAGGGGAGAGAGGGGCGCTCCCATTTAATGTGTAAATTTGCTTCTGACATTTGTGAAATTGAAGTCCCCTTCTCTTAGCCCAACACCTTCTCCCTCAAAAATCTAACCTCTTCTTCTAAGTTTTCTTAGTAAACAAAACGGGACTTTCTATGTTCAACATACAATGGTGAATGCTGACTATCCCCCACTGTACCTTCATATTATGTTGAATACATCATGTATATAGGGAAGCAGATTGACATTTTGATACCCTGTGACATAAATGTATGCTTATTTAAAATCTGGATTTAGGCCAGCTATGCTGGCTACTGTGTTATTTTGAATGTGGAAGCTAGTACTGAGGTATGCCAAAATTGCCTGTAAACTGTCTTGCCTTTTCCAGCCAGCCATAAGTGGTTTGTACTAATACGCTGCTCATTTGTATAGATATTTTTTCTAGCAGGTTACATTCAGCATATTTATTCTGGTCTATGGGAGATAAGTATAGTGAACCAAAGCCAAGTACGTTAGCTGAGAGTAGCGGCTCACATTTGTATTAAAAGTAATTTTTAAGACTGAGACAGGTTCATGGCTGTAGCTTAAGACTTGCCTGGGATATAGGGTGAGATTCTTTCTCAAATGAAACTGAAGAAAAAAAATAAGTGCTATAAACTTCCATTCTATCCATTATTTTATATGTAGAATTAGGTTTTGCAGACTCATATCTTGTCCATCAACCTAATCACGACAGAAATGGCGACTTGATTGCATGTTTATGTTGACAGCAAAGAAATCCTGTTCTTTTATTGAGTAGGGAAAAATAAAAAAAAAAACAGCTTTGTGTCAGTTTGAGAGGTTTAAGGCATTTTGCATTCTGAATTGACACTCGAATTTAGAGGCTTTAGGATTTCAAAGATATTACTGTAAGACTAAGTTTATGGGTTGGGCACTGGGCACTTCCCTGTGTGAGTTATGGTTGATTGCCTCACCTTGCTCTGTGACTGGTGGAGCCTTGCTGAAGTGCTGTAATTCTCTTGCTCGGCAGGAGGCTCGGTGTTATCCAAATCCCAATGGTACTCAACTGAATTGATGAAATGACCGGGAAGGCCTAATTAAAGCTGTTCAGCTCAAATGTATTGATGTATTACATCTATTACGGCTTGGTTCAATAGGTCCACCCTGTGGATGCTGCCACAGCCTGTAAAGCAAACTAAACAGATTGAATAAATAATGCTGTGAGCAGAGGAAAAAGCAATAGAATCAAAGCAACAGAGCACAGAGGGAATCAGTACGACCTGTGAACTCTGGAACATATTATCTCCCGCAAATTCTTTTAATCTTTATTATTTTACATATTAGATGCACAAAGGGTGGACAATTTGTAACTGGACTGATGTTTCAGTGTGTCAGAAGTGTTGATAGACAGCCTTCTCCTTTAATAACAATCGCATAGCAATGTGCTCATTCCAGTAAAGCTCTTGCTTGTTGCTGTTTTCTTAATTCTTTGTCAGAATTCGGGATTTGCATTGTCTTCTCACTCAATTCTCTTTTTTTTTTTCATATCTAAACATAGCTTTATTTTTTTTTTCTGTTTTAAGAATTTGTTTTTTTTCGGGGGGGGGGTCCGTTTTTTTTAATTAATTTATTTATTAAGGATTTCTGCCTCCTCCCCGCCACCGCCTCCCATTTCCCTGCCCCTCCCCCGATCAAGTCACCCTCCCTCATCTGCTCAAAGAGCAATCAGGGTTCCCTGCCCTGTGGGAAGCCCAAGGACCGCCCACCTCTATCCAGGTCTCCTAAGGTGAGCATCCAAACTGCCTAGGCTCCCCCAAAGCCAGTACGTGCAGAAGGATCAAAAACCCACTGCGATTGTTCTTGAGTTCCCATTCTTCCTCATTGTCCGCTATGTTCAGCTAGTCCAAATTTATCCCATGCTTTTTCAGACCCAGGCCAGCTGGCCTTGGTGAGTTCCCGATAGAACATCACCATTGTCTCAGTGTGTGGGTGCACCCCTCGCGGTCCTGAGTTCCTTGCTCGTGCTTTGTCTCCTTCTGCTCCTGATTTGGACCTTGAGATTTCTGTCCAGTGCTCCAATGTGGGTCTCTGTCTCCTTCCATCGCCTGATGAAGGTTAATATTCAGGAGGATTGGGAGGATCAACATAGTAAAAATGGCAATTCTACCAAAAGCAATCTATAGATTCAATGCAATCCCCATCAAAATCCCATCAAAATTCTTCATAGATCTGGAGAAGACAATAGTCAACTTTATATGGAAAAACAAAAAACCCAGGATAGCTAAAACAATCTTATACAATAAAGGATTGTCTGGAGGCATTACCATCCCTGACTTCAAACTCTATTACAGAGCTATAGTATTGAAAACAGCTTGGTATTGGCATAAAAACAGAGAAGTCGACCAATGGAATCGAATAGAAGACCCTGACTTTAACCTACAAACCTATGAACACCTGATTTTCGATGAAAGAGCTAAAAGTATACAATGGAAAAAAAGAGAGCATCTTCAACAAATTGTGCTGGCAAAACTGGATGTCAATCTGTAGAAGAATGAAAATAGATCCATATCTATCACCATGCACAAAACTCAAGTCCAAATGGATTAAAGACCTCAATATCAGTCCGAACACACTGAACCTGATAGAAGAGAAAGTGGGAAGTACTCAATTCTCTTTTTGAAACATTAACTCTGTCATCATCCCTTACTTATCGTGTTCCAAGATGTGTTAAATCCTTGACTACATTTGCTGGATTTTAATGATGTCAGGTGGTCATACCTTCTATATGATCCTGGACAGTAAAATCTATCAACAATGACGTTAAGAGATTTATATTCATTTTAGTGTGAGATGGCTCTACAGGTCTCTCACATTCGATATCTCATCATCTAAATATGGGAGAGGATATTATACTATTGTTATAGTAACAACAGGCTGACTCTAAAAGAAATAAAACTGTATTTTAAAAATATACAATATTAATTTTCACAAAGTTATTTTTGTTAGACAATGAAATGTCAAAATTCTAGGAAATGACATCTTCTAAAGATAGGTTTTTGTCTAAACTCACACTGAACTTTGGATATGCTTTCCTTGAATATGTACTGATATATTTAAAAAGATAGCTCCTCGCAGGGTTAGGGACATCTTTTAGTGGTTGGTTTAGGGTTGAGGGGATGGGGAGATATTGTATGGATTTAGGGGTATATTCTTAAAAAAAAGAGGGGGATTAACTGGGTTGATGGGATGATTGGTATTTGTGACTTACTGTTTTTAGAAAATTATGTTGGTACTGTTTCTTGTATATTGATATATTGAATATTGAATGTGAGTGTTCCTACCTCTATTTTGGTACAAGAGTATGCTTATATTGTATGGATACATCTATCATATCACAATGTACATTTCTACCTCTGGTACTATTTATGTAATAACATTGTTTACATTTGATAAGTAATGACATTGTTTACAGGTGAAGATCATTGTCTTCATACATTGCACAATTGTTTATTCTCTTAGTTTTCAAATTAGATAGGTATTGAGAATTATATGTTTGTCATATTATTTTTAGGTTAATCAGGTCTTTTAGATACATAGAGATTATTTTCAGTATAGATAGTATAATCTTCAGCCTCTTTGAAGAGCTGTAGAAAATGGCCTTTAATCTAACCTAGAATTCTGTGCCATCGAGACACAATTTACTCCTGGCAACACCACTCTACTCCCGAGAGAACGTTGAGCACCAAAGACACTCCACTGGGAGCTTGTCTTCTTGGCAGAACTGGCCTTTGGGTTAAGAAAAACCCATACCTCAACTACTGACTAAGATATAAAACAGGATTGTCTTATCTTGCCAAGACAGGGTAGGATAATCCTAAGAAAGTTCCTTGCATTTGAGAATGGTATGTCAGTTATGTTAGGTCTTAGCCAAAGTTGGTTGACTCAACATTGCAAACGAGATTTTGGGTGATTGCCCAGGCAGTCAGTTGTCTCTGTCATTTGTTGCACATTTTGGATATCTCTCATTTGTTAAGTAATATTTATTCCCTTCTCAGATCTTTGATGGAGTTGAAGATTATTTAATTGTAGTTACTCTCTAGCAAAACTTTTGTTTTCAATATTGTTTGTTATATTTATCATTTGTTATTATTGTTTATAGCTATATTTGGTTTAGTTGTGTCTTATTTAGACAAAAGGGGGAGATGTAGGGTTAAGACAGCCCCCTTTAGAGGGCGGGGTTTGCCTCAGGCGAATGCCTGCCAATAAATGGTGCGCGGAGAGGCGGCTCGCCCCTTTTTTCCTCCCTACCTGTACTACGCTGGAACTTTGGTTCTGTAAGTTTATCATTAAAGTGGTAAATATTCTTTGATATCTGCATTGCATTTATTTTGTGCGGGTACACCTCAGTGTAATAAAATTTAATTCCTAGGTTCCCCTCCCTCTGCTTTTACTATAAAGCTGCTGCTTCTCCATTGTCTCCTCCTCAGCAAATGCTAAGTCTAAAATTTCCATTTGCTTTGGGTAAAATATTAATGTTAACATTGACTTGTCTCTTCCTTTCTCATACCTCATTCAAATGTAGCACTAAACCTTGTTAATTTTATCTCCTAAACACATTCTAAACCTTTCTGATCAAATTAATTTTTACTATTGTGGTTCAAAGCATATTTAGCTTTAATTGGGCTGCTATAATATTCTTCTGGGCATCTTCTACTACTCCCCTCGTGTTGATTGATTTACTAAGAGCTCTTTCTGTACATTCTTTTTATTATTATTAATTAAATTTATTTTTTTATTCCCAAATGCAGTTTCCTCTCCTTCCTCACCTCCCATTCCCCCTCTCCACCTCCTTTATGTCCCTAGAAATATTACACAATCAAAACTTTAGTCTTCCTTATGGAGGAAACATACAATTTAGTTATTCAATATTAAATAGACCTGAAAACATATATATATATATATATATATATATATATATATATATATATATATATGTAACATTATACAGAAGAATCAAGTTATATTTAGTAATAATATATATGACATATGTATACACATATAAGACATCTGTGTCATATATATACACACACATGACACCTGTATCATATATACATATACATATGTGACATATATCTTGTTCATGTGTATATATATGACTTAGAGTTTTTATTGCTGTGAAGAGACACCAAGACTATGGCAATTCTTCTAAATAAAGGCATTTGACAGAGCTTGTTCACTTACAGTTTCAGAGGTTCAGTCTATTATCGTCAAGATGGGGATCACAGTTGCATGCAGGCTGATGTAGTGCTGGAGCTAAGAGGCTTATAGTTTGACTAAGAGGAACCAGGAAACTAACTGATTGTCACACTGAGGGAAGCTTGAGCAAGAGACCTCAAAGACCACTTCCACAGCAATACACTTCTTCCACAAGGCCATGTGTCCTAACAGTCCCACTCCCTTAAGGGGCCATATTCTTTCAAACTACCACTAAACACACACACACATAGATGTAATATAAATTAGTGGAAGGGGGCCAGGAATCTGAAAGATCATAAGAAGGGGTATATGACAAAGTGTGGGTGGAAGAAAGGGAAGGGTAAATGATGTGATTATATTATAATTTCACAAATAAAAGAAATGAATTTAAAACTATATTTGTTAGACTCTGTTGTAGTTAGTTTATTTGATCCCTTAAATTCAATTCATAAAGCACACCTGCAAGGCTGAAAATGAACAGATATATCATATATGCATATTTCATATATATGTGTACATACACACACATATATTCACAAACTCACACACACTTTCTCTTTGTCATTTTTTAAATCTTTCATGGCTATGACCATCTGAATGTCTTCAAATCAGCTCCATTCCTTTCAATGATAGAAAAAACAATGTAGTGACAGACCCAAGTAGTAGACTGATTTTTCTGTGTTCTTAGAAATACTTGTAAGTATCAGCTCACCACTGTCCTATAGACCAGAGGAAATTCTGATGGTGAGATTCTTTGAAGAAGTTTGTGCTGTGGATCCTATCATAGTTTGGATGGGAGCATTGACATTTCCCTGGTAAATCATTACTCTATCAATGTAATCATCATTTCCCAGGTCATTCCTGACACAACTGAGAGTATCACCGACTTCAGCTTTTCCACTAATTTCATTAGCATTAAATTCTTCATAGAGTTGTTGAATATTCCTGCAACAATATTGTCAATAGTATTCTTATCCCTTATGATCTTAGGAATGTTAATTGTTATCTTTATGTTTCAGTGCCATTGCCATTAAAAGCTTCTTACACCAATGATTCTAACATGGGATATTCTGAGGATTTGTGAATAATCCTCACTTGCCATGCCTCTAAATATATAACAAATAATAAATGTTATCCACATTATTAGGGTTCTTTTTACTCCATAATAATATTTCAGTTTAAGTCACAGTCTGTAGTAACCCTAATTACAGGCATTGACTGTATATTGCTGGATTTTCCTCTTGCTATATTTTAATCCATTTTTCTCTTAATAAAGAAACTATGAATCAAAATTCATTCCAACATATATTTATTTTAACTACTTTAGTATTTCCTGTTGCCCACTATACTACAGCCTTACTACATAATTAATCTTATTTTCATTTCACTATCTGGCCCCATCACTATCCTATCCAAAATGAGAACCTTGCGCACCACATTAGGCTAATCTTATCATATACTTTCTCTTGTCTTAGAGTTTTTAACTAGTCTTTGCCTAACAGATTCTTTATTCTAAATTCACATCATTTGTTTCAGCACATTCAATTCTAAAACTTGATCTTAAACTTCATTTCTTCCTGAAAAGAATCCTGTCTTTGCCCTGGTTTAGCCAATACTTCTGTACATATCCATAGCAAACCATACCTTGGCCATCGTGACATGTAGCAGCATTACAACAATAACTTTTATCTAATTTTCACCCTGGACAGAAGTTACATGAAAACATGATTCATGTTATCTGCTTCCCCTGTAAACTCTTGATGCCCACTCCACAACATGGTAAATTTAGCTAAATGACAAATATGAGTTAAGTGTATGATATATGAGATGAAGCTTTACTAAATTTAATTGGGTTTAGTTCTAATTGGATCTCACTGGAGTATTTATAATAGTCTCCTTCATTTTCTGCCCACCCACCTTGTCATTCCTAAAATGTATTATTCACTACGTAAGACAAACTAATCCTTCTAAACACAACCACCCTCGCTAAAACCCATTAGTGTCTTGCAATAGTATGTGAGTTAAATTCTAAGCTATGCTTTCATCCATCAAGTATCTATCGATCAAACTTCTGTGCGATGCTGTGAGGTAACTTGCTCAGCAATTTATCAGTGTTTCTACAGGGGAAGCTGATGAACCTCTCTCAAGTCCTCCTCTTCTCTCTACTCAGCAGTCAATGAGACAAGCTCTTCTCATGCAACACAGAGAGTCAATACACTCTGTTATAAAAAGCCAAGGAAAGAGTTGTATTACTATTCATAATTAGCATAAATTATAGGCATTTTACTTAAACAAATGAATTTTCAATTACGTATTACATAGTATGCTTTCTAATTGCTTATATTTTAGTATAGCGTTAGTACATTTTTAAATATAAGGAAGTTGATTTGAATTCTGATTATAGTATTTTATATAATTTATTATTGTAAAAGAAATGCTTGTGGCATGTATCAGTCTTTAAATTATAGCAAGAGTTTTAATAAATTTGGAAACATCCTAAATGATTATTGAATGGTTCCAAACAACTTACAACTACTTTTTACATATTTTATCTTCAAAATTTTGTAATAGTTTCCATCGTGTTAGTTATAATCAACAAAAGCATATTTTGATTTAGATTCTTTATTCAGTAACCGTATTAGTACACAAAATTATAATTGACTTTAAAATAAATACAACTGACTCTGGGCATGTATAAAAGTCATTGGTTGAAGCAGTCATGGTCAAGTTATCCAGATAGAAAGATGAGAATTGCAATTTATATATTGTTCTGAATGCAACTTTTATTATCCTAGAATAATTCTGTTCTTAAAATTACTTTTTGCAATACCTTGCTTTCTTCCATATATATATATATATATATATATATACACACACACACATATACATATATTTATCATCTAGAGTCAGGAAATACTTACTAGTGTGATTTTTCTTTTATTAACAACTCAAGAAATTCCACCTCATCTTCATCATCAATCAGAACATTTCTTACTGAAAGGATTACCTTCTAAAATCTTGAATTCTGACCACAACAAATTCTTTAAATCTATTTTCCTATGCTCAGTCAACTTTTCCTTAGTTTGGTCATGCTCAGGACTTCTGTTTGTTTATTTTCTGTTCCATCATTTTATATCTATGTTAAATTCTCTAAGCTCCCAGAGCTTTGTGCATTGTATTTGTTTATTTTTAAAATAATCTTAACAGTAAATTTACCATTTGATTTTATTTTTCTTAAAACTACCTTACCTAAAGTCAATAAAAAGTTGTGTCCTGGTCATTCAAGACTATGTTCAAAACTGCTCCTTTTTCTCATTTCTTGTTGTAATAAGATTATTATTATTATTTCTAATAATCTGTGTAACCCACGAGGTGGCTTACCAGGGAAGAGCTTAACCTGCATCTGTCTGGAGTGGGAGAACCATGGCGACTCCTTGACTCAGCTTCTTTCTCCCAGCATTCTGTTTTGTTTACTCCGCCTACCTAAATTTATGTCCCATTAAAGGGCCAAGGCAGTCTCTTTATTTAACCAATGAAATTAACACAAAACAGAAGACTCTCCCCCATCAATTTCTTTGAGCAAGAACCACCATTCCTTAGTTTCACAATTAAGTCAGGCTGCCAACTTACAGTTACTTACTTCTGGAACATGCTCTATTAACATTTCTAGCTCTCATTTGGATTTTAAAGTCTTTTTCAACCTTTTATTGACACTATAGGCCATTGTTTATTGTATACTGTGATTTTTCCTTTAGTACAATATAGTGTTTTTCAATTTCTTTCATGAAAAGTTTGCCAAGAGATTTTTTTGTGAAATTTATTTGACTATTTAACTCACTAACCATCTTGCTATCTTTCAATAATATAATAGTTTTAGTAATAATTTTTACTCTTTCACTATAGTGAATATTATAATATTCACTATTTTTGTCCTGTGCTTTTTCCACATTAATTACTATTTAAAATTTCTTAAATATCTCAGGATGTTGTGCTTCATCTTAATGGAGGCAGAAGGGGTTTCGTCCTGCCCCAAATTCATTTGCCAGACTTTGTGGAGAAGTGGATGGGGGATGGGCTGGAGGTGAGGTGCAGAAGGAGGGATACAAGGGAGAACTGTGGTTGAAATGTAAAATAAAGAAAATAAATAAATAAATAAAAAATGAATAAAAAATATCTCAAATGTCCTTTGATTACATTATATTTCTGCTAATTCATCTTAACAAATGCCTTTCAGTAATCACTGGTTATTTTGATTTTTTATTTTGTTTTTGTTTGTTTGTTCTGATTTGTTATTTTGTTTTAAGTTAAATTGAAATGTACAAAACAAATGACCCCTTGAAAGTCTTCAACTGTGTGTTATTATGCATATTGTTCATATTGTACACATGTTACCTCAAACCTCAATATTCCTAAGCTTTGTCATCCTCTCTAAAGATGATTCTATTTCCATTATGCTCTAGATTTCAAGTCTGCCCTCCCATCAATCCTTATTAATTCCTAATATGATACCAGTACTAATAAACTTATCCATTTTTTATGTTTTGTATAATCAGATTCATGTTTGAATATATTTCACTTTTCATACTAATTTAGCATTTATCTTGTAACTTATCAGTGCTAAATTGTATGCTTGAGAACAACATTCCAATGTAATTCTCCAATACATTTAGTTTGCTAGTTGATCTGTTTGTTAATATATGCATCATAATGAATTTTTGGCTATTATTGAAGTATTACTATGAACATTTCTGCAAAGCTTTGTGAGTTAATACTGGAATTTCCTTAGTCATGTACTTACTGGCAACTGTTGCTGAATGGCTCCAAATTACAGCTCCAACATGCATATCCCTATAAACAATAACCAGGATTTCAGTTTTTTCACATACTTGTCAACACTTATTTTCCATACAAATTATAGTGATCAATGAAGTAGCATTTAATCATAATTTTTGTTTAAAACTGCTAGCGATTTAATATGATAATAAATTTTCATGCACTTTAACTTATTATTATTTTGTGTATGAGTTGGTCTTTATGTTAAATTTTAAGAAGCATTAATATATTCTGTCTCCAGAACACTTATGGAATATATTATAAGCAAACATTTTCTCCCTTATTAAAGTTTTGTCTTTATTTTGAAAGTGTTCCTTGATGTACAAAATGCTTTTGTCATTAAAGGATCTGGTTTTCAGATTTTAGTGTTTATGCTATTAATGTTCAGGGTAGGAAATCATGGCCAAGTTCAAAATTATGAATATTCTGTATTCTAGTTTTCAGTAAAAGTTCTTTTAGTTTTGTTGTATTTAATATGAGTCAAATTTAAGTGGCTTGAAAAAGTGTTCATCTTTGTGTTTTACCTATAGATATTCAGAAGTTCCAATACAATTTGTTGAAAAAAAAAACAAGGCTTTTCTTGTTCTATTGTAATGGAATCCTTGTCTGGAATTCTGTGAATATGATTGTAAGGATAATTTCTGAAATCAACTGCATTCCATTTTTACATATTCCTATTATAGTATCAGTGTTGTACAGTTTTGAACTATGACATACATTTATAGTAACTTTTAAATAAGTAATTGTGAATTCTCAAATTTTTTTTAATCTGAGAGAAATGGGAAATGAGTATAATCCATCCCCACATCACATAGATGGCTGTTTGAAAAAAATATATGAGAACTCAAGAAACTAGACACCATAAGATTTAATAATCCAATCAAAATTGGGTATAGGTCTAAGCAGAGAATTCTCCACAGAAAAATCTCAAATGGCTGAGAAACACTCAAATATTCAATATTTCTCCCACCCAGAAAGAAACAAATTAAGGAGAAATGAGGCCATATTTATTGCATAAATACTTTAGGACCATCTCAGACATTCTGAACAGTAAAACAGTTTAGGAAGACAAAGCACACTATGATACCTCTCAAACATTCGACCTACTGGTACATTGGGTAACAATTCTCAAGAACACAGCAAAAATAGTTAAGAGGATTAATGAGAAAAGCTAAGTTAATATGGCAAACCTTCTCTCACAAGGTTTAGGCAGCAAGTTTCAATCCACCATATGCTTGGTGGTTGCGTAGCATCAAGTATTTTCCAGAATTGTGATATTGTGATATAATTGATGCTGGAGTGTGTGTGTGTGTGTGTGTGTGTGTGTGTGTGTCTACCAAATCTTAGACCTTTAGTGCTACCTACTCTGTCATCTCTCTACTAACTTTTTGATATCCAATTCTTATCATCTCTCTAGAAATCTGAAAACGCTAAAGCATACCCTGCTTGTTGGCCACCTTCTTGCAGCCCCTGGCAGCCACAACACTGAAATGAGTGCCTATAGATTGAAACAAGAACATTTTCTTCTTTTCAAATCAATTTACTTCAAATTGCACACTGCATTTTTTTTTACTTTTTTGTGTTAGACAATTACATTGTTTCCTTTTCCTTCTCTATTGTATTGTCAATGGACTCCAGAGGGGTTTTTGTTTGTTTAACAGCTGCTGACAGACAAATGAGAGACAGAAGTTGGTAAAAGAAGCCTTTTAATTCAAGTCCAGATATGAGAGAAAAGATACAGAATTAAATACTGAAATGGCCATCTTGTAGTCTGACTAGGGTTTGGGAGCTGTTAGATGACAATAAATGGAAAAAAACCCACTTATTTCTTTTGAGTCAGTAAACATATGTAAATATCTTACGCTCATAATACACATATTCTGTTATTTTTATATATATAACCATAATTACCATGACTTTTTCTTACTCTATGTATTTTCTGCTTACTTTTCCCCTTATTCTTTCATTCCCATATAGGTTTACCATTTTATATCCATTATGAAAAGAGACTATAGGTATTTTTAGGTAAAATAAATCTGTTACTAAGTATTATAATAGTTTATTGAGAGATCTATTACTCAAATGATTAGAATACTACTTAAATTATAATAGCAATTAGCATAAAATTACATATGGAAAATAATAAAAAGTTGAACACTGAAGCCAAAAAAGCAAGGATCAACTTATGAGGAAGTTAGTCCAATACGAATATAAGGCTTTGTTATTGTAAGTCAATAAGGACAAACATTTTGGTAAAAATAAACAGAATTAAAGAGAAAAATCTCCTGAGTATTGTAGTTTGATTGTAATCTCCCCCTTAAGCTCATAGGTAATGTTACTATTAGGAGTTGTGGCTTAGCTGGAGTAGGTATGGCTTTGGTTGAGGAAGTGTTTCACTGTGGGGATGGACTTTGAGTCTCCTTTGCTTCACTCAGTGTGACACACAGTCACTCCCTATTGCCTGCAAATCAAGATCTCTAGCTCTCAGTTCCTTCTCCAGTACCATGTCTGCCTGCACACCATGTTGCACCATGATATGTGCTAAACCTCTGAAAAAGTAAACCATCCCAGTTAAATGTTTTTCTTTCATAAGAGTTTCGATGGTCATGGTATCTCTCCATAAAAACAGAAATCTGAACTAAAATAGAAGTTGGTTCCAGGGATTGGAATATTGTTTAATAGGCCTGACCATGCTTTTGTTCAAAGGAATATGGGCCTTGGGGCAGTGGATTAAAAAATAAGTTCAACTCTTTATGCTTAAGTGCTTAGTCTTACCGCAACATGATATGTCATGCTTTGATACCCATAGAAAACCCAGCAGTGGAGAAGTGGATTTGGGTAGTGGAGAAAGATAGGGGAGCAAATGGGAGAAGAAAAGGGAGGGAAGCCGCAGTAAGGAGTGATAGTTAGGTAGGTAGATAGATAGATAGATAGATAGATAGATAGATAGATAGATAGATAGATAGAAGATTTCTAGAGAAATTTCTAGAAATCCACAAGGATGACCCCACCTAAGACCCTAAGTAATAGAGGAGAGGGGACCCAATCTTGAGTTGTTCTGTAGTCAGACTGATGAATATCTTAAATATCACCATAGAACCTTCATCCAGCAACTGTTGGAAACAGAAGCAGAGACCCACATTGGAGCTCCCAAAGTCCAGTTGAAGAGTAGAAGGAATGAGATATGTGCAAAGAAGTCAAGACCATGATGGGTTCACATACTGAAACAGTTTACCTGAGCTAATGGGAGCTCACCATCTCCAGCAGCACTGAGAAGAAACAAACTAGTTGCTCTGAATGTGGTTGACATTTGCATGGCTGGGGCAGACTGAGGGGCCACTGGGGACCACTAACAGTGACACCAGAATTTATCCCTACTGCATGTACTGACTTTTTGGGATCATATTCTCTATGGATGTATACCTTGCTCATCCTAGGTATAGTAGAGAGGGCCTTGAAGCTTCGACAAAGCAATGTGCCTTACCCTCTCTGAGGATTAGATGGGGGTGGGGTAGGAGGATGTGTGGAGGGAGTGGAAGGAGAGGAGGAAGTGGGAATTTGGATTGGTATTTAAAAAAATATATATATATATGACATAGATTCAAAGTCATGGGTATAGTTGGTGATGAAAAAAAGTAAGGGACTACTGAGAAAGATTTAGTGATCATCTAATGAGTATATTCTTTACAAATCTTGTAATACAAAATATGTTTTTATTATTATATTTTCTACATTTTAATAAGAAATAGATTATGTTAAAGAAGCATTTTAGTGAGAAGGATATGAGAGACTAATCATTTTTGACAGGTTTATTTCATTTTCCTTAGGTCTACATTTGTGAGAGACAGTGTCTGCCACATGTTTGTTAGTGCCCATTGAAGCCAAAAACGGGCAACAGATTCCTCAGGGTAGAGTCACAGCTGGTTGTGAACCATCTGAATGCATGCAGGGAGCTGAACTCAGGACCTTTGGAATACCAGTGGGTGCTCTTAACCACTGCATTGTCTTTCCAGGCATAAATTTAATTTTTTTTAAATTAAGAATTACTCTATAGAAGGGGTTTTAGCAGTGGGCATTCTATTCTCATTTTATTCAATAAGTGCAAAGTAAGTAAGCTGTGTATGTGGGTTGTTATGAATACCTTCTAAATGATCTCAATGTTGCAAGGCACGTTGTCATAGCACTGGGATTTAATTATATGTTTTGCTGACCTTAGTTTTATTTGTCTGTCCCATTTGTCACAGAACTGACATTTTCCAGATGCAAAACACAGCACACTAGCAAAAATACAAAAACGCTGCTTTATAACATAGAGCAGAGTTTTAAGTATTATATGATTACTGACATTTTTCTGAGTTAAATTTGTTTCATTATTTTGTTGTAAGATTCACAAAACATTTACAGTTCCTTGCTTCTGAGATATTAATAATGTCTGCAAGAAACATTCCAAATGCCAATTTTGAAATACATAGAAATACGAAGTCAACAAAGCAGGTAAGCATTTAGGTAACATAAATTTAGCATCCAAACAATAAAGTTTAGGAACTCAATTTTAGAAGAGTAATGGAGAATGCCATTTAAAAAATGCCCATATTCTTCTGACTCCTAAAGTGTAAAATTGTTATTATACCTTTTTGCATTTAATAACACGTACAGAAGTAAATCCTAACATGCAAGATTTTGAAAAGTTGTTCAGACTTTTGCTTCAAGCAAGTGAATAAAACCAGCACATATATAGAACTTGGATTATATGTCAGTTAGGGCTTCTTTGAATTGAGCTTTGTGAAAAACTGATAGAACTTGTCACAATAACCAGCCTTACAATGCAAAATGCCTAATTCAATTTGAAGATAAATACAGAATGACCAAACTTAAATTATATCTTGTCATATTCTTTAAATAACACTAATAATTAATTCTTATGTTTAAATTAAAAATTGCTTGTAGTACTCTTAATATTTTTTAAAAGACCAATTTCAGGAACATGTTTAAAACTGCAGCTGAAGTGAAACATACTTCTTAGTGGATCTGTCATGCTTTATTTTTAGAATTTCATTCGGAATGTCAATTGTACAGATTCTTCTAGTTTGTAGAGCTTTTACTGGTTGTGGATTTTATTGTTTTAGTCTATTGGATGTGTAGCTTTTAAGTACCATATCCCATGCTACCCTATCTAAAATAACTTAGTGACTGAATTCAGTAATTAATGGCTGCCTACAGCACATAGCACTAAATCAGCTACTTGGTCAAGAATGGCCTTTGACGCCAGTGGCCTTAACCTTTCAATCAAGTACACAAAGGCTTCCAGTTATCTTCATGTAAAACCACATATGTTTTATCTAGATTTTCCATCCATACCCTTCTCTTCTCCTGTAAGATAATATGAATTGAATGAAAGAATTTCCAGAAGAGTATGCATACACTTTGCCAGGTCTGAAGCAAAAATCTGTTCATTTTTGATCAAATTTACTTACAAAATGTATGCCAGATAAAGTTCATTCTTTAAAATACGAGTTTTAGGGGGCTGGAGAGAGGGCTCAGAGGTTAAGAGCATTGTTTGCTCTTTCAAATGTCCTGAGTTCAATTCCCAGCAACCACATGGTGGCTCACAACCATCTGTAATGGGGTCTGGTGCCCTCTGCTGGCCTGCAGGAATACATACAGACATAATATTATATACATAATAAATAAATAAATAAATATTTTTTTTAAAAAATATGTGTTTTATAAATGCATACTTTGTAAGTAGTCAATTCTGGCAAAGGAGGCAAGGTATTGAGAAAGAAAGTGGCTATGTGGTTTTGAGTGGTCACATTCATTAGCTAAATATAGTTATGTGAAATGAAAGACAGTTTCTGCCTGACCCAAACAATGAACTATTCTTAGTTAAAAGTCATTTCTCAAGGACATATTAACAATTGTGGAATGAGTGAGATTATAAGTCAACACAATATTATTGAGAAGCTTGTGTCAAAATTCTAGAATAATTTCACTATATTCTTTTTATACTTTCATTTGGGCCTAAAAGTAAAAAGACAATCATGTGGTTGTAGAAGTAGTATGTGAAGAGACAAATCTGTACTCTAGTTCCAGTAAAATAAAAAATCACACGAATTATTCAGTGTTGGAGTTTTATGTTTTATTTTTTTAATGTACATGATGTAGAAAAATATGCAAATATAACATAATCAGCTTAAAGGATTCAAATTACACACATAGAAATCTATTTGGAGATATAACGGTAAGGTTATCTGAAATTATCATAGTTCTGTGGGAATACAGTCAACTCTTATTAGCATACTAGTATATGTCAATCACTATTTAACATATGAGGGGAGCTAAGTAGGAAGTCACTTTCAATTTAATTCCATTCTCTCCTCGTTTTTAATGTTGATGACAGATTCATAAATATTGAGAGTCAAACGTATAAATGATTCCAAACTACATATGTAACTTACCAAGAATTTAGATAATCCATCATTTCCATTATTTGCAATATCTTCAAATGATCTATTTTAATCATATATTTCCCCTCCCCCATCTCCTCCCAGATCGACTATACCTCCACTTCATTTCATCTCATTTTTTTTCTTTTCATCTCTCTCTGCTCAAAAACAACCCCAAAACAAAAACAAAAAGCAAAGGTAAACAAAAAGTCCAATAAGAAAAAAAAAACACTAAAGCAAAACAATTAAATCACACAAAAATATGGAGTTTTTTTTTAATTGGTCAACTATTCCTGGGCATAGGGCCTACTCTAGACTGTGGCAAATACCCCCAGTGGCATGCCATTGGAGAAAATTGGAGTTCTTGGCCAGAGGTGCATCTTTATGTCCACTTCCTTCTCTCTGTGTTGTCATTTCATTTGGTTTGCAATTGTGCAGGTCTTACGCTTGCTGTCTCTTTCCTGTGAACTCCTATGTAAATCAGTTCCATTGTATCTGAAAGATACTTTTCTCAGAGTCATTCACCAGCTCTGGCTCTTGGAATCTTCTTGCCTCTTCTTCACAGACCCCTAAGCCTTGAGGAGATGGCCTTTTGGAAGGAAATCTGTCACTGCGGAGGCAGGCTTTGAGGTCTCATATGTGCTCAAGCCCTGCATAGTGTCATAGACCATTTCCTGTTGCCTGTGAACCAAGATGTCTGCCTGCAGGCTGCCATGTCATGCCATAATAATATGTTAAACTTCTGAAATTTAAAGTTATCCAATTAGATGTTTTCTTGATAAGAGTTGGTGTGGTCAAGGTGTCTTTTTTGGCAATAAGAACTCTAAGAAGTTGGTACCAGACACTCGGTATTGTTATGATAGGCCAGGCCAAGCTTTTGTTTAAAGGAATGTGGACCTGGGAACTGTGGATTAGAAATACAGTTGAATGCTTTATGGGCTACTTAATGGGCAATTCAAGTAGAAACATGAAAGACAGTGGTGCTGAGTGTCATTTGAATTGTGGGTGCCTGGCTCAAGAAGTTTCAGAGGCGAAGAATGTTAATATGTGGTCTAGAGACTATTTTTTGTGATATTTTGGTGAAGGATGTTGCTGCTTTTTTCCCTTGTCTGAAGAGTCTGCCTGAGGCCAAAGTGAACAGTTTTGAATTAATTCCATTGGCAGAGGAAATCTCAAAACAGCCTAGAAACAGACTCCGTTGTGTTGTTATTACCCCTCACTATTACACAGGTTTATAACTAAAAGGAGGAAGCTGATCAGGGTAAATTATAAAATGTAGGAAGTTGAATGGAGCTAAGTCATGTGAGCCAGGAGGTAAACTGATTAAGAAATAGAAATAAATGGAGTGGGGACCTCAGACCAAGATTCCATCCAGATAAGTTTACAATTTGTGAAGAGGAATTAAGGAAAAGCTTAGATTCAGGTGTTGTGGTGCACACCTTTAATCCTAGCACTTGGAAGGCAGAGGCCTTCAGATCTTAGGTTTTAGGCCAGCCTGGTCTACAGAGCAAGTTGTAGGGCAATCCAGCTGCAACAGTAAAGGTCACCATTAAAAACAGAAAGCTGGTGAAGATATAATTGAACAAGGATTCATATTCTAGCTCCAGCAAGCATCAGAACTTGACAGTTTTAGCCATGTGGCTCTTCTTTAAGTATAGAAGAAAGGGGTTATAGAAACTTGCTTTGGAATTAAGGAAAACTGCTGAGCCAGGTGCAATTGAGGTATGCTGAATGAAGGCCTAGGGAGGTCATTGCATGAAACTGAAACCTGGGTTGCCATGGAGCCCCAAAGATGTTAGGGATGCTAGTCAAGAAATACTTGTTGAGGAAGAGGAAGGAGAACAAGTCTGAGAGAAAGAAGTATGTTGCATCAACAAAATCAAAGGGAACTGGAGATCTGAAGAACACTTTGGCATCAGACATGGATATGCAGAGTTTGGAGTTTGCCCTGGTTTTCAGTCTTGCTTTGGTCCAGTATTTCCTCACTATACTCCCTTCTCTACAGATTGGAACTGTAGCCTATATCCTGTGCCATTATATGTTGGAAGTATGTTATCTGCTCCCTGATTTTTGATTTCACAGAGGATTATAGTTAAGAGATTGCATGATTCTCAGGAGCGACTTTGAAATTTGATCTTTTAAACATTGTTGAAACTGTTATAGACTATGGGGACTTTTAAAGTAGGTCTAAATGCATTTTGAATTATGATACTGTTATAATCTTTTGGTGCTAGGGAGTGGAGTATGGTAACATGAATGTATTTATATCTATAAACTTTTAGGATGTGGCACTACTAGGGGGTATGACTTTGCTAGAATAGGTATGGCTTTTTTGGAGGAAGTGTGTCACTCCCAAGTCAGGCTTCAAAGTATTATATATACTTAAGCCATGCCCATTGTCACAGATCAGTTTCAGTTAACTGTGAGTTAAGATGTAGGACTCTTCAGCACCTTGTCTGTCTCCTTCCTGCCGTGTCCCATCATAATGATAATGAACTAAACCTCTGAAATGTAAGCCACATACTTAAATGCTTACCTGAACATGGTGTCTTGTCACAGAAAAAGAAACCCTAAGACACTGTCCTTCCACATGGTTTTCCAGGCCAATTTAGTTCATCAAGACAATCTTTAACAGTCATGCACATACGCTAAATTATTTTAAATGCTGTTTACAAGAAATACACCTCAACCTCAGAGATAGACACTACCTCAGAGTAAAGTGTTGGGAAAATGTTTTCCAATCAAAGGGACCTAAAAAACAAGCAGATGTGGCTAATCTAATATCTAACAAAATCGATTTCAAACTAAAATCAATCAGAAGAGATGGAGAAAGACGTTTTACACTCATAACAGTAACAATTCATCAAAATGAAGTCTTAATCCTGAATATCTATGCCCCTAATTCAAGAGCACTCACATATGTAAAAGAAACATTACTGAAACTTGAATGGCACATCAAAACCCACACACTAATAGTAGGAGATTTCAACACTCCTCTCTCGATAATGGACAGGTCAAACAGACAGAAACTTAACAGAGAAATAAGAGAACTAAGAAATGTAATGAATCAAATGGACTTAACAGACATCTATAGAACATTCCACTCCACCCCACCCCCCAAAAAAGAATATACTTTTTTCTCAGCATCTCATGGAAACTTCTCAAAAATTGATCACATTCTCGGTAACAAAGCAAACCCTCACAGATACAAAATAAATTGAAGTAATCCACTGTGTGTTGCAATAAGAGGGGCGAGGGAGCTGGAGAGATGGCTCAGTGGTTAAGAGCATTGCCTGCTCTTCCAAAGGTCCTGAGTTCGATTCCCAGCAACCACATGGTGGCTCACAACCATCTGTAAAGAGATCTGGTGCCCTCTTCTGGCCTTCAGGCATACAGACAGAATATTGTATACATAATAAATAAGTAAGTAAGTAAGTAAATAAATAA
Source organism: Microtus pennsylvanicus (assembly GCF_037038515.1). NCBI lineage: Eukaryota > Metazoa > Chordata > Mammalia > Rodentia > Cricetidae > Microtus > Microtus pennsylvanicus. The sequence continues at coordinate 40,114,051 of NC_134593.1, forward strand.
ATAAATAAATAAATAAATAAATAAATAAATGATAAAAAAAATAAGAGCGGCGAGGTTGCGTCCCCGGCACCTGGCCGCCCGCATGGCTGGCTTATGCCCAGAAATAATTACAGGGAAACTGTATTCTTTTAAACACTGCTTGGCCCATTAGCTCTACCCTCTTATTGGCTAGCTCTTACATATTGATCTAACCCATTTCTAATAATCTGTGTAGCCCACGAGCTGGCTTACCAGGAAAGATCTTAACCTGCATCTGTCTGGAATGGGAGAATCATGGCGACCCCCTGACTTGGCTTCTTTCTCTCAGCATTCTGTTCTGTTTACTCCGCCTATCTAAATTCTACCCTATCAGAGGGCCAAGCAGTTTCTTTATTAATTAACCAATGAAAGCAACAAATAGATACAAGTCCTACCTCCATCAACTGTGTCTTATCATTTGATTTTTAACAAAGAATTTAAGATTATACAGTGGAGAAGAGAAAGTATCTTCAACAAATTGTGCTGGTGTAGGCATGTAGAAGAATGCAAACAGATCCATATCTTTCAACCTGCACAAAACTCAAAGTTTTATAATTGATTAAATTCATATAGATGGAATTAAACAAATTATGTTAAATTGTTGATAAGCCACTAAGTTAGACTGAAATCCTATGTTCAGATCCAATGTATAAATTCAAAGACATCGTGAATTGGCCTAGATTTTTATGTTGTCAATGTAAGCAAGTCCCATTAAAGTACTATGAAAATAGTGAAATTAGATAACATTATGTTGAAAAGCAATGGATAAGAACACTATACAACTTAAAGAAATTAAGAGTATTTAAATGTGCTATTTGAATAAAGGAATAAATCACAAAAGAAACAATTATGGAACATATATGAATATACCTGATAAATTAGTCATGTTATTAAATACTTACGAACTTGATTAACATGTTAGGGATTATCCCATGTATTATTTTGTATTCTATCTTTAATCTATCTTTGACAATATTTATAAAATATACCAACTAAAATACCTGAAAACTATTCTGTCATAATACAAATGGAAGTGTGTATAATATGCTCATTCATTCAAAAGTATTTACATATGTCTATCAGTGCTCAGTAAATAGACTTGTGCAGATGATAGGTATATCATATTATTCTACAAACCAAAATTATTAGAAACACAATTGTTTGCTGATGGGGGAAGGAAAAAACAATGGGTGAGAAAGCAAAGGATAAGAGAGGGAGGAAGAATGGAGCAGAAGAAAAAAGAATATAGAAAAGAGGAAAGGAAGCAGGAACCAAAACGGGAAGAAAAACCTAGACAATATAACAGCAAAATTTAAACACTAAAGTGTATGATATAATGTAGTGATTTTTCTTCTTCAGTAAAGTTTCAGGTATAGAATCCACTTTGTTTTTAGAGGAGTGGCTAGTCTTTGTAGAAGCCTTTGGATCCCGAGAAAACCTGCAGTGACCTCCATTTTACCTGTGTCACTGATGACCCTTCACTGCCTTACCTGTCACTCATTAGCTCTGTGTCCTAGATACAATTTTGAATTTATTTTGGGGTAGTAATATTTTCAATATTTAATTAAAATTATATCTAAATTATATAAAAATCCCTAACACCATATAATCATGTAGTATTTTACTTAGTTTTCTGTTTCTGAATAAAACACCATGACTGTGGCAATATTTAGAAAGAAAGAGCAGCTAGGTATTGTCGGGTGGTGGTGTTGACACACACCTTTAATCCCAGCACTCAGGAGGTAGATGCAGGCAGGCTGATCTCTGTGAGTTCGAGGCCAGCCTGGTCTACAAGAGATAGTTCCAGGCCAGGCTCCAAAGCTAAAAACAAAAATAACAAAATAAAATGGAGAGAAAAAGAATGAAAGAGCAAGGAAAGTTCAAGAGAGAGTTTGGAGTCTAAGGTTTGGTAGAGAGACACAGAGCAGTCTGGTCAGTCTGAGCAAGGCCCCTTCAGTCTGGGCATTGCTAGGGGTAAAAGTTCTCTTTAGTAGCTTACTCTTCTGATTCTCTGATCTTCTGAAACTGAAGGAATAGTTTATTTAGCTTACAGTTACAGAGGGATGAGTTTATCACCATGGCAAATTGCAAGCGTGGAATAGAAAAGGAGAAAACAAAATTATTTTTAATCTCAAAGCCTGTTCTCAGTGATATACTTTCTCCAGCAAGGTCATGCCAATTAAGTCTCCTCAAGGAGAATCAACTCTGGCAACCAAGTGCTCAAACTTCCGAACAAATGTAGATATTTCTCATTCAAACCAACATAACAGGCAACATATAGTGTTCATTTTTAGTAGTAAAATATATACTTTTGGCTCAGTATGTAAACAAAGTTTGATACATACTAGATTTAGCTCACCGGTATCTTAGTCTGTGTTTATCTCTGCATATTTAATGCTTTGGGTTAGAAATTTATAGTTCTCTATTTTCATTTCTCAACTGCAAATTTGTTAATTTATTTAAAAATATATAAAATACATATGGTAAGTGAGCTATATAAATTGCATATGATTAAATTCAAAGAGATAAGATGATGGTGATATTGATTTTTGAGAAGTAATTACTTTAAAAACCAAATTGGCAACTTTTATTTGAAGATAAAATTTTAATCAAATAAAATAACCAGAACATGGTCTTACTGGTTGACTACCAATATGATTCTTTCTTTGTGTATATAAAAGGAACTTGGAATTTCATATATTATATCAGATGAGCCTATTGTTTGCTATGACAATCTGCTCATGTTGAATGGGAACAATGACATCTACAGCTGGAGCAATTTATGGCCCAAGAATCATAGACCCAGAGTTAAGCCTCAGAACTGAATCTATCTGATCACGACAGCATTCCTACCACAGCCCAATGTGGCCACTATTTAGCACACAGAACTAGCTGTCACACAATGAAAAATCTTTTGTCATATTTAAATGAGAACATCCATGATGTGGCTTGGAAGCAAACAGCCGACATAAGGTAGAATCATCTGTGAAAAGAAAAAAGGTCATTGTTGGCTATTTCTGTGAGGTAACTTGAAAGGAGGAGGGGAAGGGTGTCACACTCTGCATGGATCCTTGAAGTTTTTTAGGCTCACACTCCATTAGCAGTGACAAGTTGCCATCTGTTAGTGAACTCTTCCAGAAGAGTAAAAGCAACCCAAGAACATTTTGCTACACTCACAACGGTTCTCCACACCCAGGGCTTGGTTTTGTTAGATGTGCCAGGAAACATACATGGTCACTAGCAAAGTTCTTCAGTTAACTAAATAAGTGCCCGAGAATAAATGATATGTATTTCTAAATTACAAATAGCTACATGGATCAGTGCTGATTATTCAAGACTAAAAGGCCATATGGGTTACGTTTTAATAACTTTGCGGACAATTTTATTCAGTATTTCGGAGTTTTTATTATTTTTCTCTCAAATTTTATCTTTACAAGGCAGTGGTCTGAGCTGTGCCTGGAAAAAATGAAACTGGCCAGTTTATGTATTCACCTTAAATTGCATCTCGCGGAGATTTCATGATAAACATTGGGGAAGTACTAAGCTGTAAATCATGAGAACCTCTCCTTTTCATGCATGTTAAATTTGTGAAATGTCAGAGAATGAAATATTTTCACTTGAATATATCAATGATTTTGAATATATATGAATCATTAATAAATGTTATATTCATTTGTTTGCATGTGCTTTTTATGATCTCTGAATATATCCAAATACATGTTGACATATTATTTTTCTGTTTTCAGGGAGATACAATTCCAAGACTTTTAGAGAAACAAACAAAAGTAAAGGTTCAATTAAGAATACATTTTATATTAAGAATTCCTGGACCCAAATGAAATAATAGTAGTTTTTATACATATATATGCACATTCTGGATTAATTGTCTATACTGAATTTTAACTAAACCTCTTGTTCTTAGAAAGTTTTGAAAGCTAACAAATTTCCAGATCATCTTATGTTCTGTCAAGCATCTTGTTATATAGCATCAGTCTTCTGTATAATTTATTAGACCTAAAAGATGCCCTTTATTACCCATGAGCAGGGCAAATAGAGCCTGCCACTCTTCTTTGTCTCCAGTATGATTAGCTGAAATATACTGTCAGTTCTCAATTGTGAGAAAATGCTTGTTATTCAACCAAACTCCTCTAAATTTCTCCCTCCCTTCTTTCCTCTCTCTCTCTCTCTCTCTCTCTCTCTCTCTCTCTCTCTCTCTCACACACACACACACACACACACACACACACACACACAAACACACATTCTCTTCCAACATCTGTGTATGCATGCCTATGTGTTTGTATGTCTGTGTATGTGTGATATTTCTTTCCTTTTGTCTTAACACTTAACTTTTGATTATTCATACCCTGAGTGGCACAAATTTATATTAGAAAAAAGATGGCCCCTCAAACCCTTTCATCTTTAATATTGTCCAGTCTCTAGGTAAAACAATGTCTGCCCTATTGTTTGATCATCACTCTTATCTCCCTTCCCTAAAACCCCTAGATTAACTTTGTTCATTTCTTATGAAACAAAATCTTACATGAATGTTCTTTATGACATAAGGAACTGTATCTTTTCTTATTCCATTTCACCTTTGTACAATTCTTCCATCACATAGGTAACAGTGTAAAATGACACTTTTCATTTAAAAGTCTTATTTTATATTTCTTTCAAAAATACAATGAAGATGAGCTGCTTAGAAATAGCTGTGATCCATGATACCCTGACCGTATTTTCCACTAATTTTGTATGGCTACCCTTTGACCCAAACTCTAGAACAAATGTTAGCCAAAATTACTTACTAAAGTTAGCTAGACATTTTCATCTTTCCAATGTTTTCATCAATATCAAATTTGTGCGTGTGCGTGCATGTGTGATTATTTTGTGTTCTTTAGAAGGGTTTCAATGTGTCACCCATGATCTGGCTAATCTTTAATTTTCGACAAGTATATTTAAAGAATTATAAAAATAGGTCATTTTTTCTTCACTTGGCCACTTTACCTGCAGTAAGTCATAAACCATGCACGTTTTATCATGCACACACACACACACTTTCATTCCTGAATCAAATAGAAATTTTATTCTTGGTATTTGAAGGGAAGTTCTATATTATTACAGTTATTATTCACAGTTTATGAGTCATTACCTATGTATATTGCCAATTTTTGTGGTGATAGGACTGGATGTCCATGCTAGGCTAGCATTCTGCCTTTGGGTGATATTTGCAGTCTCTGTTACCTACATTTTGAAAGATATCACCAATTGATATAGGATATCAGGTTGGCATTTTTATCACTCCATGGTAATGATATCAATCTATTGTGTTCTCACTCTACTTCGTCGGGACTGAAAAAGCATCTGTCAAAATTATCTTTGCTCTTTTAAATTTAATAGTTTTTGCATCCAATATTCTGATGATATCCCCTGCCTTCCTGAATTGCCCCCTAAATCCATCTATGTCGCCACCCACCCAAATCTACATATCTTCCCTCATCAGAAAAGAAAGAGGAATCTAAAGGGAAATAAAACTTAAATAAGATAAACTAAAACCAAACAAACCTCAATAGAACAAAACTAATACATGACCAGAAAAGCAAAAAGCCAAGCAAAAGCATAAAAAATACAAATAGATATAGAGTCACACACAGTGGCAAACCCATAAATCCCTTAAAAACACAAAATCCTAAACTATAACGCCTAAGCAGATATATGTATGGTAAGAAAAAATTGCCTAGACAAAGCATCATAACAAACAACAAACAAACAAACAAACCGTTTTAAAATTACCACTGAGTTCATTTTGTGTTGGTTATCTACTGGTAGGCATGAGACCTGGCCTTAAAAATTGTTTGCATATCCAGTGATACTACATAGGAGAAAACTAATTGTTCATTTGTTTGTGGTAAATAATTGGATATATTTTCTGTGTTAAGATTGTGGTCTTGTGTCCATTTCCACTATCAGCCTTAGGACCTAATCCGCCCAAGACCTGTGCCGTGTCTGCACATACAGTCAGTTTTTGTGAGTTCCTGTGCTCCTTGTTCCCGCTGTGTTTAGGTTTTGGTCCTGGTCCTTTGGTATCATTCATTCGCTCTAACTCTTACAATCTTTCTGTCTCTTCTTCTTAGTTTTTTCCTAAGCCACAAAGGGAGGATATTTATAGAGACATCTATTTAAAACTAAGTGTTGCAAGGTCTCTCACTCTCTGCACATTGTCTGGTGTCAGTCTCAGTATTCATTCTTATTGCTATAAGAAGAATCTCAGACTATGGCAGAGTAAAGCACTAATCGATGAGCGTAGCAGGAAAGTCATTTGAGTCACTTTGTTGCTATGTTCCTTTAGCAGAATAGTAGTATTTAGTTTGTACCTAGGCCCCTGGCCTATTTAGTCTAAGTTTCTTAGGCACCCAAATAGTGCTGGAGATGGGTTCCATTTCAAGGAATGGACCTTAAATCCAATGAGATATTGGTTGGTTATTCTTACACACTCCATGACACTGTTTCATGACTGTATCTTACATGTTGTTCATAATTATAGAACAAAAGGTTTATAACTTTGTTGGTGTTTAGATTTTTCTGTTGGTGATAAGCAAAGTACTTTCTAGTGCAGTGAGCTCTAGCCAGTCAGTAGGCCTAAAAGCTCTATGGAAGCACCCACCAGTTAGGCTTTGCCTTCTTTAATAAATTGGGTTGGAGGGGACTCTTACCATCTGTTTGCAGAGAAGTAAGCAATAGCATTGGCAAAGACGTGAGTTGCATACAGGGCCCTATTGGCCAACAACTCAATTCAGTGTAACACATTTCCAAAAATGGAGTCATAATTTGGTGGCTGGAGATGTTCAGACAGGACTTTATCTCTCTTGTTTTCCAAGTAATCATACTCTGACCAATTCTATTCTTCAACAAGATTATGCGTTTTTGTATGCTCATTGCTATTGTTCTACGGTTCCATGCAGCATGTGAATTCTGAATGGTCACAGTTATCAGTCTCTATGTCCTCATCTTATTAATAGAGACAATGATTGACAGGTTTGAAAGTTTTAAATGCTAATATCTGCATATTACTATATTATTACTACATTTCATTGTAAAATAAAAGAATAGTCAGTCATGGGAAATTTGCCATTATGAATTAATTATGAAAAAATACTAATCCTGAGATGAACATAATTTTACTCAATTTTTATTTAATGAAACTTTTACTAATATTTTTGCTATAAAACTGAAAATATGAAGAATTGCTCTATATTTTATTACTTTCTTTATAATTATAGATTATGTACCATCCCAATTTTAAATTACCCATGATGATGAAAATTAGAAGCTTTTAATCCTGTGAAGTGTTTCAAAATCAAAAATCCATGTTCTCTTAATGTCTGCATAATGGTTGACCATGACCTTTTGGCCTTCATTGTCTCCAATGAAAAGTCAGGTGTAATTCTGATAAGTCTGCCTTTATATGTTACTTGGCCTTTTTCTTTGCAGCTTTTAATGTTCTTTACTCTGTATGTTTAGTGTTTTGATTATTATGTGGCGAAGGGACATTTTTTGGATCCAGCCATAAATAGCATCACATATTTGCTTTAGGAATCTTACTGGCATATATATTTAAAATGAGACTTAATTTACCTCAACATTGGTCTGCTGCATTCTGCGTTCTGTGCTCAAAGCATTCACATAGGAATTAGTAGTCTTTCTTCATGCTAAGCCAAGTTTTCTGGTGGACTTTTACTTTTTATTTCAAAATGTCAATCCCATTCCATCTGCCTTTGTAGTAACTCATGTGTTACCTGGGGACAGAAAGCAGACTGAGCAGCTTCCAACTGAGTCAGGCCATGGGTCTTTCACAATCTGCTCTGCAGGATGGGCTGTGTGAAGTTTGCTGTCTCTTCCCTGAGAGTCAGCTCTTGACTGCTGAGCTCAGTTCTCACAAGAATGCAGGGAATGTGCCACTGTCTCATACTGAGGGGCTGCTTTGTTCAAGCTTAAGTCCTTCTGAGTTCTTATTTGTTTTTTAGTGTGAATGTTTTGCAGTCTTCTGTGTTACTAAGGATTTTCGAAGCTCAAAGGAGAGTATAAATCAAACATCCTTTATTTTAAATTTTGTTTCCGTTTTTTTTTCTTTAAATTTTGTAACAATGCTCAATTAAAAGGATTACTTCATGTTCACAGAGTGTTGTAACATTATTATAAAAAAATACACCTGAGAAGGAAAAGGAGATTCATATGTATTTTTGAAAAAAAAAAACAAAACAAAAAAACAAAAACAATTTTCCATAGTTTTTCTTGCCTCAAAGTCTCATTAGTCCATTCTCAGATTCTTCTCGGTGATGCCTTCACTGCGTTCCTGGTTAGAGATCAGTTGATTATTTAATGTTTATTCTTCAGAGACTTATTTTATAACTCAAAGTGATCATATATCTTAATTTTGTGAATCAATAATGTTTGTATTTTAATTCATTTATAAATTGGTACATATATTGCCATGTACATTATAACACGTTTCTGTAGAAGGCAAGTTGGGGGTCTAAAATATGTAAAAATGAGACTTTTACTCTGTATCCAATTTTTAAAAATCTAAGTTTTCTTTTTTGAGAAAATGATATTTGATGAAGGGTCAAGAGAAAATAAAGAATTGGACATAGGCATACATGAAGGGAAAAATCTAGGAAGAGAAAATAGAATAGATAAAGTCAATTAGAAGGATCAGGCTTGATGGTCCCAGAAAGAGAAAGAATACAGTGTAATTAATTAGAACATAGAAGACAAAACCAATGGTTGCTGGTACGTGGTGGTTTGGAATTGCATACTGAAGTCATGAAATAGCCATGATTGAAAATAACTGTGATAGGAAAGGATATGTTGTTTTAATGTGTACAATAAGACAGAATATAGGTAGAACAGGATGAAATTTTGATGTCTGTTGTGAAATATATATTATATATATAGATTTGATTTTTTATTGAGCTCTATATGTTTCTCTGCTCCCCTTCCTGCCTCTCCCCTCCCCCTTTTCAACTAAGCAAGTCTTTCTCGTTATGATGATATTTTAATGTTTTTGGAATATCTGGAAATGTCTACTAAAACAGTTTTTCAAAATGTTAAATCTCTTTGTGAAAGCAGCTGTCTACACAGCTCTAATTTTATTTAATATTATGTAAAAACTTTACTCTCTGTTTATATATTTGATAAATCTATAAACAAAATTAAAGGCTTGCATACCCAGTTGTTACTACTGTCCTATACACTATTTGCAAATTTGAATACAAAGGATATTATGATATATAAATTTCTATAAATACTACTGATAATTATGAGGTATAACATTTTTCAAATTATAAAATACCCATAAACATCAACAAATTTGCTATAATCATTATTTTTAGTAACATATATAAAATGAAAATGCTATATCCAAAAGATAAAGGTTAGTGTATATTAATATGTTAATTACAATCTTCCAACCATGAAAGAAGCCTTTTTTTAATATAAATTTGCTTGGTGTAAAGTTTCAAACTTAAGTTTTGAATTAACAGTGGTCTTTGATATAATCATGATTTTACTCAGATATTTATATTTTAAATGTTTCCTCTTCATTTATATTTCATGTACACGAGTACTTAGCTTGCATATTTAGCTATATGTAATATCTGTGCAATTTTCACAGAAAAAAGATGAGGGAGTCAGATTGTCTTAGTCTGGACTTACGGACCACTGTGAGCAGTCATATGGTGCTGGGGCCTAAATCTGCTCTGCTGTATAAGCACCAGTTGCTCTTTACTGCTGAGCCATTTCCTGACGTCTTACTTTGATATTACTCAAAGACAGCAAAGAATTTTCCCCAAGTGAAATGAGGGTGCTGCAACAATTGTGTTTGGTATGGGTTACTGTTAAACTTCTTCCACCTAAGCTCAATGATGCCATATTTTGTCATTTAGAATCATGTCAAAGGCTCTATCTCAAATCCAATTTATTGTGCCTACTACTTTAGAGTTTTTCATTCAATCCACTGATAGGAGGCAGGAAGTCCTCATTTATGATACGTCTCCTGGTTCTATAATTTGGATGTTTTCTTGAAATTAAACTAGCATTACTAAAACAAAAGAGACGGGATATTAATCGGTTGAAGGACATTTAAGTAGTTTCTGTTTCTTGGCTGCTATGACTAAACAATCATTGACAATTTCTTAGCAAGTATATATGGAGGAGAATGCTGAGTCCTTTGATCATATGCCTGAGTGATAGAACTGGGTCATACAATAGATCTAATGTTAAATTTTTTGAGGATTCTCCATACTGATTTCAAGAATGCATCTACCAATTTACATCCCCCCCCCCCTCGACAGTGGGAACCAAAAGAGGCTTTCTTTTCTCACAGCTTTACCAGAATTTGTTTTCTGTTGCTTTGTTGACTTCAAACATTCACACTAAAGAATGATGAGATGCCAAAGTTGCTTTAATTTGTAATTGCTAAAGTTGATGATTACTATGGGGAGGTTATTTCTTAGATATTTTACATTTCTTCTACTGAAAACTCTATTTAGATGTCTACTACCAATGAATTCCATATACACAATGGAATTCTAATATGCTGCAAAGAAAAATGAAGTATAGAAGTTTGCAGATGTGTGTAGTTGCCACTCCACATAAACAAGCTTCTCTCTTTTCAATAGATAGAAACCATCACAAAATAATGAGAAATAAAAGAAAACACAACAGAGCACAATGCTGAGGTCATCAGATTGTTGGGAGCCCATTCCCATCAAATATATCTACTTCATAATGACTGCATCTCTGACTCAGGGAACATTGAGGTGCTGAAAGATTGCAAGAAACAGAATACCAGGAAGTCTTCTGTTACAATCTCTTTCCTAGAAATGTTTGCATAAACAAGACCAGGACAATGCCCATATTACTAGACATATTACTGTAGCAGTGGGGGTATTTTCTGAGTCATATACTTAGAATAATAACTATAGGAAACTAATAACTGTTGGCAGAAAGGGAATCAACCTTTCCTAGGAAAGATTCTCCTTATTGGTTGTTGTCCAATTCAAAGTGATCAGACTTGAAACCACATGCATAAAACCAACAAAAACTCAATAGGATACACACACACACACACACACACACACACACACAAATTTAAGCAAAAATCCTCAAAAAATAAAGGAGACTTCCAACTTTAGAATGGGTCATAAAAAGAAATCTATAAAGTATAACATTGTGTAGATGAAGGAGAAAAAGAGAATTTGGGAACTTCAATTATAAATACATTTTTTTAAAAACAGTAAGATGTTTAAACTATGATCATGAGCAGGGTTCTGTATTTTACTAATCACAAGCTTATAATCTATATATAAGGATGACAAAAGAGTATCACAAGAGCAGTGACTGCTCTTAGGACTGGAGAGGGACAGGGAGGGGCGAGTGGGAAGATTATGGGAGGAGGGGAGGAGGTGGAAATTTTTAATAAATAAATAATTTTTTTTAAAAAAAAGAGTATCACAAATTTGAGGCCAGACTGGTCTACATCATGAATTTCAGATCAGCCAATACTATACACAAAGATTCTTCAAAATTAATGATGCATTATAATAATAAAACAATGATTAAATAATTAGAATATGCTATCTTTATTTTATTTTCTATTATTACATTTGTTATAGAGTTAGTATTTTAGAGCTAGATTGAATATCACAGTTCTGAGTTCTTGAAGAGATTGTCTATGTTTTCTTTCTTATACTCATACTTCCTCCAACAAGAGGAATCAGGCTTACAAAGTCTTCACTAGATATCAAGACTGTGAGGGTCATTTCTTAATTTCTAGAACAGTGAATATCATTGTTCTTGACATGACAGTGTTTTATGCATTTTGCTACAGAAATAAGGAATAGCCTGCCGTACAAAGCAGTAGTGATGGTTCAACATCATGGCTGTATAATGAGAACCACTGTATTAGATTAGTGACTTGCTACAAAAGCATAAGGATATATGAATTAATGAATGAATGAACACAAAAGTGTGGCACTAGTCTATAAGCAGTTTATAAAATCCATCTTTCATTGGTGATGGAGTGCCAATATAAGTCAAGACATTCTTTTAAGTCAGATGATTCATAAGGCTTCATTCACTTTTTTATCTGATTCATGAAAAGAATTCATTTATTCCATTTTTTGAGTTAAGTAATGTTAATTATTAATTATTTATTTTTTGAGAATTTCAACATGTATATGACATATTTTATTGAAATTTACCCCAATACCTTTCTTTTTCTTATCCTATCCCTCCCACACCTGTTTTTTCTTTCACAATTTCATGTGTATATTTTTTATAAACCAACCAAATCCACTTACTGCCATGTATATCTTGACAGCCCTATGACCATCCACTAGAACATGAGTACCCCTTCAGGGGCTATGTCCCTGTGGAAATCAGCTAGTCGTGGAACTTCTTTTGGACATAGTCACAACCTCTGTCAGTTCATGTGTGCAATAGCCCTGCCAAGTCTAAGAAATACTGCTTTATTACAAATGTCTACTACCGACGCTATTTTTTTTCCCTACCTCATCAGTGATGATGCCTGCACTTTGGGATAGAGGTGGAAGGATATAGACATCCCATTTAGACATGAACTCTCTACAGTGTCATTGTGTTTGCATGTTACCCAGGTCTCTGTTGAATAACTTGCATTCAAAACATAGATATATTGTTTCCAGTTTGGAATGATATTCTTTTTGTTTTCATCTTACTCAATCTGATCACTTAATATTACAAGTTGATATGTAAAGAAGCTCTGTGATTTCTTTCCACTTCTCTTTGTGTGTATATAACCTAGTATATGTATACTTGTGTATATATGTATATGCATATATATACATATGAAAATTATATTGGGGATTCAGAGATATTTTCACAGTATAATTATTAAATAAGAACTGGAACCAAAAACTTTCTTGGTTTCTTTGGACCCTAGGGCTCAGTAGAAGCTTCCTGAAGAAGACAAGTGTCTGGAAGTGAATCCTGATTGCTCAGGGTGAGAAACTGGGGGTGAGAATGGATATTAAAAAAACATCCTCAAGACATCCACCCAAAAGCCAGATGCACTGGAATTGGAAATGCATTTTCAAACTTAGGAAATAAAGTATAATATCAAAGCCGATAATTACTTCAGTATTAAACTACATTAAATTCTTTTAGCAGCTACAATTATTGCTGTCTGTAAAATTCACAAAAAAAGAAAGATCAGGTTGGTATAAAAATTGAAAAATGGCACAAGTGTAAAAAAAACCTGAAAATTCTTGTAATTTGAACATGTTTAGAATATGTATATAGACCGTGATAATTAGGATACAAGTTTAAATCTCCAGGAAACCATTTAAAGATGAGACAAGCACATAGCACTTAAATATCATGACATTAAATAAAAATGTGAGAAAAAAAAGAAGAAAGGAGAGTCAATACACTCATTAAGCATTAGGTGGATACTATTTTTATTTTCCTTTAAAAATATTCAACTGAAAAGCTATTGTGGAAAAGACTTGCAATTCAAAACTTGCTACTCCAAAGACTGTTGCCCATGGGATAAGGCAAGACTGAGCTACATAATAAGAAAGTTTCTCAAAACAAAGCAAAGATCTCCTCCGAGAAAAGAAAATTACTGTGAAATATTTAGTAAAATAATTACTGGAAAATATTTAGTAAAAAGAAAGCTGGTTTATGAATATAAAATAGACAAAGAAAAGGTTAAGGGAGGAAAGTTAACTACTTGAACAAGAACTTCATTTTCAAATATCATATATACTTTGTCAAACAACTCAAATCTAGATAAACTTAGAAATAATAAAATATTATATAATTGTAACAGAAATTTTATTCAGTTAAGACAAGTGCATCAACTGTGTCAGCAAAATGGAATTAACATAATTTTCCTGTCAAAGAGCCATCTATTAGAAAATTGCAATCATTTTAAGAGAATGAACTCTATGGTGTTAAATCTACAGAACAGTGTTTCTCAACATTCCTAATGCTGTGTCTGTTTAATGAATTCTTCATGTTGTGGTGAACCATAGAATTAATTTGTTGCTATAATAACTATAATTTAACTACAGTTAAGAATCATAACATAAATATTTAATTTGCCGGATATCTGAAAACTGACTCCCTTGAATTAGTTGATCAACCCCCAATTGGGGTTGTGAGATTCAGATTGAGAATCCCTGCTAAAGATACATTCAGTAACAAAAAAATTAATGAGAAAAACATGCCATGAAATTGAAAAATAGTGAGGGAGGAAAGAAAATGGACATAAGATATAGTTATATAGAATCTTACAAAAAAGAAAGAAGAGACAAGTTAGTTCAACTTTTTAAAAACACTTTTTTTTTTACCATAATGAAACAGCAAGAAAGCAGAATCTATCATGGTCTTGATACTTAGAAAAGTATAATTTCAGTCAAAAGTTGAAATTGCCTAGTTTTTCATGACATTTTAAGCAACTTTTTTCACTCTGATCACCCAGTGCCTCAGTTGTCTCTTTTGTTTTATTATTTAATGGATTGTGTGAGCAGGAGTGTGGGAGGGGAGTGAACAATGGGAGATACGATGCCAATTGACTGATGCATCAAATCTCTCTGTCTCTGTCTCTTTCTCCCCTTTCCTCTCATCTTCTCCCATCATTCCTTTCTCCCTTTTATCACTATTAGTAACTATTAGTGTATCTTATATGCTTACTCATATTTGAAAAGTCTCTTTTGAGAAAATTCTTGTAAACTTCTAGGAAAGAGGAAGAACCAATAAAGCCAAAGAGATTTCACTTGGCTATTGGAAAGTTGAGAGTGTCGCTGAATTTCCCAGGAGTCTGTGCACATGACCCAGTTGCTAGTGTCTTAACTACTGGAATTGTCTGGTATCAATCCATTGCTTCTATAGAAAAAACCTATCCTGTTCTGGTTATTAGACCTTTTGGTTTATTCTCTGCTGCTGGCATTATCAATAGTGAAAGAAAGTGCAGAAAGGCTGACCTCTTCCAGCCTTCTATTTCAAGGATATCTTGCTAGAAATACTATCTAAAATAAGATGGCATGAGAATCTACAAATTGCACTTTTAATGTGTCAGAGCTTGCTACATTGAGAGTTACTAGAAAAAAAATTATGAGACTAACAGAAAAGAGATCAGTGTAAATCTAATTGATTGTGTGTCACTATAATTGTCATCTATGCAGCCCATATTCACAAGCATAATCAATAAAACATCATTCTTTTAGCATAAAATTAATGGTGAGTTAAATATGTTGATTCATTTTCATTTTATAAATGATTTTTACTCTATATGTTTCTTTAGACATCTCTATCAAACTAATTAATTGGTATGAGCAAGGAATTGGATAAACATAAAATTTTTATATATAATATTCCAATGTATAATATATGCAAGTATAGATAGGAGAAAAGGGATTTGGTTAGAATTATACTTATATATGGTTTTATGAAACAATACAAATTAATTTTATAACTGAGAAAAATCAATTAAAAGATAATTATGTACTTAAAAACTGATGTCATTTTATCTACTAATTTACAGAAAGTTTATTATAAATTTTTATACTGATTTGTTGTATCCTGTAAGTTTGGAAAAAATATAGTGTTAGTTGTATGAATATTCATTTTAACAAAATGATTTTAATATCATTAGGGATCCATTTTAGAATCAATAAATTCAAAAGTGTAATCTTATTTTTATGAAAAATATTGAAATGTTATTACTGTGTTATATGAAAAGTTATATGTATATTATAATCCATTCCTAATGTCATTATTGCTAATGTATGATTATTGCATTTGTAATTATATTTATGCCCAAAATATCATGATGAAATTTTTCTAGTAATATTTAGCTAATACTTGATTTGATTTGAGAAAAGATCAAATATTTACTACACTTTTTAAGTAATTTATAGTAGGCTATCTTTTGATAAATTTAACTAAGTACAGTGTTTAATACCTTTCCAAATTTTGTTATAATAACATCTTCAATCATGTACAACACCGCACATTCAGGAATTGTCGCATGCACTTGGATAGTTCTTTTGAGATCATGATAGCTATAAGATAAATTTGTTTGGGGATTATACTAAATTCATGCAAGGTGATCATTTGAAGTGTGATCAGTATTTAACAAATTTTCTGATGACAAGTCCTTGTGGCTGTACGGAATTTTAAATGTCTCAATCTTGGCTCCTCATAGGTTCACTCGAGTCATGCTCATTGTCAAGGCAGCAGGCTAGTGGTGAATCTCAGCATCATTTGTTGTCAGAGCTCCTACTGATTCTGCCGCCTGTTTGAGGGTGATCTCCTTTCCCTGTGTTTGTCATGCTTTAACTTTCCATCTGTTAGCTTAGTCTTTTCTGGAGGCGCTGTAACTTCTTTTGTAGAACTTTCACTTTTTGTCTACAGATCTCTTCCATCCTCTGGGATCAGTGTTTTATCTTTACATATTAAATCAGCATTGAGTTCTGTGAATACCGTGTTGTACGTCCTAAAACTTGGATATGAGAACAGTGCCCTTGTGTTCCAATAACGTGTCTACAACTTAACATGCGACTATAAATTAGAAGCCTCATGGCATGTTTCTTAGCCTCATTTTTTGCCCTTTAGTCAAAAGTTGCTAGTTATAGTGTATACTGAAGACATAAGATGTGACCTTTAAAATAGAATGCAGTTAGAACTTTGCATTATTCCTGTTCACTAAAGTCTTTCAGCTCTGCTTATCTATTATTGAATGGGATCATTCTTGCATGTCCTTTCTA
This sequence comes from Microtus pennsylvanicus, assembly GCF_037038515.1. Taxonomy (NCBI): domain Eukaryota; kingdom Metazoa; phylum Chordata; class Mammalia; order Rodentia; family Cricetidae; genus Microtus; species Microtus pennsylvanicus. The sequence continues at coordinate 40,130,880 of NC_134593.1, forward strand.
ACGTTATAGAATCTGGAAAATACTTTAAAAATATTTCCTCTACAACCACCTGTGATTCCAAGCTTCATTCATATTTAATTCTATTTTAAAAAACATTCATAATAATACTGACCATTTGCTCTTCCGTTAACCTTTAGTAATAGTTCATGTCGTACCCAACAACTTTTAAATTGGAAATATGCCTCCATGAGACCCAACTAGGTCTTCTGTATGTGGAAACTTGGACTATCTGAGAGGATCCTGGCAGTAGGACCAGGATCTAACCCTGGTTCATGAGCTAGGATTGTGGAGCCCACTCTCTATGATGCACAGGGGAGGAGCTTGGTCTTGCACCCAGTTAGTGTGCCAGACTTTGTTGACTTGTTATTAGAGCTCTTACCTTTTGGAAGGAGTGGATATTTGGTGGGCTATAGGAGAGGTGATGTGGGGGAGGGGTGGGAATTAACACTGTGATTAGGTTATAAAATGAAATTAAAAAATAAATAAATAAATTATAAAACACATCACATTCAAACCACTAATCTGCTTTATGAACTAATATAAGATATGTAAGTAAGGAAATTGTTAAACTGCATTATGTCATTTGCTATTAGCACTTGTTTCTTCTTACATATATTGGTAAAAATGGTCAGATCACCTCCCACAAGGCTTCCTCTGAAAATACTTCTTCAAATTTGCTGATCGGAAGGGAAGGCCTGCTATCCTTCTCCAGTTAAGTGGGGGAAAATGCATATCTCAACACTTAAGGGATGATGGTAAGATATTGCATAGTTTTTTTTAATTCATTCATTCCTTAACCATTAAACAATGCCAGAGACCATATCAGGAAACTGTTGCTCTATGTCATAAAAGTTTGAGAATATGTGCTTCCCAAACTTCCACTCATCTGGCAATCTTTTGTGTGTGTGTGTGTGTGTGTGTGTGTATGTGTGTGTTACCATTCTTTTATCAGCACCATACTCTATTAGAAGTGTTAATGGAGGCCACACTATGTCTATGAATTACATTCTTTTCTTTTCTAAATAGCTCAGTTAGTATAAATACACACACACACACACACACACAAACACACACACATAACACTATAATAATGTAATGAGTGCCATTGTATAAGAGGGAAACACAAACAATTAAATATGTATTTTAGCTGTGGCCTTACTGTCTGTTTTAATACTTTAGTCAGTGTTCTTATTATAAAGCAGCCTAAGTTCACTTGAGGAACTTTTTTGATATTCTGTATAGTTTCTGACGCTACAAGAAATGTAAAATTCAAATATGTTGCATTGTAGTATAAAGAGCCATGCTCACATACAATGGAGCATTTTAAATTAGTGGCAGTATATTTGCGATGAAATATGATTCAGCCAAGTCACACTTTACTCATCTTTCCTGGCATCCTATGCCAGCTTGCAGTGTGCTGACAGGTCACCATGGCTTGAATCCTCTTGGTTTATTCTTTGAGAAGATCAGTAAACTGTCACTATTATCATGGGACACTTGGATCAAGTTCAGAGATGGAAATCAATATTTTTGGAAAGAAATGGCCATCTGGAGAGTGATATTTGGCACTTTTCCCATGGAGCCTTGTGGCGCATGTGCCTCTTTGATTCAGTGAGTGTCCTGTCAACAGCAAAAGAGATAACAGAGGTAATAAATGATAAATGAGATCATGCTAGCAAAATGCTTCAGTGTGACACAATGTGATAAATATGGATAAGGATAAAAGTTACTTTGTGGAAAAATATTGAGCTTATTCTTGAGATTCTCATGACTAAAGGAGCTGCTCTTTTGTAGTACTTGGAAAAGTCTGCCAATCTTCAAAAGGCATCAGTTAACCAACCAAGAAAATGTACTCCTCTGGAACTGAACAAGATCATCCAGAGTCTGTAGATGAATATCATCAGTGCATTCTCAAAGGGTACTTTTCTGTATGCAGAAATTGTGAAACAATTTCACAAGATCCATACGTTTTCATCCATCACTGACAAGTATAATTCTCAGACAGTCTAAGACGATAAACTGTTTTCTTTTGAAATTTGATATGTTTTGATTACATACAAATGAGACACATACATATGGAGAGAGAGAGAGGGAGAGGGAGAGCGAGAGAGAGAGAGAGAGAGAGAGAGAGAGAGAGAGAGAGAGAGAGAGAGGCAGGGAGGGAGGGAGAAAGAGAGAGGGGAGAGAGAGAGAGAGAGACAGACAGACAGACAGACAGACAGACAGACAGACTAAGAATTCTGTTCTATAGTACAAAAAAAAAAAGTATTAGAGCATTCTCCCATAGGATTCTCCAGTCTCTTTCACAGACATTTTTTTAACTTTGATTTCTGTTGATGTGAATAAACACTAACCCAAACTTCCGTGGGAACAAAACAGTTTATTTTGTTTAAAGGATATAATCTATCATTCAAGGGAAGCCACCTCAAAAACTCAAGACAAACTTAAGGAAGAGACTCAGAGGACAGCGCTGAAGCAAGGATCAGAGAGTAACCCTGCCTGCTGGCATTCTTTCCCAGTTCCTCCTGAGCTATCATTCTTATACAACACAGGTCTATCTGTCCATGGATGGCAAGACACATTAGAGCAGGCTTTCCTCCATTATTTAGAAATAAAAAACATACCCCCATTTGTGCACATGAGGCAATCTAGTTAGTCGTTTCCTGAACTGAATTCACTTCTTCACAGGTATATCAATTTGACAACCGAAAATCACACAACACACAGCAAGCTTTGCATTCCCCTCTTTTCCTTTTCCTCCTATTTCCTACCCTTCCCTTCCTTTCTCTCCCCTTTCCTTCTCTTCCCTCTCCTACCTTCCACTCCCCTCCTCTTCCTGCTCTTGCTCTGTTCTCCTTCTTCCTTTGAGATAGATCCTCTCTATGTAACTGGCCTGAAATTTGACACTTAGACCAAACTGGCTTTGAAAACTCAAAGATCTTTCTTCTTCTTTCTCTCAAATGCTGAGGTAAAAGTTCACACAACCACACTGGGATTCACAACAACTTTTCAGTGTGAAGGTCGTATTAGGATATTAAAACATGCATATTTTGACAATTCTCATTATTGAATGAGTTCATAGGCAGCCTGATAGGCCCATAGCTGATAAAGTGTTTAAGAAAAGAGTAGTAACACACATCTGGAATACATTAAAATTTGTGTGGGATATTTGATAAAACGTAATCTATAAGTTACATCAGTAACAAAGAATAAATGTATCAAAATACAATATTAAGCTTTTATATTGTATTATTTTGGTTAGTCTAAAAAATGGAAAACAAAATAATATAAAATTTGCATGATTTTCTTAGAAAAATATTTATATTACACACTACACATGTGTATATCTTATCAAAACTATCTTTCGACCTGTTGAAGAATTATGATATCACTGACGCCCTTAGACTGTCCTGTTGATCTAGATTTCTAAAATTGCATTTCTTCAAATGATGAAATATTGACATAGCTTAAAAACAAAAATCTAATGAGATATTGTTAAACTATGTCAAGGTGAATGGTTTATGATATTCAGTACTCACTTGAATATTAATGAATGTCAATACAATATAATAATCACATATTTATAAACTTGTCCTTGTAATGATACTACATATTCATTCATACATTAAATTAGGACAAATAATCGTTTGAGTTTATGACAGTCTATTATTTAGACTTACCTAGATTGTCATTTTTAAGTAGAATGATATGTTTTGTTTATCATTCAGTGAAGATCTCTTATTTCTGAGACAGTTATATGGATTATTCAAAATAACCTTATATACTAGCTTTAATCATTGTTCTAGGAACTACAGAAAGACCATTTAAATTATGTAGTCTTTTTAAACTCTCAGCAGGAACAGCAACAAAGCTTGATTTCTCCAAATATCAGATCAAATCAATTTTTTCTTCTGATGTCTTGCAAGGGTCTGCTCTTTTTCTTCATGTGCATAGTGACACACATAAAGACTACTTGCTTATTGAGTTTTGACTCAGAACATCATGACATATAATCATTATTGAGCTACAAGGATCTTTAACTTGAGAACCTAACTCTTCACTCAATGGGTTTTGGATTTGAATATTTATTCGAATGAAGACACTGAATGATCTCTTTCTTAGTGACTTGCAGTATCCAGACCTAGCTGGGCCATGTAATATAATTTTGATCATCAATGAAATCACTGGGGAGGTCTGTGAAAGTACCTCCAAGAAGTATAAACTGTAGGGAGAAAACAGTCTTTGAAAATGGGCAGCATCGTCATGTTTTGAACCAGATATAAAGATGTCTGAGTAAAAAGAGGTCTAGTAAAAAAGAAAAAAATGAAAAATGCTTGTTTGCCTGTTTTCTTTTCTTATTCATAGATATCTATTCCATTGATTTTGCTGCCATCTTCCTTTGTCATTCTGCATACATATGGACAGGAAACCAGCTTCTACCACTTCACGATCACATTGGTTTGTTGAGGCATCTAGCCTCTTAAACTTATCATCTACCAAATTTTCATCTTCTACAGCACTCAGAGAGCAACTTTTAGACTACCTAACCCAGGTAATCAATTGCTTTACATAATGAATTCTATCAGTTGTGTTTCTTCAAAGAACCCTGACTAATAAAAACTCTTTCTTTTAGATTTCCATTACAACATTTTTATATCACAGCAAAAGTAGCAAATAAATTCACAGAAATTTCAGCTCCTGACTTGAGCAGCCTCATGTATGTAAGTCATGATGAACTTACACAATGGATAATGTCTTTTGTTGGATTCTAAGGGATCAACTTTTATTTTAATAACTGTCTCTGCCAATGTTTTTCTTTTCTTTTGCTAAAGGAAAATTTAATTAATTTCTCAGATGTTGCAAGGTAACTGAAAGATTAAAACATAGCTATTTGTCTTATTGATAGGTATACATTTAGAAAGTGGCATCGGGCTTATTTAATCTAACAATATTTAACTCAGTATTTTATACCTTGACAACAAATGTTTATGATCTCTTGTGTTTATTTGAAAAAATATTTAGGAAATTATACATCTGGTTTTTAGGAATTCTTGTTCATTCACCATTGAAATCCTTCCAATGCCACTTTCTGAATGTATATCTATCAATAAGACAAAGAGCTATGTTTTAATCTTTCGGTTACGTTGCAACATCTGAGAAATTAATTAAATTCCCCTTTAGCCACAAAATTTAAAAAAAATTGGGAAAAAATAAAAATTAGTACTAACAATTATTTCTTGTGATATTCAAAATAAAACAACATTAACTGGAAAATATTATACATGCGTAATAAAATAGCAGTAGGAAGACAATCTAGATGCTAAACAAGGAGACTAAATATGTATATTTTTGATCATAAATCATGATGAAGGGGTAAAAAGATACACTAATAATTAATAATGAATCAGATAAGTAAAACAAAAACTATATTTAAATGGGATAAAATAGACAACTAAAACTAAAAAATATATAAGCATTTTCAGTGAAAATTTTATAGATGATTTAAAGAGCAAATTTTAGAATGTATTAAAAGATTTCATTACAAAGAGGATGTATTACTATAAATCATATATTTCATTATACATATCCTGACACAACAATAAATAAAAATTTTAAAAGAAAAAATTATTTTCATGAAAAGGAGATAGCAAAAAAAGGGAAATTTCATAGCAGTAAGAAAATAAGTAGCAATAGCCAGAAACCCAAACACTGACACTCAAGGCAGAGAAAGAATACAACAGTGATATACTTAAGAAAATTATGGTTTAAAGCATTGCAAGATGGCTGAGCATAGCAACCTAACTGACAAAACTACAATCTCAACAAAGATAGCAACAAGAAAATATGTTTTAATAAAAGTCATACTAGAGGTTTTATAAAGATATTTCTGAAGGACAATGAATGAAAAAATATTAATACTCCAACAAGAGGAAAATAGAAGGCATGTAAGAAGCAATTTAATGAATCATAGTTTGCTTATGAGACACAAAGTTGGATAAATTAAAAGTACCTCTATTTTATTTTGTGTATATATATGTATATTTATAATGCGAATTGGGTACATATGTATGTATTTGTGTATGCATATTAGTATTTATGTATGTATGAATGAATGAAACTACTTTGGTAGTTCTCTGTGTGTTTTTTAATTATATCTGTACCCTACCATGAACTTTTTTCAAACAAAATGTCCTTCCCTACTAATCCAACAGTGTGTGTGTTTCTCAACAGTACCAATCTGTGTTGCCATAATATTCTTTTGTTGGTCTTCCACTTAAATGTGATCAACTAATTAGTAACTACATTCTCAGTGCAAACCATCTTTCCATCTCCTAGTATAGCAGTGAGATTCACTGCCAATTTTGCATCTCCATGCATGGATTTGGTATGGTCTGGTCTTGAACAGATATTGTCCAGGCTGCCTTATGCATATGAGTAGCTGCTGTTCTGTCTCCAGAAAACACTGCATCCTTGCAGTAGTCCTAAACTGTTTCTGTCCCTCGCTGTACAATTATTCCTGTACCTTTGAAGGAAGGGATGTTTTATATGTGTTTCATTTATGGCTGAGCATTCTGCAGTGTCTTATTCAATATAGCCAGATAAACTGTTAGTTATTCTGTCAATCACTATTTACTTCAGATAGAATCCTTCCAGATGAGGGCAAAGAGATATATTGATTTTACATATAAATGACACATCATTAAGGGTCAGATTGATGTTGTTTCTATTTAGCAAAATATAGACGTAGACCCATGACCTATCTAGCCACAGATTCTTGGCTGGAAAATAATGTCAGGTATTGACTTCATCTTGTGGAACAAGACTTATATCTAATTATAAAGTGGTTGTTTATGCCATTACTTGCATCAAGGCTCATATCCTACCTAACTAGACATTATTAGAGTTCAAATGCTACACATCTGAGGTATAATGGCTGAATTTTACTTTCCTCCTTCAGTCTTCATAGGACCTCACAGAGTTTTAAAAGATAGCTTGTAGGAATGTAGTATTGGGGTAAGACCAAGGATGACTTCTCTACATTCTATGACTGAAGTATGTGATATCAGTAGGGTCTGCGGGTCAAATTTTGTGGATTACCAAGAATAATCACAATAGCATGGAATTTTGGTGGTCTACAGGAACTCACTGGCAGACTGTTCCTAAAGTAGCAACTCATGTCTTCTACTGGGCTTTTTATTTGTTAGTTTTGTGTCTAGTAGGAGTCTTGTTATCCTGAATTGGGGTAATGATTCTCCCTTTCTTTTTCTCCTGCCCCCCCCACAGGTGTGGGTGTATGTGCAGTAGGTTAGTATATTTCCATGTGACTTTTTGAAATCATTACTGTTATTTATTCTTCAACACACTCATTTCTCTATAGACTCTCCCCATCTTCACCTCAATCTCTTCATTTTTCACAGTTGCTTTGCCACTTAGAGCAGTGCATACTATCTGCTCTCTCTTTTTTTTCCGTTTATTTATTTATTAAAGATTTCGGTCTCTTCCCCGCCACCTCCTCCCATTTCCCTCCCCCTCCCCCAATCAAGTTCCCCTCGCTTGTCAGCCTATAGAGCTATCAGGGTTCCCTGCCCAGTGGGAAGTCCAAGGACCACCCACCTCCATCCAGGTCTAGTAAGGTGTATCTGCTCTCTCTTGGATACCCTTTCCCATAAATCATTAACAATATCTTGACTCTATAGATATGCTAAATGGTTGTTATTTTAATATTCTGAAAGAAAAAATGTAGAATAATTCTGCTTTCAACATGATATATCCTTCTAAAACTAAGAACTTAATGATATAGAACAATATAAAATGTTTAGTTGCATTTTTGTTATAGTACAGAAAATTAATTAGATTTAACAAAATTGTATCAGATAGTAAAACAATTGAAATGTCAATTCTATGGGAATTGCATGCATTTAATGCACCATATCTGCATGACACAGATAAATTTAAGAAAACTATATTATTACAACTTTCCTGTGATTCATCTAAATGAGTGTATTAGCTAAACAGCTCTTAAAAAGTAGGGCAGCATATTATAATCTCTAAAATGAATGTTACATTTTACTTTAAAGGCAGAGGTAAAGTTCAGTTATTAAAACAAAATGCAATGTTGAGAAATACATTCTCCAACAGTTATAAAATAGAACATAGATAAAATGACAAATAAAAAGAGAAGGATAATGAAATGTAAGATGTGATTCAAATCATACCAATAACATGTTTCAAGGTAGATGGACTGGACACTACAATCAGAAACAGGTGTTAATGGAATAGATGAATATAAAACACTATTCTGTCAACAAAAATTACATTTAAAATACAATGACATAAATTATTTGAAAACAAAAGCAATGAAACTAATATGAGCAAATAGTAAATAAGAGCTAGTGTGGCTATATTAATGTTAGACAAAGTAGATTTAAAAAAGGATTTAGAAAAGGATGATTAGATGTGAGATTTGGAACTTTACAACACTTAGCATATGAATGAATTGTGAAGTTACTATATCTATGAATATGTATTTCTAAAGGAACCTTAAAATACAGGAAGAAAATATGCACACTTTAAAAAGAGAAATAGACAATTTCACAACTGTAATGGAAAACTTTAGCATCTCAAAAAACAGATGGATGTTTATAAAAAAAATTAGGCCATGATAGATGGGACCGTCCTCTCTCTCTCTCTCTCTCTCTCTCTCTCTCTCTTAGTTGTACTTTCTAGAACATTTACACAAGTACAGCAGAATGGACATGACTTTGTGATGGTCATAAAATGATCAATATAATCAATCCAATGACTAGAACCTGACAAAAATTTAAATGTTTTCTAAAATGTGTAAATCTTATGAAATTTTACATCATGAAAGAGTTTGGACAGAGATCATGAGTGTTGGACTTTGAACTTTCTCCAGCCAAAGGCAGCACTGATTTGTTATTTCCAGTATTTAAAACTGATTTTTGTGGCATGTGAAATATATCAATACGGATGATATGTTTCAGTAAAAATAAATAATAAAAACAGCTGGTTGTAATTGTAAACTGAAGAAAACATAATTACAATAAATATTATCTTTTAAAAAACACTTACCTGTATCTTTTCCACAGATAAAATATAAAATGAAATTTAGGAATATTGTAGTCGGGGTACTTATTAAAGCACAATAAATCTGTTTATCTGTCATGTGTTTAAGCAAGGGATAATGGTCAAATATGTAATTTTAAATGCTTATCTAATAGAAGTGGACAAAATCAATGGCTTACAGCAAAGAGGATAAAGAAACAGTCACTAGGAAAAGCATGTCACCAGGTCATACACTACTTCAGTACACCTGATACCCAGACTGTCACTATTATCCCTTTGCTTTCACAGGAAAAATTATTTTTGGAAGTAATGAAATGGATCAAATAAGTGTATTCAGAAAAGGAAGTCTAAAATCCACAACTACAATGGGCATTCCAGCTATGCTTCTAGATGGCATCGGAAGTAAGTATGAGTGTTATCAGTATTAAGAAAGGAGTCTGTTAAATAGTAGTTCATATGCTATTTGAATATGTGCTATTTAAACAATCTGTTTAGTATTATTAAAAGAATAATACATTTATAGCTATTTTCATTATTATATAATTTCATTATATTAATCTACATGGCAACAAAGACCTGATTTTTGACAAAGAAGCAAAAAATATCAAATGAAAAAAAGAAAGCATCCTTAACAAATGGTGCTGGAATAACTGGATATCAACATGTAGAAGAATGAAAATAGATCCATATCTATCACCATGCACAAAACTCAAGTCCAAATGGATCAAAGACCTCAACATAAAGACAGCCATACTGAACCTCACATAGAAAACAAAGTAGGAAGTACACTTGAACACATTGACACAGGAGACAATTTCCTAAATATAACCCCAGTAGCACAAACACTGAGAGAAACAATTAATAGATGGGACCTCCAGAAATGGAAAAGGTTCTATTAACCAAAGGACATGGTCAATAAGATAAAACCGTAGCCTAAAGAATGGGAAAAGATCTTTACAAAGGTGTGAGTGATCCTTCTGTTAAGACGTTAATTTTTTGGTTAATGAGTAAAGAAAACTGGCTTGGCCTAGAACATGGAAGCAGGAAGGTGGAATTAGAGAGAAGTCATGGATCAATCGCCTGAGACAGATATGGGGAATTTTAGCTGGTAAGCCACTGCCACTTGGATATACACAGATTAATAGAAATGAGTTAAATTAAGAGCTAGCCAATAAGAATTTAGAGCCAATAAGCCAAGCAGTGATTTGATTGATACAGTTTCTGTGTGATTATTTTGGGTCTAAGCTATCCCAGAGGCCAGAAGGGAACACGCGGCTTTCTTCTACAACACACCAATCCCACAACCGTCAGAGGGCTGATCGCCAAACTATACAAGAAATTCAAGAAGTTGGTCATCAAAAGAACAAATAATCTAATAAAAAATGAAATGCAGACTTAAACAGAGAACTCTCAACAGAGGAATCTAAAATGGATGAAAGACACTTAAGAAAATGCTCAACATCCTTAGCCATCAGAGAAATGCAAATCAAAACAACTCTGAGATTCCATCTTACACCTGTAAAAATGGCCAGGGTCAAAAACCCTGATGTCAGCTTAGGCTGGAGAGGATGTGGGGTCAAGGTAACATTTCTCCCTGCTGGTGGGAGTGTAAGCTGAAACAGCTCCCTTGGATATCAGTATGGAAATTTCTCAGAAAATTAGGATACAACCTTCCTCAAGATCCTGCAATACCACTTTCAAGTATACACCCAAAGGATGCTCAATCGTACTACAAGGACATATGCTCAACTATGTTCATAGCAGCATTTTTTGTCATAGCTAGAACCTGGAAACAAACTAAATGCCCCTTGACTGGATAAAAAAAAATATGGCACTTTTACACTATGGAATACTACAAAGCAATAATAATAAAAATAATAACATCAACAATAATAATAATGACCTCTTGAAATTTGTAAGCAAATGTATGTATCTAGAAAACATCATATTGAGTGAAGTAACCCAGATCCCGAAGGAAAATATCATACGTACTCACTCATAAGTGGTTTTTATACATAAACAAAGAAAACCAGCCTACAAATAATAATCCCAGAGAACCTACACATCAATGAGTAACCTAAAAGAGATATACATGGATCTAAACTACATGGGAAATAGAAAAAGAAAAGATCTCCTGAGTATTTTGGGAGCATATGTACTATCCAAAAGGACTGAAGGGGAGGGGAGAGGATGGGAAAGGAGTAGAGGAAAATGTAGAGCTCAATAAAATCAATAAAAAAGGAGAAGGCTTATTCACATTTGTTTCCTGTATTTTATAGAAAATAACTTTAGTGAAAATTGAAAATTTAACATATATGTTCAGAATATTACATCAGTTCACTTGTCTATCCATATGTCAATTTTCTGCAGGATATCAAAAACAAAACAATTGAAAGATCCAGTGAAGAACAACATTGAGGCTTGGCATAGTATTTGAAGAATTACTATGGAGGTAGAATTTGAGAAAGAGATAGTTAAGAATGACTTTTGATCAGAGAAGAAGAGAAGAAAATTGAAAATACAACGAAGAAAGCACATCTTTAGTGTGAATTTTAAAATATAGTCCATGAATCTTAAGTTCTAAACTTGAGTCTCTTCATTTTCTCAATTTCCTTTTTATAAGAAGGCATAGTTATGGTTCTCAGGATTTGAACTTTGAATGAAGAAAATGAAAAAAAGACTTGGAAATATAGATAGAAAATCAGATATTTTTCAAGATTGTACCCCACATGAAGTTTCAGTGAGAGTTCTGAAACAACAGAAAGATATCCTGTCCTGATACCTAGGCATGAATGTTTTTGCAAGTTTGTGCCCTTAAAGTGAGCATGTGGGAGATGTATTGAAAAGATTGAATTATAGGTAAAAGTTGACGTTGGAGAGACACAGCAAGTGCTCAGTCCAAGAAGAATGATAAAAGGGAGAACTAACAAATTCTTCCTGGCTTGCTTTGTTTTAGAAGTGTGCTGTTCAGAAGTAAATATCAATAATGCATGTCTTCAGCAAGAAATGTCCTTAAGTGACATTGGAGCAATAAATGTTTTAATCATGAATCAATGGATTTATAGTCAAATACCACTTGTGCATACTCCCGTCAATCTTGCTCTGTAATATTACAATTACTCATACCAGTGTAAGTAAATCAATGGCTAGACTTTAGAAATTATTGATGATTGATGAAGGGAAATTTAGAAGAAAATTTAGTTACTTGGAAAAATCAAGATTATGTCATTATTTAGAAATAGTATATTCTCATAATTTTCTGTAATTAGAGGACTTTGCAATAAAAATCTTCACAAAGACTTGCATTACAAAAATAACTTTGTATGTCAAAATAAGGGTGTTTCATAGCTTTTTAAAATATAAACAATATTTATATATGAGTGTGAATTATATGCATATATTCATTTTCTGGTGTGTATAAATTTTCTTGGTTGTTTGTTGCTTAGGTGTTTTATACACAGCCATATTTAGTAGAGCAGCAGACTAAAATAACAGAAACAAAGATTGCATGGCAATTCCACCGATATAATACAGAAAGAAAAAAATTGAACTCATGAACTCATTTATATCCAAATATGGTTTAGAGACAAAACCATTAAGGTACTGATGAAAAAATATGGTTGATGTAACTGAAGATATTAGTAATTATCAAGCAAAAAATAAGAAAGAATGGGAAAAAAAAAGGAAAGGGAGAATAATATATGAAAGGGAATGAAGTTATTTGGGCTAGGTATATGAAAAATAATGGAGAAAAAATTACGGTGTAGGCACAAGCAAACAAACGCAATACTTTTCTATTGAGGAATAATTGAAGCTAAACGAAAACAACTAAACAATTGGAATTAAAAGTGTAAAGTTAAAGATATACAAAAATAAATAAGAAATAACATGAAATAGAAACTATTAAACTGTCCTGTCAGTCATTATTCCTTCCCGATTGAGACCTACATAGTTTTCACATCTCAAAAGGTAATGTTTAATGTTTGTAGCTGTCTTTGTAGCTGGAGAGAGAGAGGGCTGTGGGTCTCAGATATCCAAATGAGTTTGATGGCTATGTCTCCCCTGCTGGTAGGTGAGTCATTCTGTGGGAGTTTCCCCATCTGAGAGCACCCCCTCCACACATCTGCCAACTGTAGTTTTGTCCCGGTGGTCTGGAGACCTTAGTTTCGATGCAGCACTTTTACCATCTGAGCATGTGACGCTGCAGCCACACTTGTATTTACATTTCCTGCAGGCTCTTCTCTCATCCAGATGCCAGCTGCAGTGTTTGTTTACTTTGTTTTTATTTTTCCCAGTGTCCCAAAATCTCATTTGAGAGCAGTTGCTTCCAAATCTGCAAGACTCCGGCAGGTCTTATATTGTCCTATTATTGCTCACTTAGGCAGTGTCTTGGATACTGTGATCCATTTATTCTTTAAGCTAGAAACTAAAGCAAAAGCATGCTAATTTTCAGCTTCAGTTGCAGTGCCCCTCGTCCCTAAATTTGAATCTCTCAGTTCAGAGTGCTTCTGGCTGCTCATCACATCTCTACAATCCATCTTTTGCTCCCCATCTTGCCGTTTTTATGGCATCCAAGCTGAAGAGCAGGCAAGACGTATTTGACTTCTCACTCTTCTTGGGGAGGTGTAGGTCTTGCAATATGGGCTGGAACAAATGAATGGCTACTCCAGGCTAATTCTTCTGATGAAATACTCACTACATCTCACCTTGGCTAATTTCATTTCTCTGAGTATCTTTGTTTTAACCTACTCTACCTCCCTCCTTTATGGCTCTGATGCTTTCCTTCTTTGGGTTAAGAGTAGAATCTGCTCTTTTTTTTAAACTTTACTCTTCTCCTCCACTAACATCCAATCCCCTCTGTTAATTGGAACACCACAGTATTTTTTATGCACTACAAATAGAACAATTCAAAACAGCTTAAAAACAGAACCATTATTTTTCTTTCACTGGTAATGGGATCTGGATGAAGCACTTCATTGGATAAGAACTGGAAAGTGACGATGGGACCTGACGCATGGACAACGTCTTATCTGATTTGTCCCTTCTCTGATAGATTGAAAGAATTTAGTTGTATTGTCACTTGTTAAGTTTTTCACCATTCAACAGATGCTTATAAGTTATTTTTTTTTCACCAATAAGCATTGTCAGAAATACCCACATGACAAGGTTTTGGCACATGTTTGAAAATCCATAAAATACTCGTTTTCCCTCATTTTGCAATTTTGTTTGATTTTTTTTCTTTCATAGAAAGTACTGATTTTGAGGATTAAGTATAGTACTCAAGGATAGCAAGATTTTGTTCAACTCGGATCTACAAATATCTATGTGTCAAGTAGACTTCTAGGTGGAATTTGCGAGAAATTGAGATGCCATATTTTCTCTGCTTTTGTAGAATCATAGCTTATGATGGAAACTGATAATTGCAACTGTTGTGAATCTTATGAAGTAAGAATTTCAACACAGGCTTGAAGCAAAATATTGTTTTGGAGAGCAATCTTTCAGGAAGTTGGGCAAAAAGATAATTGTTACAGAACTAACTATGAGTTCAGCGTCAGAAGTAACTTTTTGATTATTCCTGAAAGACATTAAATTAAGTGTCATGTTTGTTTCAGCACTTGCAACAGCTAGCTAAACTTCATTGGCTAAGTAACTTTATAATGGAATACAGAAAAAAAAAACTAGAACACAGAACGTCATAGAGTAATCTTTACAGCAGGCTAAGAAATGACATGGATGGGTTCCAAGGTTATCTAGGGAGTCAATGACACATGTCTAAGTTTTTTAAAAAGAGAATTATTGAAATATGCTGTTTTTAAAATAAGCAAATGATAAACTGGATGATAGCTCAGCTACTAATATGTCTGTAAGATAACTGACAAACCTGTGAGTATTTTTTTTAAAGGGGAGTTTTGTGCTGGAAATATAAACACTACTCGCCAAGCAATC
Source organism: Microtus pennsylvanicus (assembly GCF_037038515.1). NCBI lineage: Eukaryota > Metazoa > Chordata > Mammalia > Rodentia > Cricetidae > Microtus > Microtus pennsylvanicus. The sequence goes on from NC_134593.1 coordinate 40,145,913, forward strand.
AAGTTTCATGGGGTAAGAGAGCCCACACTGTCTAATATGTCTGACCACAAAGAAAAAGAGTGTAATAAACAGACATCTAGTCTTCAAAGAAGACTTAGAAAAATGGAGAAGTTAATTTTTCACATGTTTAAGAATAAGAGAAGAACTAGAAACTGAAAATCCAGACAAGTGTGGATATTTTCAAGGAATCAGTTACACATTTTTGAAAACATAACTCCCACTCCATTTACCTCTTCACCTCTCAGCCCCTCCTAAACACTTTCCTTAGTTCTCTTGATGAGAATGCCTGTACTTTCTCATACAGTGACAAAACTCATGACCAAGGCAAATTATAGATGAAATAAAAAAGATTTGGGGGCTCATGATTTCAGAGGGATAAAAGCTAATGATAACAAGAAGGCACAGAAGTAGGAACACAAAATTAAGTGCTCATGTTTTCAAAGGAAAGCATGAAGCAAAGAGAATAAACTGGAAATAGAAGGAGGCTATACAATATCACTGTCCACTCCCATTGACACCTTTCACACCAAGGGTGCATGTAGTAAGCATCTAGTAATTGGAACACAGCCCTCAAATATCCTAGCCTATGGAGGATATTCGTTATTCAAGCCATATATCTTTCTTCTTTTTACTTCCCAGATGCTTTATTAGAACTGCTTCAGCTTCAATCTCTCATATTGGTTTTCTTTCACTGAATAGAATCAATAGTAAACCGTTTCTAAAGATGTACATTCATTGCTGAGTGCAGCTGTGCATGGCATTAATTCTAGCAACTGGGAGTATAAACAGGTGATCTCTACACATTGGCCATGAGTTTGATCTACTTCGTGAGACATAGACCAGTCTAATCCATATAGTAAGTTCCAGACCATCCATGACTTCACATTGAGAACTTGCAAAACCTTAGTTAATTACTAGACTAATTAGCCATTAAAATTTGTATTTGATGAGTAAAGTATATTATGAATATTTAAAAGTAATTAAAGTCAAGAATAGACACAAAACTATACTGGCTATTTTTATGTCAACTTTATTCTAGTTAGAATGCTCAGAGCAGAGAGACCCTTAATTGAGAAAATGCCTCCATAAAATTTGGCTAGAAGATATTTTCTTAATTAGTGATTGATGTGGGAAAGCTCAGTTCTTTGTGGGTAGTACTATCTCTGAACTAGTGCTCATGGGGTCTAAGAGAGAGCAGAGTGAGCAAGCCTGGAGGAGCAAGTCAATAAGCAGCACCCCTTCATACTTTCTGCATCAGATCCTGCCTCCAGGTTCCAGCTCTGTTTAAGTTCCTGTCCTGACGTTTTTCAATGATTAAACAACAATAAGAAGTGTAAGTCAATTATTCCTTTTCTCTCTAACTTGCTTTTTGGTCAGTGTTGTTTCATTGTAGCAAGAGAAACTCTAAGACAAAAGAAAAATCTAATTAAGAAAATGATAAGTTCAAACGAACAAGAAAAGATTTCACAAAGGAATTCACAAAGCAAGCAACCAGGGAAATATGTTCTGTTTCATCAGAAATAGTGAAACAGATTTTATGACATTTTCTCATATTTTTTATAAAAACAAAGTAATATTCATAGAAAATGTTTTATAACAATATTAGTAAAATACATAAAACATTTTCAAAACACATTGATGAAATTATGGTGTTTGTTAGTAAAATAATTTGCCAAGGCATTTTGTATTTTTCACTATCTTTCTAAAATTAAAATGTACTTAACTATGACTCAGTAGTTCTCTTGCTTTTATTTTATATATATATATATATATATATATATATATATATATATATATATATGATATATTTTATGTACAAGAATAAATGTCTATTATGGTTTCAATAAGAAAGCACCAATAACCCCATGAAATTGAACTCTTGGTCAACAGGAAATGGTACTACATGAGAGGATTTAGGAGGTATAGACTTGTTGAAGTAGGTGACTTTTTTGCAGAAAAGGTGTCACCGGGGGGTGGGCTTTAGGATTCTCTCATATACCATTAATATCTGTGCGTTGTCCTGTTTCCAACCACGAGGATAATAGACTAAACCTCTAAAACTGTAAATATTCCTAATCAAACGCTTTTGTTTGTTTATTAAAGAGTTGCTGTAGTCACAGTGCCTCTTCATAGCAATAGAACTTTGACAAAGGCATTGTGCATGTCTGATAAACTTAAAGTATCATGGCTTGGAAACATTTACAACATCTGAATGTTCACATGAAGGTGAAAACTTATATGTTTGGCTCAACTGGACTGGCTCAGCTTTATATAAAATATGCAGCTGTTTCAGAAAATAAGTAGACATTCATGGGTTAATTTGAAAGAACCTTGGAACATATGAAGGAAATTCATTGTGTTACATAAATTAAATATGTTTGTATATTCATCTACTGCCCCATTTTATTGAAACACATAACCACAGTTAATAATCTCAGATACTCAGATCTGAGCATTCAAAGTTAAGAAACAGAACATAATGTTTGCCACTGTGGAATTTAAATTTTTGAGGTGAAAAACGCACTAATATAAGCAGCAACTACAACAAATCAAAAATTTACAAATGTGAAAACACAGGTGTATAATTGGATTTCTGTTAAAGCATGTGATGAGCTTGCAAATGAAATGGAAATAAATGCAAAAAACTATTATCTATGTGACTGGAAAGAGAAAGGGGGCAAAATGGATTGATCATATCAGTCTCATAATTTTATGAATTATATACATGGATATGAGTGGAAATCCATTTACATAAAATTCTGCAATTAGAAATTACCTGCAGAACAAAGAGTACAAAGCTGCAAAGTGGCCATTTTATTTCCACATGCTTGCGTATTAAAGGCCAGCAGAGAAGATTTTTTTTTTTTATTTCTGAAAGACTGAACTCTTGTGATAGTTGTTTCATTTTCCTTTCCTTCAGAACACTAATAACAAACTTTATTGTGTTCATAGTTACATTAGGGATTCACCAAATGACATTTTCCATTGCTCTTTGCTTTTGTAACCTATTTGTATAATTTATCCAAAAAACAACGTTGTATGGACTAGATGCAAGGTAGAAATTGGACTGCTGGTCAAAGGAGTAGCTTCACAGACTAATAATTACAGAATTGTAAAGATGATGATGTAAGACAATGAATTTAAGACCAGACTAAGCTGCATAGCAGGAATTCAAGAAGAGAGAGAGAGAGAGAGAGAGAGAGAGAGAGAGAGAGAGAGAGAGAGAGAGAGACAGAGAGAGACAGAGAGAGAGACAGAGAGAGAGACAGAGAGAGAGAGAGAGACAGAGAGAGAGAGACAGAGAGAGAGAGAGAGACAGAGAGAGAGAGAGAGAGAGAGAGAGAGAGAGAGAGAGAGAGAGAGAGAGAGACAGAGAGAGAAACAAGAGGAATGATGAAGAAAAAAAAAACCTCTAATGTTGTCTGCAGCTTTTCCCTTATTTCTTAACAATTTTCTTGATTATTTCATACAATTTAAATTGGTCATTTTCAACATCCCCTTTCTCAGCTCCTACCAGATCCATACCCTTTTCCTTCCCTCCCCATTTGGTTTCCTCTTAAGAAAAGAAAACCAAGATAAAAATACCAAGTTCATTTTTTCTTGCCTTGGACACGTGGGTGTGTGGCCATCCATGGGTGCATAGTTTAAGCAACAGGGGTCACAAACTTACTTAAAACAGTCTTCCTGTCTCATTGGTTCTCAATTGTCAGAGCTACTCTCCCAGGAGTGATATTCTATACCTACTTTATCTCTTCATATTAAAAATTTGTCTGGACTGAGTGTATGGTGCACATGCATGCTGCCACAACTGCTATGAGTTTATAATTCCAAACTGCCCCGTCTTTCCATAAAACCTTGTTCCTTTGTTTTCTTCTATCACCTCTGGCTCTAATTATCTTTCTGTTCCATTTTTCTCATTAATCCCTGAGAACTGGAGGATAGATTTGTTACAAATGTCCCATTGAGAACTGAGCACTGTTTAGTATCATATTTCTATGTATTGACCAATTGCCCACCTCTCAGTTAATCCTAAACTATTGCAAAAAATAAAAACATCAAAAAATGAGCATTTATGGTGAAGACTGAAAGATGCACTATATATGAGAATTAAGGATAAGCCATTAGGAGTCAGTTAATACTTTCCCATTTAATTGAATAATATTGGAAAATTCTTACCCAGGGCCTATGTCCTATAATGGTAGTGAAGGCATAATAAATAAATTAATATATTCATATTAACTTACACTTTCTTGATGTGTTACAAAGTATATATCTTAATTAAGGGAGCCATTTGAGGTTTGGCAAGAGACTGGACTGTAGAGGGGTTCTCAGGTGTCCAAGGGGATGTCCCCAGCTTGTTCCTTGAGCAGCTGAAGAGAGGGCACCTGAACTGGCCCTATACTATAGCCACACTGATGAATATCTTGCATATCACCATAGTACCTTCATCTTCGGGCTGATGAGAGAGGGGGAGTTGATTGGGGGAGGGGGAGGGAAATGGGAGGCGGTGGAGGGGAAGAACAGAAATCTTTAATAAATAAATAAACAGAAAAAAAAAGAAACATTGTTGGCAAATGCTAGTGCTGATGTATCTGTTACCTTTGCTTAGTCTTTGTGAATAGTCTACAATGAGATGTGTATTTCAGGAGATAAAATAATATTTTGTATTTCTAGAGTATAATTATAATATAATATTTGAATCAGTTTTCTGGCAGAGATACTGGATGATGTTAATAAGAAACTTTGTTGGACATGTGCAAAATAGAGAAGTTATTTATTTACCCCGTTAAACTTAATAGAAACAAAGCTAGCTGCTCAAAAGAAAACACTAAGGCATTTCTTCTTTTCTTGCTTTTATTCTTCTCTTAGTGTACAGAGGTCTGGAGGGAAAGCATTAAAACTTGTATCTGTTGCATCTATTTGTTTTAGAATTAAGTTAAATAAAGTTCTACTCCTTTCAAAGTATTTCACTGGGAATTTTAAACAATGAAATTACTCTACTATGTAAAACATATCTCTAGTGGCATTGGATTGAGTATGCAACTTGGATATTTGTATTTGAGTATAGGTTTATGGTAATAACTGTATTATATTAACAAATTTACATATTGGCTTCTTAGAAAATATCAGTCTCCAGTTGATAGATTGTTCTAAATACTTATAGTACAAGACTCACTACCTACGTCTGAAGTGTCCTCCACCCCCATCCCGGTGTGTGTGTGTGTTGTGTGTGTGTTAGATGTCCATACATTCATGTGGAGGATTAATATCAACTGTAATATTATAGGGTTGATATTTAGTGTTCTGATATTCGGTGTCATCCTTGATAGTTCTACATATTATTGTTTTAGACAAGGTCTCTCAATGAACACAGAGCTTGAGGATTAGAATAGATTAGCTGGCCATCAAGTACTCGGGACCTTTTTGTGTTGCTCTCTCTTTAGCATTAGTATTATAGTTGTATGCCTGGAAGACTCAGTACTTTGGATGGGATCTAGGGATCTGAAAACATATCTTTATTCTTGTATCATAAGCACTTTGCCAAAAGATCCATCCTCCAATCCCATTTTCTTCTTCTTAAATTGTATATTTACAAATATAAAAATATTTGAGACAAAAAGTTTTTATTTTCCCCAATTTATTTTTTCATCTGGCCAAAAATAACAATAATCAAGGTATTTTGTTGATCTTTTACCATGCTCTCAGTATATTAAATAGTATTTTATAAATTATTATGTTAGAATTTCAGGTTTTCCAGAGGATTTTATTATTTTAAATGGAGGAGATGCCTATATTGCATATCTTTTGAATCTAAAATAGTGCTAGTTTGTTTCACTATCACTTGTGCTATAGATCAAGTTGAATAATCCATTTAATTCAGGTAGAGTGACTACTACATGGTCAATTATTAATTGGAAAGATAAAATATATTTAATCTTTTTGAGGTCTAGTCATTTGATAGTGATTCTAATAGATTTTTAAAAGCATTGAGACTCCATAAAACTCTTGTCACAAACTATACTGCTTGGGGAAAGGTAGTGAAAGCTTTGCATTGAATTAGTTAAAGCTGTTTAACTAAAAACTGTGGGTTGCACTAATGTAGAGTAAGCTCAGTTCATGGTGGATTGGAATAAGCTGCCTTAAATCTGGGGCTGTTAGATTTTTGACTTAATGTAAAAAGTAAGTGTTATCTGCCTTGTGCTTCTAAGTTGTTGGACTTGCAAGACACCAGTGAATTCACAGGAAGAAGAATCAGTAGGCAGAGCAGAACCAGGCCTATAGAAAGCAAAAATGGAACCCTACTGATAGAGCTGGAGACTAAATAGAAGATAAATATTTTTCTTTCTTTTCTCAAAAAATCCTTGCCTGGAGGTGAAGAAGCATCTCATGTACGCACTTGTATTAAGAGTCATTGTCTTTATATGGTTCATTGCCAGGAATAACTGTAAACAGTAGCTCATTATGTGCAGGGCCATCTCATTATACAACAAGTTACTCTAGCATATTAAAAACAAAATACAAAAAGCTTAAAAGAAAACCTGATTGAAATTAAATGCAAACAAACGTTGCCATTTATTTTAGAAATATTGATCCTCTGTAAAAGAGTGACATGTTTAATGAATACCTTTAATGATTTTACAGTAGTTCAAATCATCTATGAAAGTAACATGGTTCAGAGAGAATGTTAAAATCTGGTGCCCGGTGAAATCCAATATCCTTGTAAGCACCACAGTCACTGTGTCAAAATTATCTGGGAGCAAGAGAGCTACAAAATCAAGAAGGGAAATAAAGCTCATTTATTTTAGCTTTAGTTTCAAAGTCAACTAAAATGCTTACAGGGGTTCCATGAAAACATTTCCAAAACTAATCTAATCCTGTTTATAGTAATTACTTTCTTCCTTTCAGGCAAAACGCAGTTGACAGAAAACAGCAAATGGGTTTTAAGGGATTTAATAGGGATGAGGTATCATACTCAAAGAAAATTTCCATTACTTTAAACCATACCTCTTAAGATTTTATTTCCAGGAATACATCCAAATGTTCAACAGCAGAAAAATTATCAGAAACTAAGAAAAATTGGGCTATAAAAGATTAGGCTGGAGGGAAGTTGAGTTAGCCAAGGCTTTGAGATTGGTGCTAACAATATCTATAAAAATTCAAGGATTTTTAAAATAAGCACATAGATATGTGATGTATATAAAATATACACATACTGAAAATATATTAATTAATTTGATTTATATTTTAGCACTATTTCCCACATGGAACAATCAATTAATATAGAATTAAAGAAATGGCTATCTAAAAATGATACTATTCTCTAAATTTAGAACCTAATAGACTTTTTAGGTTGATGTGTTCAAAGAAAATGTAAGTCTTGAAACATGGTTCATTATTTCTGAAGAGTAATAGTTCTGTAGAGAATATGAAAAATAGGACTTTTAGGGTTTGTTAGAAAGTCTCGTCATTCTTCCGACCTAATCCAGATTCTGTAAATACATACACTGATATCAGTTATAATGCTCAATTTATAAGAACACTGTCAATTCAGACTAGAGACTGCACATCAATTTTTATTCCTATATAATTATGGGAAAATTAAATTAAATAATAACACTAATATGGTTTTATTTTTCATACTTTAAAATGAAAATTATCTTCCTTTGAGAATATGCATATTACTATACTATGTATTATTTAATCTTTAAAGAAACATTGTACTCTAAACAGTTTTTCATTTTATTGAGAAAATATTAGTTTCTAAACAATTAAAGGACTTGCTATGGGTCCTTCATCAGGGTAAATACTAGTAGGTTTGCAATCCAAGCTCAATCTTGGTAAATGGTACCTTCAATACCACAGCAACTTAAGAAAAATATGAGTGTGTGGCTAAAACACTTGCAGCTTAATGATTTTTAGCTCCCAGGAAAGATGTTTGTTGGCTTGAATTGAAAAGCATTAATTCTAATTTTATTTTGTTTTTAACCTTACTACTCTATCAAATACTTATATGAATTCAGAGTTGGTTTTGTTTGTTTGCTTGCTTGTTTATTTCAAAATATATTTTGGAGGAAAAATGGTTGACATATTTTGTGATGGTCCCATATGTGTGTGTATATGTTCAAAATACACACGCACAATTGTGAGTGTTGTTTTTTTGTTTATTTTCTACTTCAAATGACATCAGAAAAGAATTTTCAGTTACCACCCATTTTAACGTCTAGGGAGCCACAGGAACAACTGGGAGTTTGGAGATAAGCAGAGAATTGAAGGAGAGAGGGATGTGTCTTGCTAAGAGACCTGTGCTACTTTTAAGTTTTTCCCTTTACCTTTTCTGTGACTTTAAAAGAAGGTGAAGGTAACTCAGCAGGACAGATAATGATTTCCATCTCTTTTGGTAATCTCCCTTTGAGCTGAGAGATTTGTGACTTTTACTAACTTCTATTTGACAAAGGTGATGGGATGTTACATCTCTTATCGGGCTAAAATACATAAGATACCCTCCTAACTACGTAGAATCAGAGACCCTACTTGTATCATAAGAGTTAGTTGCCTTGTTGAAGTTTAAGAATTCCATGTGGCAGAGAATCAAAAACAGCCTCTGGTATCAGAATAAAACCAATCCCAAAGAACAGCTGCAAGGAAATGAATTCTACCAACTAGAATGAGCTTGTGAACATCATCTTCTTTGTACAACTTCCAAACTTATTCTAGCTTGTTATGCAGCACCTGCACTTGTGACTCCAGAAACACAAGATTTAAAAATGTACTGTATTGTTATATATTCATTTTTCTTCATTTATGTATGTATGAATGAATGAGAGAAAGGGGAGAGGGAGAGGAAGTGAGAGAGAGGGAACGGGAGGGAGAATGCAGCAGTGATAATAAAAATGAGGCCATGAATTTGAGGTGGGGAAAGAAATCAGGATGGAGGGAAATGACAGAAATGATGTACAAGAGTCTACCTGTATACAATTAAAAGATTAATATTTAAAAGTATGGATATTTTAAACCACCCTCTTGACATTATCTGACTTAGTAATTTAAAGAAATAAATAATGGAATTATCCCTATTTATTTATGTTTAAGTTACTTCCCCTAATATATGTTCTTGCATTACTTATTTTCATTTTATTTCTAGATCTTTAGCTAGGTAGGCATCATTGTTTCACTTTCTGAGATTTGATCACTTTAATCTTTAAGATCCAAGTCAACGTTCTTATTTGAAGAAGCAAACTAAAAATTTTAAATAATAACTCATGCAGAAATGCAAATTCAAGTTATACAACTTAGAAAAATTTTGGTGTCAACTGTGTGGATTGTTCATCATATAAGAATCCTGGTTCAGTGGTTTTTGTAATGAAGGGTGGAGACTTTCTTCCTATGTTACTAAGATTTCCTAAATGAAAGACAAAAGTTTACAACTCGTGGGTTTGTGCTGTATTTATCCCGAGCTTCTGGACGACACCGGGAGACTCTGAATCATAATCCCCTGAAGAGCAACAGAACCAAACCCTTAACTATGGGGTTAAGTGTGACCGAATTTCTTCCCTCACAGTCACTCTTCAAGCAATAAATTACCCCCCAGAGGGCAGGCGCATAGTGAAACTTTTAAGATTGGTTACATTTTCCTCAATATTACAAAACTAAAATTATGATATCTATGCCAACAATAGCATGAAAGTGCATCTGTTTCCACAAGAAATTACCCACAGAATAACAAAAAAAAAGGCTCTTACTCTTTCAGAGTTAGACAATACATGCAATTCAGAATGCCTGGATTTTAATTTTAAAATTCCAATTTATACTTTCTGGTATAAAAATATGATAGGCAAATATTTTGTAGCCTTTAAGAATGATTAATCTGTAAAAGCAAGGACTCACAGATACTATTTTGTAGGCACTGTCTGTGTTTTTGCTAGTATGTGATAATATAACATTTCATTTGCATTTTGATAACCCTGGCATACTAAGATGCTTAATGTTATTTCTAGTAAAATGCCAAAAGAATTGAAGCATTTTGGAATAGAGAAAATGGACTTTGGTATATATTCTCCTTTCACAGTGACTTAAAGATAGATATTCCTTCTTCTTTCCTTTATTTGAAAATAAACATGTTCATTTAAGAAAGTCTTATCACCATGCCATTTAGAATGCATAGTCCCCTTTTCTGTATCCCTGCCATTTTTGTAAGCCCTCTACTTTTTCTTTTTAACCATACTTTCTCCAAGCACTGGGACTGAGATCCTATAACCTGCATGTAATTTTATCTCTGCTTCTCTTTAACAGCTCTGCAGGGAGGTTGGGGAAAAGTAGAGTTTTATACATATTAAAATTAAAATGTGAAGTGCCAGTGAGGAATTCAGAAGAGAGTCTGTCTACTTATGGGAAAACAGGAAATGAGTTCCCTTCCCGTGATTTTAATTTAGAATATTTTATTTGAGGTGCCTGGAGCACTTGTTAGTATTCATATCATGGAAATATGATTTGTCTTATGTGAAGAAGATGAACCAGGGTAGAGAACCTTTGGGAAAAGTAGTATGAAATAATTTAGGGGGTTTGGGTGTATGTGTGTGTTCCATCTTTTTTTTTCTTGTATGCACATACACAATAAATAAATAAATACACACAAACATACGCATATCCAAACACACCTGCAAGAACAAGTATACAACATCATGTCTATGGTGATTAGAATGAGAAGCTCCCTCCCTGCCCCCCCCCCCCCATAGGCTCAAATACAAGAATCTTTAGTCCCTTGCTGGTAAACAATTAGGAAGTGTGTCCTTGGATGAGGTGCATCACTAGGGGGAGCTTTGAGAGTTCAAAAGCCCACATTAGTCCCAGTGGGCCTCTCTGCAAATTGCCTGAGGATTAGAATGTAAATCTTTTAGCTACTTTTCCTGGCCCATGTCTCCCTGTGGGCAAACATGCTCCTTGCCATGATACTAATGGAAAGAGTTTCTGAAATTGTTAGTCAGCCTCAGTTAAATGTTTTCCTTTATAAGATTTGCTGTGATCATGGTTTCTCATCACAGCCAAAGAACACTAAGACAGGCCTTAGCAACTCATTCATGCTTTCTCTTCTCTTATTTATTCTCATTCTCTGTTTTTGTCCATACTGTTGAGAAAATTTCACATGTGCATATAATGTGTTTTAGTCAAATCCACTTGCTGGAGCACAAAGGTCCTTGTAATCACAGATAAAGCAAGGAGGGACAACCAGGAATGTTAAACACACAGGATTGTTTCTCCAATGGGAAAGATGTAATACCTGTTTTACTCTGCTAGATCCTCAAGATAACACATGTAGTCTCTTTCAAGAACTAATCTTCATGACAGAAGTGACATGTATTTGGAGAAGAGTTTCCATGTAATTATTCCTTCCTGTGCACAGAGGAAATTTTTTTTTTTAACAGAAAAGTTTTTCTCCCCAAATTGCCTGGGGTCAGACTCTAGAAATTTAAACTGATATGGGTTCCTGAGTCCTGCTAACTGAATTTCCTTCATGACACAGATGGATCATAACTCTGCTGGCCCTGGTCAGCACAGAGACTCCCACCTCCACTCAACACTTCTTTTCCTCTGTCTCCCCTTGACCCGAATATATATGGGCACATGCCTATTTACTGGAGTTAATTTTCAGCTCTTGAGTACTTTATGTTTAGTTCTTTTCTCTCAATACCTATTATGAGCTAATTCAATATTATACATTTTAGACTATCTTACCAGTCATGGGAATACATATTTTTATAAACATATTTAAATCATCAACACATATTTCCAGACATGATTTCAGGTTTCTCTACCTATTTGCATTGATATCTTCATAAAATTTAGTCAAATATACTTCTCATTTTGTATTCAAATGTTTTTTCATACTCAATATATGTGCATTTGCAAGATGCAAAAAATGCTAGAAGGTTACTTTTCTTTAATATTCAGTTTGCACTTTTGTAACAAGGAAATTTACAGTTTTTATAAATCCAGTATTTGTTTATAATGCACATTATCTTTCTCATATTTTAATAAATATTTCCCAAGATTGAATTTTAGAACCATGTTGGAAATATTCTCAGTATTGATAATTTCTTATAAACAGAAATTCATTGTGATTTCCCGAAGAAGTCCTAAGAAGCAACAAGTCTAGTTAGTTCATTCTGAATCTCAAGTTTATCATTAGTTTTCTGCTGAATTTAACTGAGGCTTTAAAACATTAAACAACAACAAAAAGGGGCATTTCAATGAGGAGGACTTATCAACCAAGGTGAAATCTGGAATCAATTTACATTAATGTTTTCATTGTGGTCAGGGGCACATTGGTATGTTTCTAAAATTCCATATCATAGTGAGAATTTCATTGAGAGTTTCTGTTATCAGTTCTTAGTAGTCTATACCACAGTAAAGAGGTAGATATCATAATTCTAAAGCTTCTTTTAAATTTTTTATTTAAAATAAATTAGCAATATATAGGATAGCCACAAATAATAAATCATGATTCATCTCCAATAACAACTTTTGCAAATAAAAGTATTTTTTCTTGAAAGATATATGTAATTCTTTAAAATATATTATTTCTTAAAATTCAGGGCAGTTCAGCATGAGAAATAGTAACAGATTCATAATGCCATCTGCTCAGTACATGTGTTCAGGATGATTTTAAATATCAGGTTTCTTTGGAGAATTTTAAAAGTTCCCTATTATTAACTAGAAAAATACCTCTGCTAGTATTGTTAATACTTTTCTTTGGTTTTAAAATAATAAACGTTAATTTGGAGTTGAGACTGGCATTGTAAATTAATAGTGATTTAATAAATTTACATTAATTTTTCCTCCATATGTGTCTGAGAGTGGTTCATGGGTAAGACTGCTTATGCCAGGAATATATGACTCCAGTGTATACAAATTATCTGCATGGTTTAACAGGTAGTGATCATGAGGTACTTAACTTAATTTTAACAACAATACAAAGAACATATATACAGAAAAATAATCCTAATACATCTAATGATGGATATCTTTCTTCACCAACCTCTCTTCTTTTATTTGAAACTGAGTCAATAACAATAACAATAACAATATACAAATAGTAATTCAATTTTTGAGATAATCTGTGAGCAACCCACTTTCTTGAATGCCTTATAAATTAAAAAAGTGACATTAATATCATAATTATTGACACCACTTTATATAACTATTTTGATAATTTTGACAAATTCCACTTTCATTTAAATAAAAATCAAATACACAAGAATATTTGGAACTGTATGTAAGGGAAGGATAAGGTATCTCAAGGTACACTTTTGAATTTAGCTAAAAGGAAAAGTCAATAAATATTAGAATTTTTTAATTATTATACATATACTTTTAGAGTATTTTAAATAAATAGGTCTAAGTATGTCATACTTGGTTAAAAGACATCATAATCTTTCTATATTTTATATTACCAAAATGGTAGATAAATACATCTGTGTTTAAATGTTATCATCAGTGTAATCAAAACAGCTTCCTGATTTTTTTCCCTCTGCATGTAAACATCAGAATTATATCCATTACAATACATCTATAGTCAATCAGAGTAGTGTCCATTACAACACATTCAGTCAATCAGAATAGTATTCATTACACAATCCAATAAATCAAAATATTGTTAATTACATATGCAGTCACACACACACACTATATTTCCAGTGAAACAGAGAAGATTGAAAGATTAAACCCATTTTTGTGTGACATAATAGAACACGAGCACAAACAAGTTCTAAGCTTTTTGATACATTGAAAATATCTTTTTTTAATAAATGCCACCTTGCAATTATTTTAACATTTGAAAAGTTCTCGTTCAGGAACTCTTAAGTACATGAATGCTGGCCAATCCAGACAGCCCTCTGACACAAGTTGTGTCTTTCAAGCTTGGACAGTTCAACAAGTTGAAAGCATTTCTTAAATGAATATAACTGGCAGCCTACACTGAAGCATAACCAATCTCTCTGTTGTCCGGAAGAGTTCTGAGTTGATAATGGGTGATGAATGTTTAAAATTTAACAAACTTCAATTGGCTCTGGCGCGAATTCAACTCAGAGAAACAAAAATACTCACACCGCAGGTAGCCACGCTTGTGCCAAAATGCCAACATATGTTCAGAAAAAAGAGTTAAATAAATTTTTAAAATAAATAAAAAATTCAATGTTAGGAATTCAATGTTAGTTTTTGGTCTGATAAGAAATAACTTGAGTATGGTATGAAACTATTTACCCATAAAATATAATTTAAAAGAATACATGAGACCTTTAATTATAGAGGTCATTACCTCCTTAAAAATATCTCAAATGTATAAAGTAAAATTTGAATTTACCAAGATAATTCTAAATTTTTATATTTTCTTTTTTTTAACCATGTTCTTGTCTTGGGTTTATAGTAGGAATAAAAATAAACGTTGGCATGTATTTCCTATTATGAACCCCCAAATATATCTATTAAAAATAATTAAGGATTGAGGGATGACTCAAAAGTTAAAGTTGCATGCTTCTCTTGCAGGGGACCCGAGTTCAGTTCTGATCCCTTCATTTTTACCAGGAGGGTTACATACACTTCAGCTTCAGCACCAGAGTGCCTCACATCCTCTTCTGGATTCTATAGACAACTGCAATAATATTACCAATATACAATTAACAAATATTTATGCTGGGCTGGGATAGCTCACACATTTAATCCCAGTAATGCAGAGACAGCGGCTGGTGCATCTCTCTGAGTTTGAGTCCAGCCTGGTCTATGGATAGCATGTCAGGACAGGCTCCAAAGCTACAGAGAAACCCTGTCTTGAAATTAATAAGAATAAGAATGAACAAATATTTACAAATGTCGTTAACTAGGTAAAATTTGAAAATATTATCTATTAATTAAATATTTCCCATGTGAATATGCTAGTGGCAGTGTGTGATTTCGGAAGTATGCCTGTGCCAATGGTTGGTTGAATATTAAATATATTAACAGAGTATGGAAACAGAGCTTGGATCAAATGTTAATTCTGGTCTGCTTTTGCTAGTTGACCTATGATTTTTTTATTCCTTCTTCCAAGATGGTTTTTGTTTTCTAATATGGTCTATAAATGTTGATAAATTGGCTTATAATTGGGAATCATTTAAGACTTATATAATTTCAGTAGTCTAGATACAGAGGCAGAAGGATCACAGGATGCCGCAGGTCAGACTGATCTAAATGAGAGATTTAGTTTAAAAGTGAAACAAAAAAAAAAAATAAGGAAAATGTATGCATGCAAAAAATTTAGGTATGGACTGTAATTGTACAATTATTGAGCAGAACTGTAGACACAAAATAAAACCTTATAGTGGAACTCTACTGTCTATAAAACTGTATCAAGGTCCATTAATTCTTAAAGAAATAGTATAATTAAAACACTTGAGCTAGTGCTTCTACATACAGGAGTAGTACAGACCCTCCACTGTTTTATAATTACTCCTATGATTTAATTAAAAATAACATTGTGTTTATGATTGTCTGTCTCTGCGTCTGTCCTTGCATACAGTGCCTTTGGAGGCCAGAAGTTGCCCTGGATCTAAAATCATGGGATTTTCTGAGTCACCTAATGTGGCTTCTGGAAAATGAACCTAGTTCTTCTAGACGTATAAGAAATAAACTTACTATTTAGCCACCTCTCCAGGCTCCTACTTGTTATTTTCCTTGTGGTTATTTTATGAAAATCTGAATGGCTCAAATATGGTTTCATTTTTTGTGTTAAAATAAGATTTTAAAAATTAAATTTAAAGATGTAGAGAATAACAGAAGAGAATGGTGGAAGAAAAGGATGTCTATGATCGCATCATGAACTTAGCATGAAATACAAGCACCTATCATCGGCATATATGAAGAGTAAATTCACGTGATTGTTTTTTACTATGACAATGTATAGAAGGCTCTGCCCTTCTCTTAACAGACAGTGTCTTACAACCATATTTATTTTGTTTAAGCCCATGAGGATGACTGAATAGTGCTGGTACATGTACTGCAACATATGTGTAATAAGAGTGTGAACTAATTTATTGAGACTTTATTTCATGTTATCCTTTCAATGATGTCATCACGGGATGCTAGAATCTAGCTTTCACAATAACAATGTGAATTTTCACAACAGGTAATGCAAATAGGAAACTAAAGACAGATAATCTGCAGGGGTTAGATAGATTCAGACTCAAAACCAAGATGAAAAGAGAATTTGGGGAAGATACTGGAATATGTTTATTACTGAAAAGTTTATGCTATCAAATGTTATCTTACATACCTAATTCAAGACAGTTATGTAACTCTTTCCTCGACTCCAAAGCATTTCTATATGAACAGTGTTATTAGCTGCTAAAATGTACTCTCCTGTCTTAATATTTTATTCTTGTTTTGGTGTTAATTAATTTTCAATCAGACTCAGAGTTTACTTATCCTGAAATAATAGATGCTATTAATTTATTCCATATTAGCTTGGATTAAAGATTGAATACAAGGATAAGGAATATGCAAATAATATTAAAATGAAACATGGAAATTAAAGGAAGTTATTAAAAATCATTAACATTGTCCTTAGAAACTGTTTTGTTTGATTATTGTTTTAGAGTCTAGGAGCCTCAAAGAACAGTAGAAAATTTTAGCAATCTAAGATGGAGGCAATTGGTCCTGGTTCCAAGCCATGTCATGACTACTTGCTGATTGTGTGAAACTGGGTAGGTACTAAGTCTTTAGAATGTGTAAACTACTTTGTTATAAGATTTCAATCTAGCACAGACCTCATTTTTGTCCAATAAAGGCTGGTAAAGTTAAAAGAACACAAAAAATTTTCACAAAATTGTTTTTGAATATACGGAAGACATTCATTAATTAAGTTTTCTTATTTGTAAATCTATTAATTTCAAGAGAAAAGTTAATGGAAGAAAATTATGCTTACATATTTAGTATATAACAAAATTAGTGTTTAGGATTGCTTCATTTTATCACAATGAATTTTTAACTGAATATATTTACTCTATATTAAGTATTATTTATATTTTCAAATTTATCTGCACTATTGACACAGTATTTTCTATTGTTTATTACCAGTGAATACACTTTTACTTCCAACATTTTCTCAAGTAATATTACTAAACTAAATATAATTTCATAAAAAGGAATTAGAATTCTATATTCTGTGACATAGTGTAGTTTTGATATACTAAATGTTGCTAACTTTTAATTTCACAACCTATGCACTATATTTCACTAGCTGCTGATTTTATTGACACCCTATACTCAATGAAACAGCATTTTCAAAAGCACACTTAAAAAATTATAGCCACAGGAAAGTGCATATCTGATATCATACCATTGTCACATTCAAAGTTACTCTGCCAATAGTGAGATCAAGAGAATTAATCGTGTATGCTATGGATCCCTAATAAGTCCATTAACCATGTGAAATTATTCTTTGCTTGCTGCCGGCAAAATACAATAGACAGAGATATGTTGAATTTTCAGCTTGAAGATAAATGCAAACAGAAAAACAATAAAATGTACTCACATTGTGACCCAATTTTCTAATTATACCTTGTGAAAATAGTACTATTCTGAATAGTTCCTCTTTCCTTAGTGCTCCACATATATTAGTGACATCCAGTGAATTTTAGTTTTATCTATTACTGTCTCCCATCTTTTTCCTTTATTAATACTTTATTCCACCTAACCCATATATTTTACAAAAGATGAATAGTCCATGCCCTAATAAGTGCTTATATATGGCCTTAAGATTTGAACTCTGCTAATGTTTTTAGATTTCTTACTCTTCATCTCTAATCAAAGTTCCCACTGTTCAAAGCAAAATTTTCTATCTCTTTGCATTCATCTTCATAAAACTCTCCTTTGGGTCTTCTTGTACTTCTGGTATGACCTTTTTCCCCCCTGAAATTAACCTAGTGAATTCTTACAAATGATTCAGACTCAGCCTAGACATCATGTTCGGTCTCACCCTTGCCTGACCTCATAATTCCTAGACAGATGTTGTTCTTATGATGTCTCGTAGAACAGCTCCATTTTTGCACTCATGAATAATTACATGTTTAATTCACCTTACCAGATGGTGAAACACCTTTTCACCTTTGAATCACCTGCAAGAGAAGAGTTCCCACCATTGCCGCTGTCATAAATAAAATTAATAACAACCATCTAATAAAAAAAGATTTGTTATATATTTTCATTTTTATTGAAAAAAGAAAAAGCAAACTCTTTAATGAAATATGTTCTTATTCAGTTACCTAAGAAAATGTGAGAGGAAGAAATATCACCTTATTGAATATACTTCTTAAAAGTAACTCGATGATCCTCGTTTATTTTTGAAAATCATTCTTAGACTCAAACAATATTTACAAGTTTTAAAGCAAATTATAATATGCAAACTAAATAGGCCCAATGAGCATTCATAAAACAAATACAAGAAAAGAAAAAGTGAAGAATTAAGGACCTCGTGGATTACAAAGATACATGTAATAAATGGTTTCTACATTTAGAATTTACAAATTACTATAGACAAGAAGAAAAACTTCCATGGAAAATCAGGATGAGGTTGACTGCAGTATTTAAATCAATGGTATAGACTGAAATAACTGTCCTTTTAAATTTTTTTTTTTCAAAACAGGGTTTTTCTCTGGCTTTGGAAACTGTACTGGAAGTTGTAACTTGCTCTTGTAGACAAGGCTGATCTTGAAATCACAAAGATTCACTTGCATCTGTCTCCCAAGTGCTGGGATTAAAGGTGTGCACCACTGCCACCTAGCCCTTTTAAATATTTTAATCCTCTACTTAAAATAATGAGTCTACTTGAGGTATTTTCTTGTATTGCTCGTATTCACTCTCATATTTTCTTTTGCCTGTCTTCACCCATCATTCCTTCTCTCATCCATTACCTATCTGCTTGTATATGTACATTGTGCACAAATGTATTCAATACATTCAATAATCTTTTGAGCCTGGTTGATTTTGCTTATTACAAAGATGGTGCAATGATATTTAAATACATGCCACTGGTATCACCCCCAAACACCTGTTTGGGGGAGCCCAGGCCTTGAAACTTGGAAAGACGGAAAGACATGAAGCATCATATAAATATAATATAAAATACAATTCCAGAATGAATGATTGAATCACAAAAACATTATTTATAAAGGACCCAAAGCGAAATGGGATATGAAAGTTAATAAAAATACCATGATTTTCAAAATAAAGTTTGTAAATGAGCAGAAGTGAGGTATATAGCAGGATTCATGTGAAGGATTCAGCAAAAAGCATTCCAAGAAAGTTTAATTATCTGAGAGACGAAACCAAATGTGAACCTCTGAAAAAAGAAATTAAAGAAATTGAGAAATGCCATTGATGAAATAAAATTATGACAGCTGAAGTTTATGAACTCAGAGAAAGTTTTGCAGTTCAACCTAATTTCCAAAAATTAAAATTAAAGACCTGAGAGGTGAATAAGAGAGTGGAGAAGATTAAATAGGTAAAATTAAATATAAATTAAAGAATATGTGAAGAATTTGTTAATGATATATTTGAAGAACATTTATAAGAATTATAAAATTTATATCTGTAGCAAGAAATAATCTACCTAATCCAAATACAATATTTATAAAATAGGCTTAGCCTTTTAAATTATTTTTGAGAAAATACACTCAAAATTATATTTGAGAAAAAGTACTAAGTCACATGGATAACCATAGACTAGAATTATGAGTTAAATTAAGTTGTAGGAGCTAGTTAATAATAATAATAAATCTGTGCTAATTGGCCAAACAGTTTGTAATTAATATAAGCCTCTTTGTATTTCTTATGGACTGAATGGACCAGGTGAGACAGAAATTTCCATCGACAGTAAAGATGAACTCACAATAAACAAAGTAATATGGTTGCTATCCAATAAAAATTTGCATCATTTTCCTACTAAATATCAAAACATTTTATTAGTTTGACTTCAATATTTTTATTGTCTGCATTGTAAGTAATAATAAGAAAATAAGAATAAGAAAAATATAAGAACTTGGAAATTTCAGGTAAAATGAATAAGAAAAATAGAAAAGCATTAGAGTTTTGTGTATTGCACACACTTTTGATATCAGTATTTGTGACAGTGTGACAGAAAAATCACCATTAGTCAAGTCCAACATGGACTATATCAAGAGAACTAGTCTCAACTACAACAATAAAAATTTGAATTCCCCAATATCTGAATGCCAAGTTCAACTAAAGAGCCTCCTTTTAAAGATTTGGGCACAAACACTTTTAATTAAGCCAATCAAACTATAGAAGACATAAATAAAGGGGGAAAGTAATTGTTTTGAGAGTCCCCTTTTCCTTTCTTTCTTGAGAATATATAAAAAGATGTTACTAAGCAAAGCAGGGAAATAAGTCAAACCAGACGAGCAACTAGCTTTCTAAAAATATTTTGAAAGAAAGTAATAAGAGAATAGATAATATAAAAGCATTGTGAATGGCTAGAATTTCATGTAATTTTAAATGAATTTATTTTGCATGCATGGGCACCCCATATACAACAGTTCTGTTGAACTTGTATATAATTGTTTTCATGATACAAGTTGATGAGGACAACTTACCAGATCTCTTCATCAAGAGAGCACTAGATTTCATTATGACAGTTGTGAGCTACCATGTAGTTGCTGGGAATTGAACGAAGAACCTTTGGAAGAGCAAGCAGTGCTTTTAACTGCTGAGTCATCTCTCAACACTTTTAATTAAGCAAATCAAACTATAGAAAACATAAGTAAAGGGGGGGGAATTAATGGTTCTGGAAAATCAAACATTTAAACCTTTTTCCTCACTTGCTTGAATATGTTTAAAAAGATGTTATTAATCAAAGTACCAAAGAAATATGTCAAGCTAGGTGAGTAACACGCTCCCTAAAAATAGTATGAAAGAAAATGAAAATAGATAATATAAAAGCATTGTAAATGGCTATAACTGCATATAATTGCAAGCAAATAGGGTAATAAAATTAGTCTTTCCCTCCAATTTTTAAAAGTGCTTGAAAGAAAATGACTGAAGGACAGAACAAATTGATTTAAGTTTATTAGAGAATGGAGGGCAATAATAATGCTGTATTCTTTTACCAGCTTTTAAAAACATTTGCATTTAAATACTTAAAATGTGCATGCAAAATAAAAATTAATTACAAGGAAAATTACCCTTGTTGGTTTTGTACTGTTTTTCCTAAGGACTCAGAAGTCAGATAAAGTGATTCCTAAAGAAAATCTCAAAATTCTTGCGCATGACTAAAGTCCATGTACTTCCTACCTTCATTATTTGAGGATAAATGATAAATAATTAGCCAGCAGGCTGTTTTCTTTGATGCAGTGGTTGATTGCTAAAGTGCCCAACTTTTTCTGTTAAAATTTCTGAAGTAATAGGTTTCTTGGTTTTTGTCCAGTAACTCTTAGCATTGTACCATGAAAATTATGAGTGCAGAAAGAATTAAATCATTTCAGCTTGAAATGGCCAGGACTCTAGTTCTGCCACAGAAGGCTCTTTCTGCATAGCCAGTGTAATAATCTGACCTGGATTCAACTATGTGGTTATGTAGCATGAAATAATCAACTACTTCTATTTGATTAAAATATTTCAATTGAAATACAATTACACCACATTCCCACATCCCTTTCTTCCTTCCTATTTTTCCAAAGCAAAACTTCCTTTTTCCTGCCCTTCCCATTCATTCCTGCTTTCAAATTGATTATTTTTTTTCTCATTGAACATATGACTACTACCCAATGATTCTTATTTAATTGTTTGTGTGTATGTGTTTAGTGCATTGAACCACCAATAAGGGTGATAATTCCTGGGAGAGGCAAATTTTTCTGCTTGCAATCTTTAATTTTCTTGTAGCATTTGATTTAGGGGTGGGACTGCCTGAAATTTTGCAATTTCCAAGTAAAGATATCCATTGGTATTGCCATTGTTCCAATCTTCCAGAAGCATTTCTGGAAAGAGACTGTTTCACCACACACTTTCTAGTATTCTGAGATTTACAATTTTTCTTCCCTGTCTTTTGCTATTTTCCCTGAATCAAAGATTCAGGATGTGAATGGATCCTGAACTGTGATGGATATGTCCTTTTGGGCTAAACTCTTCACTGGGAAGTCATCTATGTATTGTGCCCTATAACTGGAGGTTTCTCATCCCTCCTGGTCTCACAATTGCTTTTAAAATAACCAAACAGAGGCTTAATATTAAGTACATACTGTTTGGCCCATTAGCTCAGGCTTATTATAATCCATCATCACAACAACAGATCTGGTGAGACAATTGAGAATCCTTAAAATAGGGAATTACTTTAAGAGAGAAAGAGAGTTTTTATACCACATTAAAAAAAATGGGAAGCATTATTATAATGGAGGAAGTAAGGTCTATGTATTATAACATCCTGGATGGTTTGAAAATAAAACAATTAAATAGAGGATAACTAATCTAGATGGAATTCATATAATTTCAATTATATTAATTATCAATTTTATCATTTTGTTTCATCATTAAAAATTGTATTAATATTATTATTAAATACAAGTTATAGGAAAACGTTTTAAAACAGATTGTTGAGATATTCAGAATCAGACAGAGGAATTTAAAGGAGAACCAATCTCAGCATTTCATTGTATGGTTAGAGAGGAACAGCCTAAGGTTTTCAAACAACCAACTTTAATTTATCCCCTCCCCTTAGATGAAAAATTGCTAAGTGATACAGATCCCCAAGGATATGCAAGAGCTGAATGAACTCTGTGAAAATGTTAGACTTAAGGAGATTCAAGGAAGTGATAGTCTTGGGTGGCTTTCACATTCACTTTTTGTGAAGCAGCTATTAAACTCATAATTAACTTGTAATAAAACTATGCCCCAAGACAGGAGAGACTTGGTTACAGCACTCTTGGAGCCTGGTCCTCAATTACAATGGGAGACCTAATGAAAAGATGAGGCTAAGTCCTTTGAACAATGAAGTAGAGTTAATGGTATAGAAATCTCCTGATATCAACTTCTTAGTGGGGAAAATTATGCTAATGTAAAAAGGCAATCTCTATATGATGACCACACCCTGGCTTTATGCCATGCAGCAGTTTTGAATGCTTGGGGCAGAACTGAAGAAGGAGGAAAAAAAATTGAGTCATTTACTAAAGTTTTACAGAGCCCAATAGAAACCTTCATGAATTTCGTACAAAGGTTGACTTCAGAAGTAAATAGAATGATATCAAATTTAGAAGCTAAAAAATAATAATTGAATCTCTGGCTTCTGAAAATGCTAATGTGAAATGCAAAATGATAATTATGTTGTTAAACTCAATATCAGAACCCTTGGAGGGATGGATCAGAGACACAATCAACATTGAATCTCATGACCATGATGATGCTTAGATAGAAGAAGTGATTTCCAGAGGTTTGAAGAAAAATTAAAAGGTCAAGTGTTTCAATTACAGTAAACAAAACCTCCTTAAAAGGGATTGTAAACAGGGCATTTCTAGAAA
This sequence comes from Microtus pennsylvanicus, assembly GCF_037038515.1. NCBI lineage: Eukaryota > Metazoa > Chordata > Mammalia > Rodentia > Cricetidae > Microtus > Microtus pennsylvanicus. The sequence goes on from NC_134593.1 coordinate 40,169,465, forward strand.
CATGTTTGTCTAAGCATAATCCAAACAGAATGTCCCTCTCTTCTGAAATGTGAAGAAGGTGTGGCAAAGGCAGGCATTAGACTAATGACTGTTAATCAAGAAAGGACAATCAAGGTAACCCTTTGCCATCGTAGAGATTCATGTAGGTCCCATGCCAAATTTGGCTCAGTTACTTCCGACAATTAAAGAATATAATGCCTATTGTAAAACACCATACTGTTCTCAATGATAAAGCAGCATTAGAAGATAAAAAAATTAGGAGAAACCATAAACAAATATTAGGTTTGATTTGAATAAAAGAAACACCTTAATTAGAAGATATGATAGTTCATTAAACAGAACAGCCATTCGATCTAAACTAACTTTAAAACAAACAACCACTTTTCATTTGATCAGATACTTCTTGCCATAAAGCAATCTTCCCCAAATTAGGGTTGGGGAAAGACTTTGTTTTAGTCTTTTCAGGAGAATGAAGATATCCAATTTCTCAGCCTCCACAGGAATCTGAAGATCACTTGACAAATAAGACATGTGAAGAAAAAGGATAAATCATCCAAAAACAATGTCCCAAGAAAAAGAAAAAACTGAGCTCCCAAGGTCCCAATGAGGAGCAGAAGGAGGGAGAACATGAGCATAGAAGTCAGGGAAGCCTGACTGCTCTTTGGACAGGAGAGGGAGGGAGAGAGGAGTGGGGGGAGGGGGAGAAGGGTGGGAAGAGGGGGGGGGAAATGGGAGGCTGGAGGGGGCAGAAACTTTTTTTTCTTTTTCTCAATAAAAAATTAAAAAAAATAAAACAATAGAGGTGGAAAAAAAAGAAAAAGAAAAAAACAGCCTATTAGTATATCACTTCTCCAACCATACAAAATTCCTTAAATCTTTCCAATTATTTTTTATGCTGCTCTCTACAGACATATAGTGTAATTGGTCATTTTCTAGTCCCCACTGAATTAAGGCTGGCTTTGGAGTTGGAATATAACTCTCTCCTCTACACCCAAACATTCTTGTTAAAGGAAAATCCCAAATCTCTGGGTTATATCAGAAGAACAATCTGATTTGGAACAGAAGAATATTCAAAATTAGTGACTATTCTATTGCCATTAATCTCACAATCCATTGATTTTATTTTGACTCTTTAAAGCTTTTATTAAGGTATAAATATTATCTCAAAAAATTAAAATTTATATATAAACATCTATTAATATATAAGTATATATTAATAGTCATATGGAATACTAATTAATTCTAGGAAAAGTTTTTACCTAGCTTCCTATAAATGATTTTTGGTTGTTTTTTTTTTAAATCTTTTTTTTTAATTGAGAAAATGAGAAAAAAAAAAGTTTCCACCTCCTCCCAGCCTCCCATTTCCCTCCCCATCCTCCCACCCTTCTCCCCTTCCTCCCACCCTTCTCCCCCTCCCCCCACTCCTTTCCCCCTCCCTCTCTAGTCCAGAGAGCAGTCAGGGTTCCCTGCCCTGTGGTAAGTCCTAGGTCCTCCCCCCCTCCGTCCATATCTAGGAAGGTGAACATCCAAACTGGCTAGGCTCCCACCAAGCCAGCACATTGCATAGGATCAAAACCCCTTGCCATTGTCCTTGGCGTCTCATCAGCTCTCATTGTTCGCCATGTTCAGAGAGTCCAGTTTTATCCCATGCTTTTTCAGTCACAGTCCAGCTGGCCTTGGTGAGCTCCCAATAGATCAGCTCCACTGTCTCAGTGGGTGGGTGCACCCCTTGTGGTCCTGACTTCTTTACTCTTATTCTCCCTCCTTCTGCTCCTCATTGGGACCTTGGGAGCTCAGTCCAGTGCTCCAGTGTGGGTCTCTGGCTCTATCTCCATCTATCACCAGATGAAGGTTCTATGATTATATGCAAGATATTCGTCAGTATTGCTATAGGATAGGGTCATTTCAGGTTGCCTATCCCCAGCTGCCCAAGGAATTAACTGGGAACCTCGGCTTGGGCACCTGGGAGCCACTCTAGATTCAAATCTCTTGCCAACCCTAAGGTGGCTCCCTTAACTAAGAATTGTGCTTCCGTGCTCCCCTATCCAACCTTCCTTTATCCCAATCCTCCTTTTTCCCCAAGTTCCCCCCTTCCTCCCCTTCTCCCTTTTCTCTCCCCATCTCCCCTTACCCCCATCCCACCCCACCCCCAAGATCCCAATTTTCTCCCCGGCAATTTTGTCTACTTCCCATAGCCAAGAGGATAACTATATGTTTTTCCTTTGGTTCACCTTCTTACTTAGCTTTTTTAGGATCACCAATTGTAGGCTCCGTGTCCCTATTTATGGCTAGAAACCAATTATGAGTGAGTACATCACATATTCATCTTTTTGGGTCTGGATTACCTCACTTAGGATAGTGTTTTCTATTTCCATCCATTTGCATGCAAAATTCGAGAAGTCATTGTTTTTTACCGCAGCATAGTACTCTAATGTGTAGATATTCCACACTTTCTTCATCCATTCTTCCATTGAAGGGCATCTAGGTTGTTTCCAGGTTCTGGCTATTACAAATAATACTGCTATGAACATAGTTGAACAAATGCTCTTGTCATATGATAGGGCATCTCTTGGGTATATTCTCAGGAGTGGTATTGCTGGGTCCAGGGGTAGGTTGATCCCAAATTTCCTGAGAAACCGAAACACTGATTTCCAAAGTGGTTGCACAAGATTGCATTCCCACCAGCAATGGATGAGGGTACCCCTTCCTCCACAGCCTCTCCAGCAAAGGCTATCATTGGAGTTTTTTTTTATTTTAGCCATTCTGACAGGTGTAAGATGATATCTCAAAGTTGTTTTGATTTGCATTTCCCTGATTGCTAAGGAGGTTGAGCATGACCTTAAGTGTCTTTTGGCCATTTGAACTTCCTCTGCTGAGAATTCTCTGTTCAGATAAGTGCCCCAATTTTAATTGGGTTAATTAGCACTTTAAAGTCTAGTTTCCTGAGTTCTCTATATATTTTGGAGATCAGACCTTTGTCTGTTGTGGGGTTGGTGAAGATCTTCTCCCAGTCAGTAGGTTGCCTTTTTGTCTTGGTGACAGTGTCCTTTGCTTTACAGAAGCTTCTCAGTTTTAGTAGGTCCCATTTATTCAATGTTGCCCTTAATGTCTGAGCTGTCGGGGTTACACATAGGAAGTGATCTCCTGTGCCCATCTGATGTAGGGTATTTCCCACTTTCTCTTCTATCAGGTTCAATGTGTTCTGACTGATAGTGAGGTCTTTAATCCATTTGGACTTGAGTTTTGTGCATGGTGATAGGTATGGGTCTATTTTCATTCTTCTACAGGTTGACATCCAGTTGTGCCAGCACCATTTGTTGAAGATGCTTTCTTTCTTCCATTGTATACTTTTGCCTCCTTCATCAAAAATGAGGTGTTCATAGGTTTGTGGGTTAAAATTCGGGTCTTCAATAGGATTCCATTGGTCGACTTCTCTGTTTTTATGGCAGTACCACACTGTTTTCATCACTGTAGCTCTGTAATAGAGTTTGAAGTCAGGGATGGTAATGCCTCCAGACAATCCTTTATTGTATAGGATTGTTTTGGCTATCCTGGGTTTTTTGTTTTTCCATATATAGTTGATTATTGTCCTCTCAAGATCTGTGAAGAATTTTGATGGGACCTTGATAGGGATTGCATTGAATCTATAAATTGCCTTTGGTAGAATTGCCATTTTTACTATGTTGATCCTCCCAATCCAAGAGCAAGGGAGGTCCTTCCATTTTCTGGTATACTCAGTTTCTTTCTTCAATGCCTTAAAGTTCTTGTCAAATAGATCTTTCACTTCCTTGGTTAGAGTTACCCCAGGATATTTTATGCTGTCTCTGTCAAGTAACTAGAAATTAAGTTTTTATAATCTGGATACACATAACAAATACTAATCCTTTAAACTCTTTGAGATCTGCTGCATATGACATTTAAAATGATACATTTTCTTCAGTGATCCAGACCACACCTAACAGTGACCTGTGACTTTTACAGTCTCCATATGATGATGAAACCCCACAACAATGATTCCTCCAGGACTTTGATAGCACCACTAAGTTGAAAAATACCACCTAAAGATCAGTTTTGGACTACAAACTTTTCAAAACAATTTTGATGTGGCTAGCTGAGATGATTCAGCCTCACAGACTACATCAGCCAATATTTTAGACAAGCCCTGTACTTTATCAATGCACAGAGACTAGACAATGAATAATAAAACTAACTTTCCCAGGACTTGACAACTAACCCATTTTTTTTTTCTTTCCAGGATCCTCTAAAGATACAGTTGTCCCCCAGACAGGAGGAAGTAAATTTAGAAACATAACACCCACATTCCCAAGTGGTGGGATGGGTGATTTTTGGTCTTTCATTGAGTTATGGATATTTGTCATTTTTTAGGGGGATAGATTTCAAGTTGTTATTTGTAATGGTCAGGAAAAAAGTTGAACAAAGGAGATTAGATTCAGATATCTTATTTAGCAAAGGAAAAAAGGAATACAGATAGGATATAGGGGTAGATTATTGAGTCTACTATGAAAAGAGAAAGTAATTATATAGAAATAGGATGAGAACATAGTTTATTGAATCTACTTTAAACCAAAAAAAAACAACTAATGGTTTAAAATATTTTATATTGATATTTTTGTATATTGATACAAATTTAGATTATTTTTGTTATAATATACTCTACATACATTTCTAATTTTGTTCATAGTATTGTACCTGTGTAATTGATTTAACAATGTAATCCAAATTTTCACCCTTGAAAGTTATTATTAGCAATGATTTAGGATAATGAGGAAATTCAGGTTAGCAATTAGTCAACTATTACAATCAAACTGGCAGTCATATTAGGTATTTTTCAAGGTCAAATAGAGATATATTTTAGATAAATAGATAGTCTTTAAACATTTCAGAGATCTACAGATTATAGCATGTAAGATGTTTTAATAAAATGCTTTTTATGACAATGACACATGTTTGCTCCTGGAAACACCAATCTACTTCAGAGCAGATGATAAAAATCAAGGAAACTACATATGGATTTTACATTCTTTCTAGCAAAAGATAGACACTGGGCAAGAAAGTATTTTTGCCTTGACTGCTGACAGTATGCTGTTCAAATTGGACAAGCAGGGCAGAAAAGAATGTGATTGCCAAATTATGCCAAAGTAAAGTAGGAGAGTACTTCAGAATATTCTGCTTCACAGAAAAGTGTGTCAAATGCACTAAGCCTATAGGCCGAAGATCGATGCCCAAACATTGCAGAGGAATTTTGGGTGACTGTTCAGGAAGTCAGCTATTTTTGTCATTTCTCACATTTTTTTGGAAGTCACTTGGTTGCACTTCCTGCTTACTCTGGTAACATTATTTTCTTCTTAGGCATCTGATGGAGTTGAAGACTTTATAGTTATAGGTTTCTTTGTTATAGATTCAGAAAAGAAACTCACAAAAGAAGTTTATAGGTTATAACATTGAGAGTCATTAAAAGATAGTTTTGGTAATGCAAGTTAGGATAGAATGGTGAATTAGGTACAATTTTTTGGACTCACAAAGATAGGATAGATAATGGAGCATTTTCTATGAATTAGTCAATTGCAAGTAGGCTGGACATCGTTGAGGTATTTATTGTCTGCATATATTATATATAGTTATTGTTCTTATTGTATTTAATTTTTCTTATATTACTTATAACCCTCTTATTTTAGACAAAACAGGGAAATGTGGTGAGATTTTTTTTTGTGCTCTAACAAAAAAGCTTGTATGGAGATCAGAGTGCATAGCTAGCCAGAGATGCCAGGCAGGGCTGGCACATAACTTTAATCTCAACAGTGGGAGGAGGAAAGAGGAATGTTTCAATGATCTCTTGCTTTTCACTTTGCATAATATTTTCTGGTACCATAGAGACTGGCTAACAAGAAAGAGGCTTTCAGGACAGATCCAGTTCAAACTACCCGTGTCTTGTATCTTTCCTATATGGTTCCAGACCCAGGAAACCACCTCCAACCCTTGAAAGGCAAGCAAGTGCTACATGGATAGTCTATCTTATTGAGAAAGTCATGTGAATTACCCTCACCAACCACTAGAAAGAAAGTTTCTTGTTCTTGATAGTGGACATCTTGCTAACCTATGGATGCTGTGAGGAACATTTTCAGCCCGCGTGACTTAACTACCTTGAAGACGTAATATATGTACATAAGGGAAGGATTCGGATTTAAGGAGCTAGACAAGGGACCACTAGGAGTCACACCCAGATAAAATTAGAGTTGAAGATGAGGTCAAATAAAGCAAATTATCACTAACCAAAGCCTAGTAAATTTGAAACGGCAAAGGCAAATTGAGGCAATCAAATTGTATAGCAAAAATCTGGAAATTGTTGCGATAGAGCATATCTTCCACTGTCAATTACCTATCCTCATTCTCATCACAGGGAAATATTGTAAGGAATTAATCTATAGGGCAAAACACAGAATATTGGAATCATGAATCTAAAGCAAAGGTCGCTACTTTTAAGGAGCAGCATTTTAAGTTTGACAGCCTTAATATTTACAAAAGAATAATTCTTCACATTTTCCCCAAGCAGAATGAATCAAATGCTACAGGAAAATGAGAGTGAATATATCATTTAAAGCAATCACTCAATTAGTAAATGGACAAACGGGAGGTATTTGGATACAGTTTTGATGTACAAATCTCTTCATGATAGGAGATATATTTGATTCAGTAGACCATTCTCTTCTAGACTACTTGGAGAAAGCTGGAGAGGAATGCAAAAACTGAATAAAAATTGTCATATATTCCAAGACATGGTATGCTATGTTTGAGAAGAGAAAAACATACTCAAAATGCTAAGTACAGGTGACATTATATTGCAGAAACAGAATTCTCTTCTATAGAATATTGACAACCTAGTTGGAATATAAGTAGTTCCTGGTGATTAGAGGATGATGAAAAGATGTTTCTTTAAGTAATAGATCAAGTGTTTGCAGAAAGACACTTAATTTCTTTTATTTTGAGGACACTTAATTTCATTAAATATTTCTCCCTTTCAGATATCATGAACAGTTAACAGGCAATGAGAGGAAACAGTCACTTTACTGAATTATGAGCACCTATAGGACAGTGCTGAGTTATTAAGCTATCTTCGAGCTAAGAAGCATACCTGTCTTGATGCTTTTGTGACAAGTGAGATGATGATGTTATATTTAATATACTTATTAAAAGGGACATACTTAGGAATGTGTAGAGCATAAATATAAATACATTTATAATCTACAATGATGCTACTAACATTCTAAAATGATATCTATAGATTAGATGACAAAGAAAAAGAGACTGACCATCCAATTATACAACTAGAAATAACCCCTATGAGTAACATGGCATCAACTCCAACACACTGGTGACAACAATGAAGATAAAGAACCTGCTTTGACAGATGTTGGAGAAATGAAACTGACCAGACTTTTTTTTTAACTAATTAAATTTGGAAGTTGAAAAATTGCATAAGTTTTTAAAAAGTTCTATTTTTTTCATTAAGTGTCTGCAATATGCCAAACACTTAATTATTTACAGCATGTAAAGAAAAATATGGCTTCTTTGAGTAAATCTGTAATTTTGCTTAGATGATAGCAACACTCTGTGTATATATGAATAGAGAGAGTCTTGCTTGATTACATGTGAAAGACATTCCAGAAAGAAGATAAGATTTTGCCAGAAACACTCATTACATTTAATGTTCTTTCATAAATAATGTTATGAACTTAGTCATAAAATACCTAGGAGCAGATAGAAGGATGTTAAACATGTAATAGGTGGTTAATATTAGTTAGTCATCTGGTGTATCTAGTTGGTGAGACAGCATGACCAATTTTTGATTTGTGAACTAAAATTATCCTATTAGTCTAGGTAAAAAAACAAAGACATGTGTGTTTTTCTATGTGACCAGAGACATATGTTTTCTATTTGTATATATTATATAATAAATTCTCTTTGGAACCATGTGGACTAATATTAAATCAGCATATGAATGTTTGCAAAATGGATCTCCATGAGGCAAAACCCATGGAGATGGTCTCTCGCTTGGCAAGAATTTATGGACCTTGGTGTAACACAGAATACTGCTGGAACCATGTAGCCCATATGATCTCCTTTCTCTCATAATATTGATGACTCTCTTGATGACTTTTAGTGTCACTTTTTCAGTAATGCATGAGACAGATAGGATCATTTCCAGAAACCCCATTATTTTTCTCAAAAAGATTCTTCCTGAGTTTCTTGAGAACTGATGCTTCTCAGGTTCCTTAACTAGAAAAGCAGCTTTTACCACAGTCTCTGGGAACCTTTCGATTCAGTACTGACAGGATCACAGGCAATAAAAGTTAATGGGCAGCTAAAGAAATGCAAGCTAATTGTATGCAAACAGTATATGACAAACACTCCTATTTCTCTAAATATGCTTTGTTAAGTTTTAAACCATACTGTTGTTCTTGAGAATGTGCACCTATGTCAGGACTAGATGGGCCTGACTTGATATTTAGCCAAGCTAACAAAATGCTGAGTGCTGTTTTAGGTCTAAAAGTTATTTTTACCAAAAAAAAAAAAAGGGAGAAAACGTATTTGTCTTTTTTTTTCCAGAGTTTAATCCTGTAATAGAGAAACATGTTTGTTTTGAAGTATAAATAAAGATGGCTTGAGTTATTCAGGCCAATGACTGATGTGAAACACATCTGGTGTTCTGGCAATTCCTTTTCCAATAATTCTCCTTCCCTGTCTGAGGACCTGAACCCTGGGCTGTGATGGGACCTGGGCAAAATAACAGATGGAGAAAATAAATATATAAAACACAATGTATTTAATCTTTGTATTTAAACTATTATATTTTGGACAATTTTAATATCTTAAACTAAAATTGATTTTGTTTAGATTAGACATAAATTATGTGGGAGAAACTAATCATTTATTGATATATCTAAGTCTTAAATCATGAGATAAATCCCAAATCTGGCACTGTTAAGAGGGCAAAGAACATGAGTCTAGATAGGTCCTATGTGGATAAACAATACTATTGTTCTGGTAAATTGACATATTAAAAAATTATCACTGATGGCTTACCCTTAGACCACTGTATTTCCTACCCCTGTTCCAAGAAGCATTTTCTTATGAGAAATAGAAATTAACAAAGAATCCCACAAATTATCCATGTGCAAGAGATGATGGAGAGTTCCTCCCAAATAAGGAGCATCATATATCATACCACTACCATTACTGTTGAGACATCTTTATCAGAGAAGACCTGGAAAAACTGTAACAAGTAGGAATAGATGCTAACATAAAAGTCCTATAGTTTTCTGGACATAAAAAGAGAGTTGCATGTATGAACCCATGGCAATTGTGACATTCTGCAAAAGACCTTTGCAAATTTAAGCTGGATAGAATTCCTGTCTCAAGAATAAAGGTGGGCATGGAATCCCACCCCTGACAGAGGAGCTATTGGCATTTTATTGCTCCTGGGAGAAACATTAGCTTTCTTTAATGATGTAAACCCTGGCAGAGAAATCATACCCAGGTTAGGGACTCCTCGAAAGACATATGTGTGATACAAACACATATGTATGGGTAGAGGAAAAAAAACCCTCAAAGATGGGTGGGTAGGAACGGGAGTATGGATACCATGGTTATTGAAAACGTTGTGAAGGGTGAATATGTTCAAAACAAATAGTGTAGAAATCTCTAAGTATTAAAAGATAGTGTTTAAAATGATTTGGCATCATATTTCCCTTTGTATTGCACATTAGCAGAATTTTAACACTTGAGCTACTTTCCCGTTTCCTTTTCCTAATTTATTTAAGAATGTTCAATATGGTTTTTCCTGTAATTAACTATATGACTTGGTTTGAATGAGAATGGCCCTCCAAGGCTAATGTTTGGATATTCTTGTGGAATTATTAGAGAAGAATTAGAAGTTTCTGCTTTGTTGGAGGTATGTCACTGGGGGTGGGCTTTGACATTTCAAAGTCACCTGACAATTCTCAGTCAGAACTTTCTCTTCCTTGAGCTCATTCTATCAGTATGTAAGCTCTCAGCTATAGCTCCATTGCTGTGCCTGTCTGTTTTCTGCAATTATAGCAATCTACATGGGTTCATGATAGTTGTGCAATCTAATCCTCTAGAATAGAACTGTAAGCCCCAAAGTTAAGTGTTTCCTTGGTTGTTGTATTTTATCAAAGCAATGTAAAAGTAAGATACAATATAAATATTTATACTATTTTTGAATGTTTATTATATATCAGATTTAATTTTAATCACACACATATTTTTTTGTTTAAGAAATAAGGCAAAAGAAAGGGAAGGAGGAAGAGAGAAATGGAAGGAGAGAACAAAATATGTATGCCATTGGGAAATACTCATAAGAATAAGTTTGAGAATGAACCTGCTTTTCTCAATGTTTTAATAAATATATACTAGATGCTATTGAAATATATATTTTGAAAAATATGCAGAGGAGTATGCCTATTGCCTTCTAGTATATTTTTATTATTTCCCCATTGCAACAGACTCAGTGTGTACACACTGTTCAAAAGGACAGAGCCTTCTCATAATTCCCATCTCCAATCCGAAAATCTGGCTATATTTTCTTTCTTCACCATCTATTTCTACTCCCCCTATCTAATTTCTTTTCTATGTGTTCTCTGTCACTTACAGTCTGACCATAAGGATTTAAAATCCACTTGTGTTTTCACTTTTATAACTATCTCCCCAGTTCCACTACTGATAATATATTATCACTGTGTTCTTGGGTGAGGATTTGCAGACAAATCAGACTATGGCACCATATTCATTATAGATCTTGAGGTAAGAAAAAGAAACCAGTGAACATTTATGGGTTAAAATTTATATTATCCCTAACACAATTATAAGGGTACTATGCAAAAACTTCTGGAACTAACATTCTTCTATAGTTGGAGGATTCAGTGTCCAGGGCATTCACAACATTAAAATAGTCTGACTGTAGAAAGTTGTTAATAAATCCCTGAAGGTATCTTCCATATTCTGGGAAACTAAGCACATACAGTAGCAAGCAGGATAATTCTGTCTCGTTCCAGTAATTGCACCAATTTGTGTGAAAGATAGAAATGTGCCCTTTACTCTAAGAAAATGAAATTGAACATCCTTACCCAGTGCCTGTAGCCAATTGGCTTTGTTCTGTGAAAGATCTTGACAACGTTTCACATTGCCCCAAGTTATCAGCAATGTCCACTTTCCTTTTTTAAGTGTTAGACTTTTTCTTACATATTTTCATCCAAATTCCTTCAACATTTTGAATATAGCAAGTATTTCTTCCAGCCCAAGAATATTCTAGATACAATACCTGCTTCCATGAATACCAACACAAAGAAAGACCTGGTACTGTATTCAATGGACTCATGATCTTTCCACATGTAAATATATACTGGGCACAACATGATACACGTGACTTGGATTAATGAAGCGGGGTATAAGAACAATTCCATGAGGTGGGAAAGGAATACACACAGTACTGATGTTGCAAAGAATATGCACTTTTGTGGCATGATAAAGAGGAGAATATCACAAGAGGGTGGACATGGAGAAGAAAAAGACGGATACAAAAACACAAATCAGACCAAAACAGAAAGCATCATATCTCCATCTAAAGAGATAGTTGAGTACTAGAGCAAGCATATTCTTCTTGGATTCTTAGGCTTTTTAATTGTTCCTGACACTTTAAATCCACGTTTCTTCCCAGATGACTTCATTAATAATGTTCTTTTTTATAGAGGAGAATGAGTCAATAAAAATCTTCTTTGTATTCTATATGATCTGTCATTACTTTCCTGAAATTATTTAACTGTATTTAAAGGTATTCTCTACTATACAACAGTTATCATACATGATTCATAATATTTCAGATTGGAATAAAAAGTATCATAAATGTTACAGTGCAGGCATTGTTAGCATGGCATTTTCTCTCTGGTTTACAAAAAGTAGTATATGCAATTTGGAATCTCCAATAGTGTTACCAGTGTATAATAAAACACACAAGTTAAGGCACATTAAAACGTGGATTCATTTTAAAAATAAAATGTCACATATCTTTGAATATTCTATAACAATTAGAATGGAATATCATTGACGAATTTGTATTATATAAGCATTTTAAAATATACTCTCAGTAAAAATCTAATAAACCAAAGGTTTGTCCATTATTCCTCAAATTCAACTCTACAGTTGACAAGCTTATTGATGGTAGTATTGAGGCTTATTTTGGGGTTAAGCAACTACTAGAAAAATAATAAGATATATTTATGTAGACACAATAAGATAGTAGAGATTTTATATGATGATATCCTGGCAGCATCTTTCTTATCATTAAGAGTCTACAATGAGAAAAGAAAAGATTACCTAGATTTTACCCAGCACATGGGGATGGTAAACACGAAGACGGTGAGTTGACTGAAAGAGGGGCCCCAGAACTTGGGAAAAGGCCAGGAGAGTCTCCCTAATTATCTCTTTATAATAAATGGACATTCTATGCAGCCTACATCTATTTAACTTAATTTCACAGTCTAAAATCTTGCTTCATATGACCTTGTTTTTGCATGCTAGACAATCTGACTTTAAATTCTAATTTCATTTGACTTTAGGTTTTCTTTATATAATCATGTTTTTTTTTTAGGGACTCATCCATATTGTAGCATGTGTAAGATAAGCCTGTTTTTCTCTTTGTTACTGAGTAGATTCAGTTGTATTAACATTACTATTTCTTTTAATCCAGTCACTTGAGTGCAGGTATTTAGATTTTCTCCATCTAGAGGTTACCACAAATGCCCATATTAACTTTGTTCAACATATCTTCTTATGAACATATGATCTTTCTTTTTGATAAATAAGAGAAATTCCTGGGTCCTGTTATAAATGAGTGCTTACTTTTACACAATTTATCAAATAGTTTTCCAAGGTGACTATTTGATTTTGTCTTTCCTACAGCAATAGATGATGAATTCAGCTCACCACTTCTCAGTCAGCATTTGCTATTATCAATCTTTTAAGCTGTCTTTTTGTAACTATCATGTGAACATTGTATTGTGAATTCAATAAATACTTCTGTAATGATGTGGATTTAATTTATATATCTGTAATGATTACTTTTTTTGTATATTATGTATTTTCCATATACTGATTAATCATTTATATATTTATTCGTATTTATCATGCTATTAATTTTTAAACTGTAGAATGTCTTATTGAGCTATAAATGTTCATTTGTTTTTTTTCCACAGATACATATGGCATATAAATTTCATATATATACTATGACTATGTGAGTATAATTTTATATATCTATAGGATATATAAACCTATATTGTATATATTCAATAGATAAGTCAGTATACAGATTACTCTAGGATTGGCAAATATTTTCTCTAACTAAGAAGCTATCTCTCCACTCAGTTCACTGTCTTAATGTGGGCAATGACATTGAATTGGGACAAAGTGCAAAGCATAAAATCTATTCTGTCTTTAATGTAGGGAGAAAACAAAATGAATGTCTGGTATCTACTTCAGAAGTTAGTTACTCTTCTTCAGTTGCATTGAAATCTACATATTCTTAGTGTATGATCGTTAAATCTACCTGTAATCACTCTTGTATAAATGAAATCTGATGGGCAAGCATTTTGTGTACATTTGTCACAGAATATTTGGTGACTTCTGAATTGTCTAAGTTAGGGTTTTATTTGTAGTGAAGAAAGAACAAATTTTGCCAAAGAACATATTTAATTGGGGCTGGTTTTTACTTCAGGGATTTAGTCTATGGTTGTCTTGGTGTGAAGTATGGTGGCATGCACACAGACATGGTGTTGGAGCGTTGGTTGAGCTCTACATCCACACAGACAATTAGAAAAGACACTGGTTTGAGCACTTGAAACGTCAAAGGCCACCCCAATGACACACTTCTTCCGAAAAGGACACACCTTCTCAATGAGACCTCACTTTCTAGTAGTACCATTTCCTATGAGCCTGTGGGAACAAATCCTATTCAAACCACCAAACCCACTTTTCCCCAGATGTTTTGAAATTATTTCTTTAGTGAGTCATGCTTGACTGAGAAAAAAATTTGTTTTTTCACTGTCTGAGAGTATCAAGGGCATTTCCTTAATATCTGCCTGAATTGCAAGGGTTTATGACTACCTATGCCACCATCATATGATTTGACTGAACACCTGTTCTCAGCCTGTTAACTTCTTTTGCCCTTTGCATATTTCCTCAGACTCTCCTCATGGGCATTACTACACTTACCCTGGGAAGCAACTACTGAGACCAGGTTGCTTTCGTGCTCAAAGACATGTGACACTTAGTCATAACTTGTCAAAAGAAAATTAAATACCAATGAAATCAGTGTGGCAAAACATTTTAGTGACTGTAACCATCGTGTTCCTGGAGTCCTAAAATGTCACATTCTCTTATCGCACTTTTTTCCCTACATGAGAAGTAGTTTATTCTGATTTGGTTTCCAATGGCGTAAAGGCCATGATTAAAAGCAGCTTTAGTTTACTATTAGTCCTGATCACAGAATATCATAGAGTGAGGCCAAGGCAGGAATTCAAACAAGACAGGAGCCTGACAACAAGAACTGAAGTAGAGATAGTAGGAATGTTGCATACAAGCCTAGTCCCCAGATTTAAATTTAGCTACCTTTCTTATACCTTCTAGTACCACTTTCCTGGGATCAGCACTACCTCCATTGGCCTATGCCATTCCACAATAATTGCTAAACAGCTAACTATATGTCCCCCCACAGTTTTGCAAATGGCCCAAACAATATTCAGTTGTTCACTTGTTATTTCTATTTTATTATTTTAGCTAAGCTTCATTATTAACTTGTTCAGTTGTACATTTTGCTTTTCCTCTATGCCATACTTCTTGCAGTAGTATTAGCTCCTGTGTATGGTACACATGGTTCTATCTAACCCACATTTTTCATTGAGTTTTTCTTTCTCGGAGCATATACCACATCCTACCATTGAGTCTTTAAGCTTGGTAATTTACTCTTGACATTTGATGCTATGTATATTCGTGAGGCTTTTTTCTTACTCTGTGTCTGCATGTCTTACTCTCCTTTCCAGAAGTGTGAAACCTAGTTAATGTTCCAAGTGTTACTTTCTCATATGCACCTAACCATCTCTATGAGTCAGAAAAGCTTCCAGGTTTGAGAGTTGTAGTTAGTAATTCTGGGTAAGAGATCTGAGAATTTTTAGTTGCCTGATCAACCCTAAGGGAAAATATTTGAGAAAAAAAAAAGAGTTTCCAAGGAAAATTACATCTGTTACATGAGTGACTGACAAAGTAAAACTAAAATTGCCCAAAGAATCAACAGTATAATGAGAGAGCGGAGGCTGCAAACTGAATGATTTCTGCAAATTCTAATGCTGCCCCACAGGTTTACCAGTCCTTGCTAAGTGAAAGTCCTTTTCCACAGGTTCCTTGCCCCAAGAAACCTATTGGATAAGTATTCATATGCCAATCTGAGATGAAGTAACAGGATCCCCAGAATTTTGGGTTGTTCCTGAGGCTTTTAAATTACTTACTGTGCAAATCTTTTACCATGCAGCTACATCCAAGGCCCCAGGGTTTTGCAACACAGTTCAGGCTGTCCATTGATTCTCTATGTATGTTAAACTGCCCTGGGACCATGGATTGTTTTGCATCCTCTTTCAAGCACTAACATTGTACACATGTACCACTATAATTGCTTATAACTACCAATATGGATCTTTTTAGGGCAGACAGAAAGATCATATTAGATCATGCAACTCCCAGTTAGAATTTGTTCATAGCTTTATTATAAAGTAAATATAATTAAATAGCTTCTCATAAAGAACCCCTTGGAAGTTTTGATTATTTGTTATTTTCCTGCTTCACTCCCTGACTGCTTTGATATTTTCTACTATGCCAGACTTTCACAAGATCCATGACATTTACACATTCCACTTCTAAGTGCATTTCAGCCTTGATAGTTCCTTCAGCTCTCATAGTCCACATCACATTGATTGAGAAACGTCTGATCGCCTAAATAGGAGAGTCAGCCATTCCCGAATGTTTTGTTTTAGCACTCACTTCGTCGCCTTTCAACCTCAGATAAAAATTTTTATTATTTGATATACTTCAGCTTTTGTTTATTGCCTCGTCATCTCTAAGCAAAAATTCCCCGAGAGAGAGGATTGGGTTTCCTGATCAGTGTATACTGCTAGATAATGAAGTATACTATAGAAAGTATAGTTAATATTTATTATATATTTACTATATGTAATATTATTATATATAGTGAATGATAAGATAAACATGTATCATATTCATTTTTGGAATGATATCCTTCAGCATAGCTATGGGCAGTTTGCTTGTAATGGGCATCATTTTCATTTTGTAAAGCTGAGTTCTAAAGACCAGGTTCAGTTTTTTGTACTTTTACAGGATTTTTTTAAATCTAAATATTAAGTAACTTTTGGTGAAAAGATCAATGCTATTTCCAAAAGGATGTGATGAACAGTGTTACTTTGGAACTTTGAAAATACATAAGAAATGGGAATAAAAATGGGCATCATAATTTTTTGAAGTTCACTAACAAGTGCCTTGCCTTTGGGCAAGCTCCAGGCCGGTGAGAGATTCCATGGCACAGAACAAACTAATGTTCTGAGGACGGACAGCACCTGGATTTGAGCTCTGTCTTCTATGCATATTCACACACATGTATGCACGCATGCACACATGTCTCACTGTAAAAGCATAAACATACATACATATACCCATATCAAGGAAAACACACAAAGAGAAAGTCAATTCATTAAATAGCTTATAATTTGTTTCTCTTGACAGTTTTCAGCCATTTAGTATAGCAGTTGTTTTTCTAAGGAAGCGTCACAGTAAATTCCTCTATTAATAATGATTATGTTGTATATATTTATATTATTCTACCTTATTCCTAATTGCTACATTGTTTGGAATTTCTGACAAGCTCTTAACTTACAAATAGTTTCATTAAATATTTCATTATAAGCACCCTCTACCAAACAACTAGTAAGTAGCAGAGAAGATACACTGATGAGATCCATGAAATTTAGCATCACTCTGTTTGCTTACTAGCATCAACATAAAACATGGACATATTTATAAAACAATGAAGAGAGTTCATGGTAATTTGCAAAGGAATCTGAATTCAATGAAATTTATGTTGTATTTTGATGGGTAGCACTCATTTTTTTAATCCAAGCAGGAAAAGTATCCAAATATATAATCATCTGTAAAAAACTATTTTTTTAGAAATGCATGTTTTTTGTCAATACAGCAGAATAGAAACCTGTAAGTTGTTTACATTACTATTTGGGATTATGTTAAAATATATTTATTATCACATAAAGAAATCACCCTTTCTTCTTACGTAAACATGGTTTCTTTTATTGTTTATTTTTAATGATAACTCATATGACCTTAGGAGATAGATACAGAATAATTTTTATTCATTAAATAATATGCATCTTAGTAATGCAGACCAAGTGAAATAAATTTATTCTACACATGAAAAAAATCATCTAGAAGAACAACATAATAATAGGTTTATTGTGTAGGGTTAGTTGAGGGAAATCAGTTTTCAGCTCTTTCCTGCACACACATATTGAGTCAGCTGTCACAGTAAACTAAAATTTCTGAGGAGGAATATAAGTCAAAAAAGTTCCCGACTTTTTTATGAGCTAATATTAGGCAATGTCTGCTTAAAATCGTGGTGTAATTGAAAGAGCCTGTACTATGAGAACAGAATACAGATTTGATTTCTCCTTCAATCATGGCTAGTAACTACAGTCTTTCATGGCATGACCTCAAATAAATTCAGGATACAACAATTGATCTGAATATCAGAATTAGATTCTGTTACCCATTTGCAAACTCCACAGATGGACTTAATTGTGCTCTTTCACCTTGTCCTGATTACCTATTGGGGCTTTCTTTCCTAATTGCATACAGCAATTACTAATTATATGTAACCTGTTGGCTTCTAGTCACAAATTATTTACTTGTGCTAGTTTTCTTGTCATCTGGGGCATGATTAATTCTTATTTGTCCCTTATGATGCTTTCTGTGTATTTTTCATAAACATCCTTCAAATGGTAAAATAACTATGCTTCTCCAATTTGCCACCAATATATTTAAAAGTAGAATCTAGTCATTAGGAAACTAGGGATGAGAAAATGCAACCAATATCCTGGCTTCCACTTCTGCAGCAATCGGGAAGTGTTACTGTTTATCAGCCATGTTTCCTACAAAAATGTGCGTAAATATCAGAATTCCACAACTGTCCATTTAGCTCACATCTAAATTCGAATGCAAGTGAGAACCCGAACGTGAAAAGAATTTGAATACTCAACAAATCAGAAGAAATTTTAGAGGCAAATCCCTTCTCTTGTTCTCTATGGGGATTTTTGATCACATTTCTAGTAATTTATTTGTTCTGTTCTTATCATTTTGTACTTATTATTAAGTCTGCAGTTTGATTCTGAAGTTCCTTTGTTTTCAGAAATGAATCAACAATGTTGTTTTCTGACTTTAGCCAGCTTGGTATAGCATTTCAGTTTTTCTCGCTATGTTTCCATTTAGGTCAACAAGTTGAAACACTTGGTCTAATTTTCTCTTAAGCAATGTATTCTCCATTAATAGTAATGATTCTCAACTGGGACTTTGAAAGACCCTGTCATGGGGGTCACAGAAAACGACGGGCAAGCAGATATTATTTATATTAGGATTCATAAAAGTAGCAAGAATATACTTCTGAAGAAGCAATAAAAATAATTTTATGGTTGGAGTTTACCACAGCATGAAGAAATGTATTAAAGGGTTGCAGTGTTAGGGAGGTTGAGAACCTCACATCTACAGTATCCAGAGTCAAACTGTTAATCTTGTACTTGAAATGTAAGAACAAAGTACTATATGGTCTGACCCTCCTTAATTCATTCTCTCTCTTTTTCTTGCTACCTATGGGTTGAAACAGCCAGAATCCCTGTGTACCCATACCCAGAAAATACAATCCATTTTGTTATGGAGAGGAGAATGAGTGGCGATAACCTGGTTGCTTTAGATGGAAATTTTCATCTTAGACTTCTGAATCACTAACTACAAAATACCTAGACTGCTTCTCTGGACACCCTCCGCATTGGGGCAGTTCGGATTTCTACTGCATTAGTATCATTCGAAAAATATTATCTGTGCTAAATGACCTTAAAAATACAAATAAAAGAAAAAGAATCAAAGCCCATTGGACAATATTTATGATGTCCAAAAGTGACATATGAGCAAAACAATATTAGTACCTATGAATGATAATAAAGAAATGTTTCAATGAACATAAAGGATATGGAATAAATCCTCTGATCAGGTGCCAAAGATGAACTTATTTTTCTTAAGCCATCATAGCATAGGAACTAAGGACATAAAGATTTGGGTGTAATGTACCACATGGCAGTTTCTACCTCAATGATTTAGATAATCAGTGTTAATCTTGCAAAGAAATGAATTTAATATCTACCAGTGATGTGTGATTCCCCTCTGAATGCTGTGAATACCATTGGTTAATAAAAGCTGTTTTGGGCCATTGGCTTAGCAGAGCAAAGCCAATGGGGAAATCTGAACAGAGATATATAGAGTACATGGAATCAGAGAGAAGCCATGTAGCCGCTCAAGGAGAAAGACACCTGTAGGAGCTTGTTGGAAACTTGCTAGTAGGCCACAACCTAGTGGTGATGCACAGATTAATAGAGATGGGTTGATTTTAGATATAAGAGGTAGCTAGAAATATGCATAAGCTAATAGGTCAAGCAGTGTTTTAATTAATACAGTTTCTGTGTGGTTACTTTGTGTGGGTCTGGGTCAGGAACAAATGGGTAGTCTCCATTTACAAATTGGTGCAACAGTAATATTGTTCTTAAATAGAATAATGTTCTAAAATATTGCATTGAATACAGATAGTTAATTCTATCACCACAATGTTATCAGAATCAGCATCATGAGATTTATGACCCTGTTTGCTCCTATTTTTCTAAATATGGTGCTTTTTTTTTACCTTCAGAATCTTCTTATTATAGGAGTATGCATTTGTCTTTCGAGAGTACGCACAAACACACACACACATATACTATTATTCTAGAAACTTTGTGACGAGCACATTTAGTGTCTTTTAAATCCAGTAGAGTCTAGTCAGTACCTAGGGAAAGCTAATCTTTACAGACTTTTATCACATGCATGGGAAGCATTGCTACTGAAACCTTTATATTGCTGCCAGTACAGCAGCACCAAAGTGAAAGCAATAGAGAATGATAGCTTAATCGAAGGTCATCTACTTAAATCATATCTGCAGTGGAGAACTCATAGCTAGAGAGAAACCCCCAGACAAACAGAATTTGACATTATAGAATCAGTATAACAGCAAGAAGTTTAAAGGGCCTATGTGGTTTTGAGATTGAAAAAGCTATGAAACTTTAGCCAGAACAATCAAGATAGTTCAGTACACATGTCAGAATGATGCAAGATTTTTGATTAAGATCAGTTTTTTTAGACTATAATGCTATTTCAAAATCATATCAACTTCAAAACTGTATGTCTTTTCAGATTCTTATTGTATTATATAGATAAAAATTTCAAACAGAAATAATTATATTGTAAGTAGTTTCTGTGTTAGTAATACATCAGTGTGATTTCTTTGTGATTTCTACAAGTTTATTTGGCTATATAGGTATGAATTCCAGGAATAACTAAAGCAAGCTTCACTGATGCATCACTTCACAAACAAACAAATAAACAAACAAACAAAAAATGTCATGGTAAAGCCACAAGCACATGATATGCTGAAAATATGTATTCTTCAATTTATTAAAAGAAAGCAGTTAAGATTCCTTGTCTAGACTCATGATTCCTTTTTGGAATTAGAAACGTAATGAACACATAATGTACTGTGTAATGAATGTAACTTATTGTGCTCCTGTTATAGGGAATTCAGAATTTAACTTAATAAAAGCAGAATAGTCTGAAATGTGATATATAACATAGTTACCCAAAAAATTTTAAATATAACATATAACATTTTATTGATTTTTTGATGGTTTTACCTTATGCTTCTTGGCCCCACTCATCTTCCAATCCCTGCCCATTGCCCTTAACCCTTGTAATTTTTATCTAGGATAAAACAAAGAAAAATGTAAAAGAAAAGAGGAAAAAATGACAAAAAAGAAAAGAAAAGGCTGTAGTGTGACACCGTGAGTCACATAGCAAACCCTTTAGTCCATATATCACTAATCACAAGTGTTCATTGCAATGAGTCATTGGTCTGGTTCAAGGTCTCTGATTTTTGCTATATCATAGATAAGAGGCTCGCACTGGGGCTCCTCTTGGATATTCTATTGTTGTCCTGTGTCATGGATATTCTGCAACTTTTGGTGCAGATCTGGCCCCTTTGTGTGCTCCAGCAGTTCACAGGTGGGGTGGATGATGGGATAGCATTGGATCTCAGTCTGGATGGTTGCTGGGTTGGTCAGATTGTTAGCGCTCTCTCTCATCTTCAACACCAGGGTGAACTCTCCAGTACTGTCCAGGCTAACTCACCCTGTGCTGTATAAGTAGCAAGTGTTGGGGACGAGTTAAGCTCTCATGTCCTCTGGTCAGTTTGTCTACACCTACACTACCAGGGTCAGCTTTACTGTGTTGCCAGGTGAGGTGTACGCGTCCCTTCAGAGTGCTGCAGCTGATTAGAAGGCCAACTCTCTCACTTTTCTGACCTCTGGGACAGCTTTCCCTCCTACCACAGACCTCAAAGGGTGTATGGGAGGATTCAGTCTCTTGTACACGCCACTGTATGGCAGATGAGGGATGGAGCCAGATGTCTCAGCCTTACATTCTCAGGGCCCACTCACCCACACTCCAGCCGACAGGGTCAGCTCTGCTGTGTTACCCAAACAAGGTGCAGGGCCTGCTCTTCCAAGTGCTGTATCTGATAAGGACGAGGGTCAGCTCTCTCCCGTGCCCAGGTGCCAAGGGGCAATGGGGAGCGCGTCTTTGCCTTGTCATTGCTACCACAGGGCAGAGGAAGAGTGTGGGGCCATCTCCTCCCTTCTCACTAACCCAAGCCACCACCCACTGGTCAGCACTACTGTAGTGCCTAGGTGAGGGGCAGGACCCACTCTCCTACTGTTGCAGTCAGTGAAGGGTAGGTCCAACCGTTTTACTCTCATGACCCCGGAGTCCTGTCTTCTGCCCACCACAGAGCGAAAGGGGCTAACAGTAAGGAAGAGACATCTCTCCCCTATCATGCCACTGCATGAAAAACAAAGGGAGCAGTACCTTCTCTCCCACTCTCCCACCCTCAGGGCCAGCTTCCCCACACCCGTGCCCACAGAGTCAGCTCTGTCATGCTACTCAGGTGAGGTGCAGGGACACCCCTCTCTCCAGCGCACCAGCGGATGGGGGCCAAGACAAGTTCTCCCTAGTACTGCAGTCAGTCAGTGACTGGTCCAGCTCTGCGCAGCCCTATCATCTCAGCCTTCAGTGGAAACAGGTGGCACAGAAATCAACAATAGACCACGGCTGCGGCAGGACCACTAGTGCAGACATGGTCCATGGCAGCAATTCAGGTCCAGATATCACCATGTTCTTGGGTAGCAACAGGCCCCCGATCTCAGCCCTCTTTTCATCGTTTTCACCTCTTTGAATCTAATTCATTCTCCCTCTCTTCCTTTCTCTCTCTCTCTCTCTCTCTCTCTCTCTCTCTCTCTCTCTCTCTCTCTCTCTCTCTCTCTCTCTCTCCTTGTCTCTCTCTGTCTCTGTCTCTCTCCCCTCCCCCCCCCCCCTTGCTCACGAAAATAGAGTTCCTGTTTTCTCCTCTGGGACAGGGGCAGAGAGCCTCGCACCAGGACTTGGATCTTTCTTTCTTTGTCTCCCATTCTGTCTTAGAGGCACTGAGAAGGTTTCTGTCTTCTGTTTTTTATACTCAAATCATTTTTAAATTGAAAAAATTGGAAGGTATCTCCAGAAATATCTTAAAATCATGCATTATTTCAAAAGAGTATTGGAGAAAAAATATACTAATTTTCATCTTTTACTTTAGGGAAATAAATATGACATCAGAGAATAATTTAAATGGAATTACATTTTAATATAATTATTTCAAAGGGGACACGGAATAATGAGGATGGAAAAATGGACATATGGAAGGAAGGAGGGACAGAAGAAAAGTAGGAAGGAGAGAAGGAAGAAGTGTAGAAAATGCCAAAGTCACAACCAGTGGTATATTTTCCAATTGTCCGATAGGATTAGAGCAGCAGTTCTCAACTTGGGGGTCATGGACCTTTCACAGGGGTCACACATTAGATATCTTGCACATCAGATATTTATACTAGGATTCATAACAGTAATATAATGTCAGCAACGAAGTAACAACAGAAATAATTGTGTGGTTGAGGGTTGTTACCACACGAGGAACTGTAAGACAGGGTCACAGCACTAGGAAGGCTAAGAGTCTTCGTATTAAAGACCTCATCTTGACAAAGGCTCCTTGGGGTTACCTGCATTCCTTCCTATTTTTCTCCCTTGGTGTAAGATAAGGAACATTTGCTTGGGTCTCAGCAGCACTTTAGTAGGAATTAACTGATGCCTCTTTAGACATACTGCCACAATCTCTAGCAATTGTACTCTAGTTATCTACTCTAACTTAAAAAACTTTGTCTGGAAAGAGGTGAGGAAAAATCCTAAGCCCATGATTAAATCTATTAGAACATGGGCATCAGTAAATGACACATTTTTTTAAGAAGGGAATTTTGACTCAAATTGCAGCTCTATAAAACTTTTCTTCAAACTCCTTGCTTGCCACTTAGAAGAAATTCTATACCTTAAATGATATTAAATGTGATTTTGTAACTACGAAAGAGTGACCATTATTCTCCAAATAGAAGCTATTTCTGTCTAGAAGTCATGAAATCAGTGCAACTAACCCATTCCCTGCTGACTACTATTGAGATTGCCATAGTTGTTCTAAGTTTTAGCATCTCACTTAAAACAGATGTGCTACATGATATATAGTAAGAATACTTAAGAAAATTCCTCCAAAATAAATATACAGTATCAAAATGAATGGAATCGCCTACATTTTAAAAGGATTTTTGTTGCTTGGTTGTGAGCATTCCCTGATTGTTCTCAGCTTAGTCTGAAAATGTCACCAAGTAATAAGTGCAGAAACTTGTTAGAAGTAAGCAGTTCCATAGTGCTAAAACATGAGAAAGGTTTTTATTAAACCTCAGAAGTGAAAAGGCTTCCGGATTCTAAACCTGGATGAGATGGAAGGAAATGATCCCTTGAAAGTCATTTGTTTATTAAAGCTTTCCTTGGACTTTCTATGTTCCTGTGGAGAGATTCCAAGAATGGTCACAGGTAGGTAATAGTCCTTGAATTATATCCTCATGGAGATTTTCAATCCCAGTGTTCTAGAGAGCAGATTATTTCTGATTACTTTTCTTTATACAAAGTTTTCCAAATGCATTTTCTATTATATGGAGAAAGAGTGAAGATAGTAACATCATGTGGAATTTTTACCTAGACTCCAATATCCAAGGGTTTTAATTAGTTGCATTTTTATTTTGTAAAGCAACCCTTCCCTCTGTGTGTTTTATTCATTAGAACAATTTACTCTGTGATTTCTCTGCTATCATCTCCATGTAGCTAGCAATTTTAATTTAAATTATTTTTTCAAGCATAATATATTTTAAAAAATAAAACAAAAAAGTGAATTGCCTATTTCATGTGCACTTGTGAGTTTAAAAATCAATGGGAATAATTTTACAGTTGCTGTTTTGTTTCGATAGTTCCAAAGTATGCATTTTTAAATAAATTTTCTTGAAACGTTCTTAAACTAGGAATATTGTTTATTCTTGACGTGAGTAGCCAAGGAGCTGGTGCAACAAACATTTGATATGATTCTTTCTAAGGAGACTTCATGAGTCATATTAATGAAGAACTAAAGAAAAATAAATCTGGGAAGTAATGGACGAAAGGTTAAATTTTACCTGAAGGACAGTCTCTTGGGAAGCACCTGAATACAATATGTAGAAAACTAAAGAGTTACGTCATAATTTTTTTTTTCCTCTTTCTAAAACAAGGCCAGAAATAAGTCAAAGTACGGGGACTAGCTAAACATTTAAAATTCTCTTTTGTCTTTTTGTGGAGAGATCAAAATTTACTGAAGTCACTAATTAGTACAGCTATTTACTCGGTAAATTTGTTATAATATGTCATATTTTAAAACAAACACAGAAGTAAAAGTTGAAAAGGCACAGAAGTAGATTCCTGGGACAGCAGCCTTGTCCCAGCTTCCTTCATCACTGACCTGCAATCCAGTTTAGGAGGCAGTCATCAGGGACTACTGTCTACACAGGAGAGAAAGTGTAAAAGTTTCTGACGGATGGATTTACTCACACCTTCTGACTTAGTTACAGGGAGCTCTTGTATATTTAGTGGTCCAGTCTGGAAAATAAGTGTTTGTGACGTTTTCTGGATCATTTACCTGAAACATCCATCAGACTAGGTTTGAGAATTAGACCAGGACTGTTTAACTTTGCTGTGAGTATTTGACCGGTGTGTGGTGTTCATAAACTATGAGTGTGGAAGGCACAGACCTATTAAGTGGAAAAACTATTACTGGAAAGCCAGTGCTAGATAGCTGTGATGTGACGTGACTTGGAGCCTGTCAGTGAATGTAAAGTATATTTCAAATAGTGTGAGATCAAGTTAAATGATGTTTCATGTTGCTAAATTCTTTAATATTCTGATAACTTTTGTATTTACATCATACTCATTAAATATTCATGACACTTGTGTAGTGGTCCAACTATGACTATGCAGGAGTTGATTCTTTGCATTGTCCACTGCCATTAAATCTCCCTCACTTCCTCATTCACACTCACACTCTCTGCCTTCTCAAAATATTATAAGAAATAAATGAAATAAGGTATATTGAAAAGTACAGCATGCCATATATAATAAATGTTCTTTAAGTGTTATTGATCTTTTTCTTAGCATTCTAACTCACTTATCAACAGAAATATAACAAGAAGAAGATGTAATAAGAAAAGAAAGCTCAGACCACTTTCTAATTGTGTGCTCATATTCAATTCAGGATTTCACATTGAGTTCAGAATCCATCATACTAGTTGTTCACTATATTTTGTCAAATCATTATATACCATTTATTTTCTGATTACCCCATACATTGCCAAAATTTAAATTGTTCCCTTTACAAATATGTCCACTTCAGAAAAGAGATGAATTCAGACGAATTAATGAATTAATGAAGCACTCTTTCTTTCTTCAATTGTGCCTTCTATCTATTCTCAGGAAGAAAATCTAAGACTACCTTCAAATATGTTGGCTCATTTTCAATCTTGAAAAACTTTTAAAAATACAAAACTTGACTAATATTGGAAATACAACTACCCTGGATTAGCTGTCCAGGGTGGGCACAAAAACATGCCAGGGGAGGAACATATGCTAGCAATGTGAACAGGGCAAAAGACTCTGTGATGGAGCTATGCTAAGAAAATGATTCCTAATCTGCAAACGAGGTTATAGAGGTGGATGTGCGTGCCTACACAGGTGTAAATCGGCCCCTGTCTTTGAAAAATCAGCAAAGAAACTCAGTTTGGTTTTGACTAGTACATGAGAAAGGAATCTTCAGAAAGTTTAGGGACAACCATAAAAAGAGGCAATTCTGCTTTTTGTTCTTGAATGATGTTGTGTTTCCCACGTGCTAAACTACAGACAGTATTTGGTCACTCATCTAGTGAACTGACTAAAATTTCCTCAGGTATTCATGAAAATCATTTAATTAGCATATCTCTCAGACGAAATCTGTCTCCTTAGCACCTACTGTTTTATAGTCTGAGTTTAATAACCTTTTCTATATTCTTGTAGTTATTCTGCATTCATATTTTTAAGTCAATCAGTATGTTGATCTGGAAAATATTGTTCATATTATGAACATAAATTTGGAAATTTAAATATTAATTATTGAGTCTTCTGAATCTTCAAATTTTAAGCAGCATCATTTATCAATACTGCATATCTTTATATTAACAAATAATTTATTTATTCTAGTAAAATGTTAAATATTCTACCAAGATTCTTATCTATCACTAATTTAAACCTCTGTATCTTACACTTTTCAGTTTATATGTGGCACTTAAAAACTTCATGGATAGGAATGGTAAAATAATTAAGTAGATAAATAAATCTTCTGCCAAGTCTGATCCCTGGGATCTATGGGGTATAAAGACAAAACTACATTTTAAAAGTTGGCCTTAGACATCCACACAGGTGCCATGGCATATATAAACATATGCACATGCATGCATACAGCATACATGCATATATTCATATACATGCACGTACACTTACAAGCACACAAACACATGCACACACACCATAAAGGCATATAAGAAAAATAATAATAATGTTCTCCTATCTAATTATAACTATTCAATATTTAAATCATAATTATACTGAACAATATTAATATTATGTCTTAAATTCTGCTATCTTGTTCATGACTGATGACAGTTTTTCTTTTTATTAATCTTTGTAGTATACATTCATATTTTTAGTTTTTTAAATTTTGCTAGAATTTGCTACTTGTACCTTCCATTTACAAAATATAGTGGGAATAATGATATTTAGCATGCATCTGGTTCAAGTTTATTGTATGTATCTTTAAAATATTACCAATAAATGTTCAAATTTGCTTATTTGTATATTTGATTGATTTACTCAATAAATTAAAAGCAGTTTTCAAATTAAATGTAGTTCTTCCAGACTGCAAATTGGTTTTTTATCACGTCTCTTTTTCTAAATGGTTTTGCCAGACTTCCTTTTTTAGTGATTCTCAGCATGGGGTTCTGACCTATTCACAGGAGTAACATAAGACAATTGGAAAAATATAGATATTTATCTAAAGATTCATAGCAATAGAAATTTACAAATGAAATAGCAACAGATACATTTCACGTTTGGGGGTCACCCCAACATGAGCGTCACAGCATTAGAAGGGTTAAAAACCACTGCTCTATGCCATTTCTGGTTTGGAAGTGACTGTGAATTGATCACCTCATTTCTTTTATTTTTTTAAATACTTATTTATTTATTATGTATACAATATTCTGTCTGTGTGTATGTCTGCAGGCCAGAAGAGGGCACCAGACCTCATTCCAGATGGTTGTGAGCCACCATGTGGTTGCCGGGAATTGAACTCAGGACCTTTGGAAAAGCAGGCAATGCTCTTAACCACTGAGCCATCTCTCCAGCCCACCTCATTTCCTTTATATTAGTGCTTTCTTGTAAAGACTTTTCACTGGTTTTCCACAGATATCTTTGGAAACATACCAATATGGGAAGCATGGAATATCGACATATTATCTAACATTTACAATTATTTTGTGATTGATACAATTGTAAGACAATTGCTAGCTATGGTTATTTATGTATTATTTATTTATTGTTTTGCTCCATAAATTATTTTTGAAATCCTTCTGAGCAAACAGAACTAACTTTTATACATTTTAGCTATATATCAAAGACTTTTTGGATATTTGGTTCTTCTTCTTTTACCCATTTGTATTGACTTTCACATGGCTATACCATCTACTTGAAAAAGCAGCCTCAGAAAAACATTTTAATTAAACAAAAGATACCTAAAAAAACCCCTACAACTGACATAAATGATAATGGGAAAATAGAACTGTATATTCCAGAAAAAGTCCAGTTTTATGAATGACGTGAATATCGTTATGAAAAGAGAAACAGTGGATAGCAAGCATGAAGTTATAATCAGAGGTTCCTTAGTAAAGCAATTATGTTATGATCTCATATTTTAGGTATTACTTTTAAGAGTAGAAATAAAAAAAAAGAAGAGAGCCATTCACAAAAATGAATGACCTCCTCCCCATTTTTAAGCATCATTCCAGGGAGAAAGTCAGTCCCTAGAATTTGATATATAGGGAGGAGGTAATGGACTTAGGGAGTGGCCACACCCAGCTCTGCACTTGATCCTCAGTCTGAATTCTTTAAAGTGGTCCTCTAGGTGTTTGGGTTACAGACCAAAGAGGAGCAAGAACACAGTTCATACTTACTACGAATTTTGGCACTGATTTCCTTTCTTCTTATGTGATTTACTTTTTCTTTAGGTAACAATATATGCATTTATTATTGTTGTAAGTTGTACCATTCTTTCACATTAAATGACCAAGATTTCTCCTGGGGGTCTTTTTGTAATGACACTGGAAATGTAAATAACTGCAAATAATTTGCAGTAAAAAAAAAAGAAAGAAAAAAAATAATTTAGACTTGGTTAATACAACAGCTGGTTACTAAGCAAATGTCTATTAATATTAACTCTTAAGTGTTCAATATCACTTCAATAAGCAAACAGAAACAATGGTGCGTTGATCCATTCCATGAAGAGTTAGTCAAACTTCTAACTTTTCACACAGGACTTTCTGCTTTCACAGGGAATGCTTGAACTGGTTCATAAAAAGTTGTCTGTGCTTTTGTAGCCAGGAGATATTTACAGCATTCCATAAAAACCAGCAAACTGAATTTTCTGATAAAAGTCTGAGTGTGGCAGAGCCCTTTACCCTGTCAGCGTCTGTGACAGATCAAAGGAAATACTGAAGAAAAATATCTCTGAGAAATCTTTGAGCACACACATACATACACATGCTCATCCATGTAAACATGTCACTTTTTCCAGAAATACAAAGGATACATAATAATAAACAAAAATCAAAATTAGGGGTGATTAAAAGATTAAAGAAAACTTATTTGTGAGATATATGCAAGGATTAAAACCTAGGTGCAAGGATATGTTTCACAGTAGAAGGAGTAGAATTTATTAGGATGTGTTGATCTACTTGCAAGACACAAATGTAATTAATATTAATTCTGTGTGTAAAATATTGAAAATTAGAATATTATAGAGTTAAGTATTATGTGCCTATCTCTCTGAACAGAAGTCAGTTTATGATGCATTTTAAGAAATAAACAAAAATAAACAACAAGATTAAAATCTAGATTAAATAGATGATTGTAAGATACTTTGCACAATGGAAGATATAAACACAAAATCAAAATCTATAATACATCTTAGAAAAATATTTACAAATGGGAGAATATTTTAAAATGCAAAATAGCAAGGAATTATATATATACATTACATATTATGTACAAAATGCATTTATATAATCATAAAAAGATATACATATATAAGATCATAATATATATGTTGTCTTATTGCTATTGCTAGAACTTCAAGCACTATATTGAAGAGGTATGGAGAGAGTGGACAGCCTTGTCGTGTTCCTGATTTTAGTGGGATGGCTTTGAGTTTTTCTCCATTTAATTTAATGTTAGCTGACGGCTTGCTGTAAATAGCTTTTATTATATTTAGGTATGACCCTTGTATCCCTAATCTCTCCAAGACTTTTATCATAAAGGGGTGTTGAATTTTGTCAAATGCTTTTTCAGCATCTAATGAAATGATCATATGGTTTTTTTCTTTCAGTTTATTTATATGGTGGATTACATCAACAGAAGAACTTCAAATGGCCAAAAGACACTTAAGGTCATGCTCAACTTCCTTAGCAATCAGGGAAATGCAAATCAAGACAACTTTAAGATACCATCTTACACCTGTCAGAATGGCTAAAATCAAAAACACCAATGATAGCCTTTGTTGGAGAGGTTGTGGAGAAAGGGGTACACTCATCCATTGCTGGTGGGAATGCAAACTTGTGCAACCACTTTGGAAGGCAGTATGGCGGTTTCTCAGGAAACTCGGGATCAATTACCCCTGGACCCAGCAATACCACTCTTGGGAATATACCCAAGAGAGGCCTTATCATACAACAAAAGTATATGCTCTACAATGTTCATAGCAGCATTGTTTGTGATAGCCAGAACCTGGAAACAACCTAGATGCCCTTCAATGGAAGAATGGATGAAGAAAGTATGGAATTTATACATATTAGAGTACTACTCAGCAATAAAAAACAAGGACTTCTTGAATTTTGCATACAAATGGATGGAAATAGAAAACACTATCCTGAGTGAGGTAAGCCAGACCCAAAAAGAGGAACATGGGATGTACTCACTCATATTTGGTTTCTAGCCATAAACCAAGGACATTGAGGTTATAATTAGCGATCCTAGAGAAGCTAAATTCGGAGAACCCAAAGAAAAACATATAGGCATCCTCCTGAATATTAACCTTCAGCAAGCGATGAAAGGAGACAGAGACAGAGACCCAAATTGGAGCACAGGACTGAAATCTCAAGGTCCAAATCAGGAGCAGAAGGAGAGAGAGCACGAGCATGGAACTCAGGACTGCGAGGGGTGCACCCACACACTGAGACAATGGGGATGTTCTATTGGGAACTCACCAAGGCCAGCTGGCCTGGGTCTGGAAGATCCTGGGATAAAACCGGACTCTCTGAACATAGCGGACAATGAGGAATACTGAGAACTCAAGAACAATGGCAATGGGTTTCTGATCCTACTGCACGCACTGGCTTTGTGGGAGCCTAGGCAGGTTGGATGCTCAACTTACTAGACCTGGATGGAGGTAGGGGTTCCTTGGACTTCCCACAGGACAGGGAACCCTGATTGCTTCTCGGGCTGGGGGAGGGGACTTAATTGGGGGAGGGGGAGGGAAATGGGAGGCGGTGGCGGGGAAGAGACAGAAATCTTTAATAAATAAATAAATTAAAAAAAGATCATAATATATAGTATATTTACATGTGTATATCATAAATATGATATATATTATACTAAAAAGCAATGTCACTTGAAAGATGGTTTGGCTGCTAAATACACAAGTTGCTCTTGTGTAGGACCCCCTCCATTTCCCAGTCTCCATTGTGGCTAACTACCCTTTGCAGCATACAGTCAAGCGGATCCAATGCCTTCTTTTGGCCTTCATGGGCACTGTCCACACATGATGCATAGATATACATGTAAGAAAATCATTCAAATAAATATAACAAAAATAAGTAATATTTAAAAACAAAAGTAGTATTAGATAGAATAACATATCATAAATTTATAAAATTACAGTCAAATTGAAACAGAAAAGTTTAGCATGAATATAAATTGGTCTTAATAATAAAAGCCAGTGTTAGATATCAAGGGGCCTAAGACTGAACAATCAGAGAATCAGAGCAGTCAGTCAGTAGTTCTTACCCCTACAAAACCCTTATATTGAATGGGGTATCCTATCTCTACAAGTCCTCAGATTGACGAGCTTGTGCTCCTGTCTCCTCGTGTCAAATATTCTCTCTGCCCAGTCATATCCCTTCCTGTCTCCATCTCCCTAGTGTTAGGATTAAAGGTGTGTGACTAGCAAGCACTAGGATTAAAGGTGTGAGCCATCACTGCCTGCTTGTTTCTCTTTCAGACTGAGTCAGTCTAGTGTAGCTCAGGGTGGCTTTGGTCTCACAGAGATCCATCTGCCTCTGTCTCCCCTTTGCTGGGACTAAAGGTGTGTGTCACCCCTGCCTGGCCTCCATGGCTAACTAGTGATTCTCTCCACACGCTGGTCCTCAGGTGACCTCTATTTGTTATAGCACAAACAACATATCACCACAGAAAAGACTATGAGATGAATTTTTAAAGTGAAGTTTTTTTTAAAATGCAACTTAATATAACTTTATAAAAAGATGTTAAATCAAGTTGTCAATTTGGAAAAAAATAAATGATAAAGAGTATTCATTAACAAGGTCATAAAATAAGAATAATGATAATTATATTCAATGCTGATGATATTAATCGAATTAAGCACCTAAATACATTTTTATTAATGTGCTAATTACACATGTGTTTTACAAATAAATCTGCTCAAAAACAAAATAGTAATATGCATTTGATTAAAACTGAATATTTTACTTGGTAAAAAATTTGTGGTGAGAAGGAATTAGCTTATAAAGAGATATATTTGAAGCTACTTCTTGTAGAATTTCTAGATACTCATAAATATACTGGTTAACTGAATCTTGGAATATCCAAAAATTATCTGATATACATTCACGAAAATAAAATTGATTGATTTGCATGACATGAGCATACAGAACAGTTGTCATATATGGCATTCTTATAAAAATAAGATGTAGATGTGTACTGTTTTCAAGGACTTCAAAACTATTAGGAGCTATATACAACATACCGTTAATATGTTCTCTTGGAAAAGTATGTGTTTTCAAGGACTTTAAAACAATTAAGAGATATACAAAATATACTGTTAATATGGTCTCTTGGAAAAGTGAACTAGGAGATTTGAGGATATTTGGGATTATGTTATGCATGTTTGTCTGTGATTCGCTAGTTGCAAAACCCATGTTAAAAATATGTAGTCTGAAAACAATTCAAAAGAAAAAAATAATTTTCTGAAATATGCACTCTGTCTAATATAGTAGAACACAAAGCTCTGTTTCGTGTACAAAATAAAGACTAATTCTTCTCCATTTTACAATTAATTTAATATCAATTCAATAACTGCTATTGAGATTTACCAAGGTTTATGAAAGCTTGAAAATTGCTAGGGACCCTTCAGAAACAAGCAATGCTTCCTTTAAGGGCATTCTGCCTATTCAGATGAGCGATAACAGATTTTAGCTGTTGGAACGCTGTTATCTACTCGGAGTGATAGAGGGGACATTATAGATTACAGCAGTAAGTGCCAACTGCTGTTACTTTTTCAGAATATTGCCGATATATTCATAAGCACAATATCACTGCTTAATCCTTGACACACAGAAACAAAATGGTTTCTAATGCTTGTTAGTATTATATTCTTTAATAAAAACATCCATTTTTATTAGCCTCTAAATTGTTTTTATCTGGAACAATAATACCCTGCTATATTGACAATATGCATCTGTAGACATTATAAAACCATATAAAATATGTCAATTCAATTGTATTCTTTTACTAAGTACTAAGTATATCCTTAAAAATTAATAATTCATATGAAATACCTGCTTAAAGATGTGTTTTATTGCCTACAAAATAAAAATAATTGTATTTTAAACATTTACATTCATAATTTTAAACATATCACCATCTTTTTTTTCTCAGTAGGTTCTGTATTTTCATTGGTTAATACAACTTCGTAATAAAAGAAATATAAACAATATTTGCTGCATTTTTTAAAATCCACCAAAATTATAGTAAGCCCTTCAACAATGCTCCTTTTAAAGATAAAAATGTTTGCAATAAATATAAATGAAAAATAATCATATATATTTCGTTGGTTATTTGACCCCTTTTACACATCTATATAAATTTTTATATCTAATGGATTTTTTTAGTTTTTTGAAAATTGATACAGGTATTCTTATAAAAATAAGATGTAGATGTGTACTGTTTTCAAGGACTTCAAAACTATTAGGAGCTATATACAACATACTGGTAATATGTTAGGTGCACTTATTACTCTACTAAAACACCAGAGTTCAGATACTAGAATCTCAAAAAGGGAGTCATAAATGTTTGTAATTTCAGTAGGAAATTATCCAATGTGCCTCCTGCCCCCTTCAGAACATAAAATTCTCTCTCTCTCTCTCTCTCTCTCTCTCTCTCTCTCTCTCTCTCTCTCTCTCTCACACACACACACACACACACACACACACACACACAATCCTTGAAAATCAATACACACTGAGATTCCACCTTGCCATCATCAGAATGAGTATTACACAAAAATAAAAATAAAACAGTAAAACAAGCAAAACAGTCAAATTTTGCTGAGGATGTGTGACCTCTGATATGCAGAAGGAGTAAATCTTATTTACTCTTGGTGCAATGCATTCCAAAGCTCATGAAACAGTATCTTTTTTTAAAAAAAAATTATTTATTTATTAAAGATTTCTGTCTCTTCCCCACCACCGCCTCCCATTTCCCTCTCCCTCAAAAGTTGTGAGTATAAGAAAGTAGACTAACAATGGAGGAGAGGGAACCCAAGAAGAGAAGGAAGAGAAAGGAGGCCAAGATAGAGTATTAAAGGTTATGGCCTCAAACAAAGCACAAGGGTATTTATGCAATGTAAATGAGAGAGAAAACATTGTCTCCAAAACAAATCTAGAATAATATCATCAAAAATATCAAAAAGGCAATGAAATGAGTATTTTTCAATACTGAGCTTACAAACATGCTGACATTTTTGTTCTGTATATGCTTAAATAATCATAGC
Source organism: Microtus pennsylvanicus (assembly GCF_037038515.1). Taxonomy (NCBI): domain Eukaryota; kingdom Metazoa; phylum Chordata; class Mammalia; order Rodentia; family Cricetidae; genus Microtus; species Microtus pennsylvanicus. The sequence goes on from NC_134593.1 coordinate 40,204,785, forward strand.
AGATTGTCATGTAGTTTTTCCTTCTGGCCTCCCTTGCTCTCTCTCATTCTTAATTACTTGCCTCTCTCTCTCTCGCTCTCTCTCTCTCTCTCTCTCTCTCTCTCTCTCTCTCTCTCTCTCTCTCTGTGTGTGTATTCAACTTCTGTGCAAAAAAAAGCTGTGAAAGTTTAGTTTGCTTAATTTATTAAGCCTGGGCATATAATAAACACGTTAAAAGATAATATAAATAGTACCTAGTCCTTCTGATTTTCATGATATCTTAATTGATATGCTCATTTCATTAATAGTCACTAATTTGATCAAATTCCTAGAACTAAAAGTTCAGCACTGTACAGCACAGTGTTTCAGGAGCCTGTTCTTCCTGTTTTTGTGTAAGAAACAGTTATTTAAGTTTAATCAACTTAGAAATGTATCTCTGATGCTACACAAATAAAATACAGCATCTAGTCAAGACTGCTCAAAGAAAGAAAGCCTTGGGGCAAGCCATCAGTTACACAGTGGCTCAGAAAAGTTTGAGGAGCCTTAGCCTCAGCATAGGAAACAAATGAGAAACTGTAATGTATACCTATATCCCAGAATTATCTTGACTCATGCAAGTTGAAAACAGAATTAGCCAAGGGCATATGCATTGCAACTAAAATAGAAAAGTCCCAAGTCTCATAGAAGTACTGGAGGTAGTTTGCATCCAGGAAGCTTGATTGGGAGCATTATGAACTGACTAATGAAAGTCAATGATTTATATATTGTATGTTGAAACATTTAATAATTATTTTATAGCTGCAACTGCTAAATGAAAGTAATAGAAAGGACAAAGCATGTTTTCATATCACTAGGGGATTCTAAATTGTGAGGTATCTTATTAAAGACTGAAAATTAATTTGTCTGGCTACTAAATTATTTAAAAGGTATTCTGTGTAGGAAACAGTGCTTTCTACTGGAAAGAAACTATATAGCCAACAATAGACATCAATTATCACAAGGCTGATTATCTGTGATTATACTTTCTTTTATTTCTTACTGATTTTCTAATTTATATAATCAAAATGTAATTTTGTTGAGTTATAAGGATGACCATGCAGAAATGAGGTTTCAAAAATTGAAAGGAGAATAAGAAATATAATAATAACATAAAATTATTTTCTTTTCATTATCATTGTCAAAAAGAGTCACTGAATGTGAGCCTTAAAGTAAAACTGAGATAAAATCTGAGTACTAATGGAAACTAGTAAAGGTCATAATCATGCAAGAAATTTAATTATTTGGGTCCTTAGATTGAAATTCTCTTGTACGATTCAAAGAAAACTTCAGAAATAAAGTGCAAACACACAATCCTCTAAAGGTATTTCACAAATACCTATGGTTTCAACTGTTATAAATCACATGTGACAAAATGTTTGGACTGCAACTCCAAGGGTGATTGTTGCGGGAGGTCCTCCCACTCCTCCAGCCTATCGCCGCTGAGATACCAGCCCCTTGGGGCGTGGTCTCTCTCCCTTTAAAAAAGCGGCCACTTCCCTCTCCTCTCTCTCTTCACTTCCTGCTCCGCCGGCGACTAGACTCCTGGTTGCGTTGCGTTCCGCCGGCGACTAGACTCCTGGTTGCGTTGCGTAGAGGGCCGTTGCCTGGGACAGTGATCTGTAAGTTTTTTCCCCTTTAAATAAATATCACCCTATTAATCGTAATCCCAACTTGGTGTGGCATTGTTTGTGACTTACGCCTTCATTTTGGCACCCAACGTTTGGTTTTAGAACCTCTCCCGGCTCGCAGCCGCGAGTTCGGCTTGGCGGCCGGAAGTTCGGCTTGGCGGCCGCAAGTTCGGCTTGGCGGGAGCCCTTGCTTCCTCAGCCGCTGCCTGTGCCTTGCAGCGGCGGCCTTGGCCTCCCGTGGTTTGCTCTTTTCTGAGTTGTTTTTAGATCTCCCTTGCAAGCACAGCTCTTAAAGTGGCGCGAACCAGAGCACGTGGTTGCTGAAAGCTGCAACCCCTCAGGGTGACTCTGTCACGTGGAGGCATAAGCAGCTTCCAGATTGCTCTTCTCTACCCCTGGATTCTGGGTTTCTGGTTCCGTCTCTGGAATTGATTTAATTACATTTACTTTGTTGAGAAACTTGCGTTTTCCAGTTTTTAACATCTACTAAGGCACTGAAACAGGACCATGTTTTCATCGCGATTCTGCAACAGCGCCACCTGCTGGACAATAGGTAATATGGCAATTTTCGTTTCTAACGCAAATTTTACTGCTTTGTTTTCACTAATACAATGGATTAGTAATTTTGTATTTACTAATACAATGAATTACATCATACAAGGTCTATATGATTATGGGAATACCTTAATTTGCTTGTTACTAGGCTTCAGTTTTCTTTTTCATATTCTATCATTAAGGAAGAATATGGCACTCCTAAGAATGATAGAATCTTTACGAACTAATAATGAACAACTAATTGACAGGATTAAAATTATTGAAAATCAGAGGTTATCTGAACAAGTGGATACTATGACAGACAAAATTGATTCCATATCCAAGGGTATTAGAAAGTTACCTGAAAGGGTTCAGGCTATTGAATTTGACCTTCAGAGTTTATCACAAAGTTTTGATAAGGTAACAGACAGAATGTACCTCCAAGATGGGAATCTACATGATATACAAGAAAAGTCTAAGGAGGACATGTTATTTTTGAAGGAAAAAATTAAAGCTTTGGAATCACAGGTGCAGAATGGGGACCAAAAAATTGATACCTCAGTGAAATCACTGGAAATATATACAGGTCAAGAGATTCAGGATTTAAGAGAGACAATGATAAAAAGATTTGAAAAGATTGGAGAAATTATTGCAGCTGGTGAACAGAGTAAGGAGGCACAAGGACAGGATACAATGCCTCCACCAGCTATTAGAACTGGCTTACCCAGGGTTCTAGCGACATACCCTATACTTAATTCTGACAAAGCGTCAACTTCTAAAGGCTCAAAGGGAGTCAGAGAAGCTAGATGGACACCAATAGCAATGAATGATCTGAAAGAAATTAAGCAAGCTGTTGTTAATTTTGGCTTGCACAATGCATATGTAAAGGAAATGATAAAGACTTGGGCTTCTAATGCTAGAGCTATCCCCCATGATTTCCATCAGTTAGTGTCTGCAGTTTTAGATAAGGGACCTTCCTTGATGTTTGGAATTTATTTCAGAGAAGAATCCAAACATATGGAACAGCAAGGAAGAGCAAAAGGTATTGAGGTTTCCCAAGATCAAATTCTTGGTGCAGGAGAATATGCTGATCCACAGGTCCAAGCTCTTTATGACGATGAAGTACTGTGTCTATGTCACCAAGCAGCTTTAAATGCTTTGAATAGAATACAAGATCCAGCAAAAAGGGTTGAATCATATACCAGAATTAGGCAGGGACAGAGAGAACCCTTTATTGACTTTTTGCAAAGATTGATTAAGGCTCTGGACATAGGGGTAACAGACCCAGAATCTAGACGAATACTTCTTGAATCTCTAGCTTTTGAGAATGCAAACATAGAATGCAAAAAGATAATTGGGCCTTTAAAGTCTAGATCAGCACCTATGGATGAATGGATTCAGCATACGATGAATGTTGAGACGTTTAGCTATAATGACGAATCTTGGGTAGGAGAAGTGATTTCCAAAGCAATGAGGAGACATCAAACTGCCAGGTGTTTTAATTGTGGTAAATTAGGACATTTACAAAGGGATTGCAGGCAAAGAATTTCTAGGAATAATATCTCTTCTGGGAATGACAAAAATAGGAGACCTCGGCCTTCAGGTATATGTAGGAGATGTGGTAAAGGCAGGCATTGGTCCAACGAATGTAGGTCAACAACAGATAGACGGGGCAATCCGATATCATCGGGAAACTCCTTGGGGGGCCTCTCGCAGGCCCCCAAGCCAACAGTGGCCCAGTCATTCCCAGTCACAGTGGAGAACATGCCTCACCAAGAAAATTAAAAGCTCCAATTTCTGCTGTAAAAAGTAATACTGGTCTAAATGATGAATTACGTGTGGAGGATGAGTCAAAAAACCCAGTAGGACAGAGTAAACGTATATTTTGGCAGACTTCTATTAATGATCAAAAACCAAAGCTAAGAGTCTGTATAAACGGCACTTTTATTGAAGGCTTATTAGACACAGGTGCGGATGTAAGTATCATTACCCCAGAATCTTGGCATCCGAATTGGCCTCTTCAAGAGGTAGATGTTCAGTTCCTAGGAATTGGAACCCTATCTCGTGTAAAACAAAGCACAAGATGGGTTGAATGCATAGGGCCCGAAGGGCAAATAGGAAGACTAAGGCCATATATAGCCAATATTGCCATAAATTTATGGGGCCGTGACCTGCTACAGCAATGGAATACCCAGATTAACATTCCTGTATTTCCAGGAATTCATAATTCGGGGAAGGATATGATGAGGTATTATGGAAAAAGGTCACCAGCCATTCAGGCTGTACAAGAACATACAGCAAATACCAAACCTTTAGAGGTACCAACAGCCCTACCTTTAAAATGGCTAACTGAGAAGCCAATATGGATCAAACAGTGGCCTCTAGCTGAAGATAAACTACAGGCATTGGAACAGCTGGTGCAAGAGCAACTAGATGCTCACCATATTGAAGAATCAACCAGCCCTTGGAATTCTCCTGTGTTTGTTGTAAAAAAGAAATCTGGTAAATGGAGAATGGTGACAGATCTAAGAGCTGTCAACAAAGTAATTCAACCTATGGGCCCACTACAGTCTGGAATTCCTTTGCCTTCTCTGTTACCAAAAGGATGGCCTCTTATAGTTATTGATTTGAAAGATTGTTTTTTCACTATACCGTTACAAGAAAAGGATAGAGAAAAATTTGCCTTCACAGTGCCTACTTATAATAATTCTCAGCCTAATAAGAGATATCAGTGGACTGTCCTCCCACAGGGTATGCTCAATAGTCCTACACTGTGCCAATATTTTGTAAGTAAGCCATTGGAAATAATTCGTAAACAATTCCCCAAGTCCATCATTTATCATTACATGGATGACATCTTGTTATCTGATTCAAATAAAGATACTTTAGAAAGGATGTTTGAAGAAGTAAAGAAAGTCTTGCCTAGGTGGGGATTACAAATTGCCCCTGAAAAGATTCAAAGTGGAAATTCTATTAATTACCTAGGTTACAGAATAGGGTTAGAGAAAATTAAAACGCAAAAGGCACAAATTAGGAGAGACCGCTTAAAGACTCTTAATGACTTCCAAAGATTGTTAGGAGACATTTCCAGTCTACGACCAGCTGTTGGGATAACACCTGATCTAATAGTTCATTTAAACAAAACCTTAGATGGTGATAAAGATTTGAATAGTCCAAGAGAACTGACAGCTGAAGCAGAAAAGGAACTGACAATGATTGAGGAAAAATTACAGGAGGCACATGTGGATAGGGTGAACCCAAATCTTAGCTGCATCCTAGTCATATTGCCTTCCAGAATTTCTCCTACAGGGATTCTAATGCAGAGGGAAGATATTATTTTAGAGTGGATATTTATACCTAATAAACCAAGTAAAAAATTAAAAACTTATGTGGAAAAAGTCTCTGAATTAATTATAAAAGGTAAGCTGAGACTTCGTCAACTAGCAGGTATAGACCCAGCAGAAATTATAGTGCCTTTTACTACTGAAGAAATAAAAAAGTTATGGGAAGACAATGAACCGTGGCAAAGAGCTTCTGCTAATTTTTTGGGAGAAATTAATAGCAACTATCCCAAAAGTGGTAGACTTAACCTCATAAAAAGAACTTCATGGATTCTTCCTAGAATTGTACGTGATGCTCCAATAACTGGAGCCCGTACTTTCTATACTGATGCAAATAAATCAGGGAAAGCAGGTTACAAGTCAGATGAATTGAGTAAGGTGGAACAAAGCCCTTATAATTCTGTCCAGAAGGCAGAATTATATGCCATCCTTATGGTGCTAAGGGATTTTAAAGAACCTCTTAATATAGTTACAGATTCACAATATGCAGAAAGAGTTATCTTGCATATTGAGACAGCTGAATTTATACCAGATGACACAGAGTTGACTTCATTGTTTATCCAGGTACAAGACATAATCAGGAACAGGCTTTGTCCGATGTACATAACACACATCCGGTCCCATACAGGTCTGCCTGGTTCTCTAGCCCAAGGCAATGCTGAGATTGATCAATTATTGATTGGAAGTGTGTTGCAGGCCTCAGAATTTCATAAGAAGCATCATGTCAATAGTAAAGGCCTAAAGAAAGAATTTTCCATTACTTGGCAACAAGCTAAGGACATTATAAAGAGATGTCCTACTTGTTCTTTCTATAATCAAACACCGTTGCCTGCAGGGAGTAACCCAAAGGGCACTAAGAGAAATGAAATCTGGCAGATGGATGTGTTCCACTTTATGGAATTTGGTAAATTAAAATATGTACACCACACCATAGACACGTATTCAGGTTTTCAATGGGCTACTGCCCTGAGCTCAGAAAAGGCTGATTCAGTAATCACACATTTATTGGAAGTTATGGCCATCATGGGTATACCTGCACAAATAAAGACAGATAATGGTCCAGCATATGTATCTAAGAAAATGAAATGCTTTTTTGATTATTATAATATAAAACACATTACAGGTATACCAAACAATCCTACAGGTCAGGCAGTTATAGAAAGATCAAATCGTACTATAAAGGATATGCTGAACAAACAGAAAGGGACTGAAAATACCCCCAGAAATAGATTACATAATGCTTTATTAACCTTGAATTTTCTCAACGCTAATGAGAAAGGAACGACAGCAGCAGAAAGACATTGGATAATGGAAAAGTCTGCTGAACTAAATCAACCGATTTATTTCAAAGATGTGCTGACCTCTCAGTGGAAGCCAGGAGATGTGCTACGTTGGGGAAGGGGTTTTGCTCTTGTTTCCACAGGAGAAGAAAAATTGTGGATACCATCAAAATTAATAAAGTTTCGATTTGAAGAGGAGAAACCTCTTGGAAAGGAGAAATGACAACTCATCCACAATGATGATATTCATACAGGTGGTAAGAAAAACATAGAATGGGGGCAGGGTTCTGTTCTTATCTCCACAGGAAAACACTCATCTTTGAAAAATTCAAGGGACCCTGGATATTTGGATACTGACAGATGGAAAAATACCTGCCCAATAGGAAATATCAAGAAAACTGAAAGGGTTGTGTAAGTAATATTAAACCATATTTCTAAATTTATAAAGCTGGTTTTGAAGTTGGACTCTGGCTCAGTCCTTCTCCAATTCCAAGCCTGTTAGTAAGAGAAAAACCCAGAGTTTCTGGAGTTTCTCTCTCATGTCAAGAGCCATGATATGGGACAGAAAGAAATATGAGTTTAGAAAACATCTTTGCTTTTCTTCATATCTATCATACTTTTCATTGAATATATCTATCATGTCTTTCATTGAATATATATATATGTCTATATGATTAATGCTTAAGTTTTTCATAATGAACAATGAGTTTTTCCTGAAGTGACATTTGAAGTTTCCAGGAAGAAGATGGGGCCCCATAACAACAACTCCATCTGGTTGATATGACGTCATGATACTGATAGCGCTACTACAAGACCTGCTTTGGATACCAGCTGCACAAGACAGTTCCAACTTGGTTAGCTGAAATGGTGCACATCTTATACAACATTTTGGCCAGACCTGCACAAAATACTCAGAGACTATTGGCAATTTTAAAAGACATTGATCTTGAAATTTAACCATCATTTTACTTTCACAGGATCCCGCAGAAAGAACGTCGCCCCTATGACAGCTGGAAGTAATTTTAGAGGACGACGTCCCCTCTCCCAGTAAAGTTTGCCCTTGGGTTTAGGGGCATCATTTAGGGGTTGATTATAATTAGTATACGATTGAGGGTTGGGGGAGGAATCTTATAAGCTCAGGGATCATTTTGAAAAAAAAAAAAAAGAGGGATGATGGGATAATAGATTTGTAATTGTGAGTTACTGTTGTTAGACAAATATATTGATATAGATTCTTGTATATTGATACAAAGTTAAATTGTATTGACTATTGTATGCATTCATGTTTCTACCTCTGTTTAAAACATTTTTTATGTATTGACATATATTGTATTGTATATATTTACCATATTGCAGTGTACATTTCTACCTCTGATTAAGATACTTATATAATGTTCGTGTATTGGTATATATTTACCCACTGCAATGTATATTTGTACATTGTTTATATTTGGAGGTCATTGTCCTCATTTGTTTCACAGTCGTTTTTTGTCTTAGTCTTTAAGTTAGATAGATATTGAGAATTATATAGACTAATAGTCATCTAAGTTTGTCATTTATAATTAGACTAATCAGGTTCTTTAGATATATAGAGATTATACTCAGTATAGATAGATAATCTTCAACTTCTTCAAAGAGCTGTAGAAAATGGCCTTTAATCTAACTCAGAGTTTTGTGGTAGTGAGACACAATTGCTCCTGGCAACACCACTCTATTCCCGAGAGAATGTTGAGCACCAAAGACACTCCACCTGGAGCCTTTCCTTTTGGCAGAACTGGCCTTGGGGCAAAGAAATGCCCATACCTCAACCACTGACAAAGATACAGAGCGTGCATCAATGGATAAAACAGGGCTGTCTTATCCTGCCAAGACAGGGTAAGATAGTTTTGAAAAGTTGCTTGCCTTTGAAAATGGTGTGTCAGTTATGTTAGGCCTTAGCCAAAGTTGGTTGCTTCAACGCTGCTAATGTGACTTTGGGTGATTGCCTAGGTAGCTAGTTGTCTCTGTGATTTGTTGCATGTTTTGGAAGTTGTTTTACTGAACTTCCTAATTACCCAGGTAACATTATTTCCCTTCTCAGATCTTTGATGGGGTTGAAGACTATATAAATGTAGTTACTTTCTCTCATGACTTGGCCAAGTTATTTATTATACAAGACCTAAGCTAGTTAGAATAGGATATTTGTACTTATTGTATATAATTTCATAGTAGGTTTAGAACTCTCTTATTTAAACAGAAGGGGGAGGTGTTGCGGGAGGTCCTCCCACTCCTCCAGCCTATCGCCGCTGAGATACCAGCCCCTTGGGGCGTGGTCTCTCTCCCTTTAAAAAAGCGGCCACTTCCCTCTCCTCTCTCTCTTCACTTCCTGCTCCACCGGCGACTAGACTCCTGGTTGCGTTGCGTAGAGGGCCGTTGCCTGGGACAGTGATCTGTAAGTTTTTTCCCCTTTAAATAAATATCACCCTATTAATCGTAATCCCAACTTGGTGTGGCATTGTTTGTGACTTACGCCTTCAGGTGATAAAATCAGCATGTTGATTGTCGCCTTAAGAAACAAATCACAGAATTAAAGACGACAAAGTACTTAATGAGCACCAGAAAAATCAACAAAGTCATTGAAAATACTTCAATAAACAACTCTGCCTTTGAAAAAACAACTAATTAAAATCTATGCATATACATCATAGCATAATATTATTCATTAGACTTATTAGGTAGAGATACATGCGATGATTTATAAGAGGTGCATAATAAAATTAATAAAATCTTTATATTTATACACAGACTATTAATATTTCCCCCAAATAAAATCAATGTATGTTGTCAGAGACTTCTGTTTATGTGGGAGCAATATCAAGCATTTATATTCTTGGACTGTTGCAAAATAGCTGGATTTCAAGCTCAGCACAATCATCTATGCTTAAAATACTATGACATGAAAGGCAGAGTTAAGGAGAATCTGAGTTTTTAGGGTCAACGTAGAATGAATAACATCAAAACAAACAGTAACAAGCAAAATCCATAGAATTCAAACTTCAAAAAAAGCGACAAGTCTAAATCTAATATATATATGAACAGATCAACACCCAATATATCAAAGACTTTGAATATTTTGAGGATCCTGAGGACAAGAGATGCTTAGAGTATGCAGATTTGATCCCAGCACCAGCAGAGTGGATCATCACTATACCCCAGTTCCAGGGGATCTATGTTTTCTTTGGCCTCCTCAGGAAATAGGTAATGAACTGCTGGACCTATATACATGGAAGCAAAGCACTCATAAATATAAAATAAAAAGAAGTAAATCGTAGAATATACTTTAATTTAAATATTTCAAAGACACATTTAAATTGCATCATATAAGCCAAATATGGTAGTGCATGCCTTTATTCCAAGCACCTGGGAGACAAAAACAGTATGATCTGCATAAGTTTGAGGCTACCCTGATTTACTTTGGGAGTTCCAAACAAACAGGGTCTACATAATGAGACCCTGTATCGTAAAACAACAAGCAAAAAGCAACCTGTATAAACAACAATGACAATTTCTGATTTTTTTAAAAAATGTTTTAAACCTTTAAATAAAGATTATTGGGTCTTGGAGAGATGCATCAGTGTTTAAAATCACTGGTTACTCTTCCAAAGGTATGGAGTTCAATTTCCCATAACCACATGGTGACTCACTGCCATCTATAGTGGGATCCGATACCTTCTTCTGTCATAAAGTTGTGCATGCAGACAGAGCACACATATTAATAAAATAAATATATATGTCTTTTTGAAAGTCTTTTTAAAAAATGGCCGGTGGTGGTGGCTCACGCTGTTAATCCTAGCACTGGGGTGGCAGAGGCAGCCCGATCTAGGGTCTACAGAGTGAGTTTCAGGACTTGAGTGTAAAACAATTGCGAATTACAGACCTATGTCATTCATTTCCAAGGACTAAAGAAGAGTTAGAATATAACTACACCATAGAGTCTCCTACCCCTAGGAGCTGCTCTCACTGCTTTGTAGGATTTGGGAAATGGAGTATAATGGGTAAGGAATGACAGTGAGCAAATTGTTGGATAACCTAATGTGGAAACGGAAGGACAGAAATTTAAGACAAAGTTGTAGTTGAATATTGGTTGTATTTAGAAGATAATGATATTTTTTCTGAAATGAATAAATATAAAATTCAAGTAAAATTAGATCATAGGTTTCCCATTCCCTGGTTTGTAGTCTGGGCACACATTATTAGACTCTATTACCTACTCAAATTCGGCTCCTTCCCCATGTGTCTATTCACTGGACGCCTGTTGATTAGCTTTTCACGTTACAATTACTCATGTACATATGGGATTTACCGAGGTCAGGATCTGTAAGGAGTCTGCAAAGAAAACACTGAATGGAAACCAACAGGTCAGAAAGGAAGTTCAATTTTAGCTTAATTGAAAATAATTACTTGGTAATGGGTGACTAACTCACCTTTAGATGGCAGAGGAAGAAAAAAAGAACAAAAACAAAGAAACTTGTCTTGGTTTCAAATTTACTCCGAATGAGTAAAATAGCAATAAAAGTGATCATGTGGCAAGAATGTCCTGAAAGGGAATATCTTTTACCTTCGTTTTCAGAGTTAATTATCGACATCTGTCCCCTGTGGTATCTTTTCTTCCCAGGATCCCTTCAAGGATCACCACAGGTGAATACAAGCAGAAGGTGGTTAATTGGTGGGTACATTCCTCTGCTTTCCCTGTTCAGAATAACCGTAGGCTGATTGTATTCTCAATACTGCCTTCTGTGCCTCAAATCTAGGTTTTCTCCTTTCGTAACTATCAGGAATATTAGCAAAATCAACATCTTTTTAGGACACCTTTCTTAGTATTTCACTCTATTTTGGATTCTTTTCCTCAGAATCTTCATGCCTGAAAATAAAATCTCCATTAATTTTGGCAAAGTACTCAGTTTGATGTGGTATTTTTCTTTATGAGGAATCAAATGGAAAAGGCACTGTTAAAACTAATGTGTACTATATTTTACATAGTACCTAGAGATAAATATTTTCTGAAAAAAATCATTTTAAATAAAAATGATATTGTCATACAGAAATGAAAAAAAATATTCTATGTGATGTTAATAAAATATGATATATAAAGATAAAAGAAGAAAAATCACTGGTTATTAATAGATGCTTCATAGTATATATATTTTTAATAAGCTTTTTGTAAAGTTCATCAGTTATATGCTGCAAATAAATAAAGAGGATACTGTGGTTATTATAAGTGTATATGTATGTATGTATCTGTTATATAGAATGCACCTATATACAATGAGATCGTTTAAATAAGAATGCTCCCAGAAGCTTTTGTATTTGATTACTTGGTTCCCAGTTGGTGAAATTTTGGGGAAAAGGTTAAGAAGTATGAATTTATTGAAGTAGGTATGCCACTGGGTATGTGTTTTGGGGACTCAAATGCCCAACTTACTTCTATTTATCTCTGTCTGCCTCCTGGTTGTTTCGCAAGCTTTGAGATCACAAGATATCAATGGTGCAATAGTGGCACTTTTATCATAAGAATAACCAATACTGTTTGATTGTATTTAACCCTTTTCAATAGTAAGGACTTATGCCTAGTTCTGTAAGGTTAGCCAAGAAGACATTGCAAGGGAGGTCACGCACACTGAAGGATAGCCCACTATTACCATAGCCAGTACTCTGAACTGATACAGTATCTAACACTTCTAAGTACTTATCTTTATATCCATAGAATAATTCTATCATCCCCCAACATTTTTTTTCTTCCCAGAACATGAAGAATCCTATAGAACCACAAATGTATAGCTGGTCAAAGTACTGTTAGTTAATAAATGATTGTAAGGTGACCAGTCCCAAGTGGGACATCTACAAAACAACCTCTGAATCCAAGGCTCTAGAAACATTGCAGAAGTGGAGGTTGGAGTATTTTTAAAAACAAATTTTATGGGTATACTGGGGAAGGTGGGATTGAGAACATGAGATATCATATAGGGATGTGATGGGAAGAGAGCCAACTAGAAAATGGGGGCATTTCAGAGCCAGGTAGATACCTACTGCAAAGGACTCCCAGGAATCTACAAGGATGACCCCAGTTAAAATTCTTAGCAATTGAGAATATGTAGCCTGAACTGGTCATCTCCTGTGACCCGGTAAGACTTCCAGTGGAGGGATTGGGATACCAATCCAGCCATATAACTTTTTACCTAGAGTCTGTCCTGACTATGGAATCTGCTGGGGTATGCGTGGCACAGAGATTGTGGGAGTGGCCAACCAATGGATGGTTCAGACTGAGACCTGTGCCATGAAAATGATCTGACACCTGGTGTAACAGAGACCTAGAATAGAAACAAACATGACTGGATGTGAAAATAATGCCTAACCATATTCTCCTATACACATAGATTGGTGTCAAAATGAATACTCATTAGAGAGGTTTCATTCAGCAACTGGTAGAAACAGATGCAAAGACCCACAGTCAAACATAGGTTGGGTGAGGAGAATCCTACTGAAAAGAATTAAGGATTTTAGGAGCCTGAGCAGTAAAGGCTATCATAAGAAAACCTACATAATGAACTAACCTGGGTAATAGGCTTTCGCAGGAACTAAACTGACAATCATGGGGTCTGCATGGGCTGACCTGGGCTCCACATATAGGCAACATTTGTGTATCTTGATTTTCTTATGGGACTCCTAACAATGGAATCAGGGCTGTCTCTGATACTTTTACTTCCTTTTGAGACCCTATTAGTTGACTCACTCTGTCTTAATACAAAGCTCAAGGTTTAGTCTTACTACAACTTGATATGCCATGTTTTGTCGATATCCGTGGGAGGTCGGCCTGCCTTTTTCTGAAATAAAAACAGAGGAGGAGTGGGTAGGGTGGAGTCAGAGGGGAGGTGAAGGGGAGAGACTGGGAGGAGAGAAGAGAAATGGAAAATGAGGTTGGGATGCAAGATAAATAAATAAATAGATAGATAGATAAATGATAAATAAAATCTTGGAAAACTAAACAAGCAAACAAGAAAAAGGAGATTAGAAGAATGGAAGAGAAGCTTTGTAATCGTGGCTTCTAGACACAACTGGTATGTCACATCCTTGAATTCTCAGTGATTTTGATTGCTGAACAAGACATGAACAAAGCTGCACCGGTGGACATTGCAGATGAATGAAAAAGAACCTTACAATTTCTTGCTTACATAGAAAAGCTTGGTAGGTTTTAAACATATGATTATAATAATCTAAGACGATTTGGACAAGAATTTTAGAAGAGGACAGATAGCAGGAGAGGAGTTAGAGATTGAGAGGAGGGGGTAAGATTAAAATGCATTGTATTCACATATGAAAAGAAACAATTTAAAAGGAAACTGATACTTCAGAATTTTTAATTTTCTTATTAAATAACTACATTAATGTGGGAAAGAATTTAAGATTTCTAAGACACAAATTTCAAATTGCACTGAAGAAAAAGAGAGCAACAGGAGACCCAGAGAGAAGTTATAGACTTTCTGGGGAGCAGTTGGTCAGGAAAACAGATTATTGAAAAAGGCTGTATATGCTTGCCTGGATGACCTATACAAAGATGGAGTTTTTTAAGAAGGCTTGGCAGCTAAACAGATATTTTTCCTCAACTACAAGACTTATGCTTAATACCCAGTCTTCTCCAGACTGTGGCCATTTAGATTGGAATTCAAGGCTTTGAACTAATAAATTTATTTGTTTCCTGGTTTAGATCTCACAACCATAGAAGAAACGATTAGAAATCAACTGAGCACCTTTAAAGAATATATTAAAAATCTTTGCTCTTCATTCTTTTCCTAAATCTTTCCAGTGATAGCATAAAAATTTTCAAAGTATACATGTAATGGTAACTGTTCAGTTTTCCTTTTATTTTCATAACTTCAATTTCTGATTCCCTTAGCTTATTGTAATATAAATAACAAAACATATATGCAAAAATCAATAAGGTAAAATTAGCTAAAGCTTATTTTCAATATGCTAGACAACCTTAAAAGTATATGTAAACCAGCATCACAACACACAAGATAGTGAAATGAAAAGATAATTATTTTGAAATAAACTCTGTTTCTCTGTGCATGATTCTGACCACTGCTCTAAAATATGTGCTTTTGTTTCCCTCCCTTCCATGCACCGTTTGGCTCCCTCAACCTAAAACATGCTTTTCCTTCCCTTTAAATGATGCATTTGTGGAATAGTTAATGTATCATTTGATACTTCAGGTGAATTTAGCAGAGTTGACTGTACATTCCTTCTTCAAAGTCATCTTCTGGCCAATGAAACTTCCCCATTTACTTTTACTTTTCACTGTCCCACTTACAGAATAATTGTCACCTCCCAGACCTCTGAGTTCTGGCTCCTGACCATCTGACTATCACACTATCTCTTAGCTATAAATTCTATATATAAGTTTAAAAGAAAAAAATCACTTTCAACTTTTATGTTCTGTTGAATTTTCTTCCATTAGCTTCAGAATTATGTTTCCCTTGTTCTTTTGATCTTGTCCCTTGAGTCTCTCAAAAGTTACTCTAACTAGTTAGTCAAGATCCAAAGTCTTATGCCATTTCTTTTCTTCCCCCAGAGCCTCAGCTCCTCAGTTTTTCTAGCACATCAAGTCACCCATGCTCCTCCGTCAGCCTTAGATCCAAGACTTCTACTGCACACTTGCCCTTACTTTGTGTCTGTGTTAGATCTAGTGCATTTTCCTTTAATTTTGTCTTCTGTTTATAAATTAAATCATCCAGAGTTTTCTGTCCCTAATAGTCTTTTTAACTAGGGGCTACACGTGATTTCTTTATACCATCTAATTTTCTCGGCTATTTTTGTACCTCCTGAGGTATTTCTTATTTTATTTGATGTCGCTTTACAAAGCCAGTCCCTAGATAGCCAAAGGTACTGCTTACAGTTGTTCAAGTCATGTTATTAACAACTTTATTGGGCTTCCTTCATTATGTAGTCTTAGGAATGTACATTGATATTTTGACAAAATAAATGATTTTTTTCCTCAATGCATGCAGTCAAGTGTGAAGTAATGTAAGAATGTCTATTTGCCTTACTCTCTTGCTCAGCAAAGCTCAATGACTTTTCAATGATTTTAGCATTAGATACCACATCTTCAGCATGTACTGGAAAGTCCTTCACATGATCTATCCCTACGTATCTGTATTACCTTGCTATTATCTTTGCTTACCATCTGGACTCCTCTAAATATCGTGACTGGGATATTTTCCTGGCTTAGTACATTGTCACTTTGTATTTCTGCTGTTGATTTTAAAGGCATGAAAATTTGTAGAGTGCTGCTGAAGTAGAAAATTCAAATCTTTTCTGTTGTATGTAATATTTTCATGGGGTGCTTTGAAAACATTAACAGTAAAATTGTTTAGCTACTTAACACTTTTAATAAGTTTCACATGTTGCTACATGGTAAACCTACCAGTGTATCTCTATTTAAATTGTTGGAGAATATTTTGAAGAAATTGTTGGTGGATTTCAATATTAGAACATTAAGTATTGGCAAACACTAATTTTCATCACCTGTTTATTGTATCAAAGGATGTGGAGCAAGGGGAATACTGCTTTATTTCTATTGTGAGTGCAAAATTATATAGCCATTATAAAAATCAATATGGAAGCTTCACAAAAATTGGGAATTGATCTACCTCAAGACCCAGCTATACCACTCTAGGGTATATAGCTTCAAAGTACCACAAGAACACTTGCTTGACTTTTTTCATTGGAGCTTTATTCATAATAGCCAAAAAGTGGAAACAACCTAGATGTCCCCAAAAATTATATAATGAAAATAGGGCACATTTACTCAACAACATATATTCAGCTATCAGAAAAGGTCTGTCCTTTTCTGAAGAGGAAACAGAAGGTAATTGGATCTGGTGGAGAAGGGAGGCCAGTGGAGATAGGAGGAAGAGAGGGAGGAGAAACTAAATTTGGTGTCTTTGGGTTAGAGATATTGCATTGTGCTTTGGGTATGTTGATATAGAAGATCTCATTTTTTTGGTGACCTATATCCATACCTCAGGCTTTTATACTCTTTCTGCCTCCTCATTTAGCCCAGATAACAGGAATAATATTGAGATGGCCCCTTTAGGTTTGATTGTTCCACACTTTCTTACTCTTTGCATAGCATTTGGCTATTCCATCTCCTTCAGAGGGCCTTCAGCCAAATCAGACATTGGCTGAACACTACCATGAACTTTGTGAAACCATTGCCATATCATATCCTGCAGGCACAATACCATTGAATCATGTACAAAAGGACTGGTAAGTGGGGTGATGTTTACTCTCCTCCTGTGTTAGAATGTGGAGTACCTCCCTGTACCAAAGGCCCTGGTACATTTGTTTAAAAATTCTATGTAAGAACCAACTCTACTTCTCCATGTTAAATGAGTTATGTAGGTACTGTCTTCATAAACGGGCCCTTGTCATCAGTTTGTTGTGAGCAACCTGTAACCTTAGCAACAGCAAATAATTCAGGCCAAAACTCAGTCAGATATAACCCAATTATGGTATTATAAGCTTCATTTGGTGACACAAGATGGTCAACTGAGATTCTGTCTCCCCTCTACTTGGTAATTTCATTTATATATCCTTTATATATGTATATATTCTAGAAAGTGTCTACTATATTTAGAATTTTATACTACCCCTCAAATGGTAGCTTTTTCCTTATATTACCACCTCATTCTCATTTTTCTTCTTGTTCCACATTAATAATCATGTCCCAATTGCCTCCATAACTATTCATAATTTTCTATTCAGTTTCTGTTTCATAAAAAGATCTTTCTTCTTTGCCCAATTCCTAATTCTTAAATGAGAGTGCTTGCTTGCCTCTAACAAGCAGAGAACACCTGAGAAATTGCTGCTACTAAGAATCCATGCTTTATTCTATATATATTTCTGTCTAGAATTACTCCCTGAGCTCTCTCAGGATTTAAGTGGATGCAGTTGTCTATGTGGGTGCCATTGTTGACTGAGTTTTTGCCCTGCCCAGTTCCAAAAATCATTAAATCCCAAAGAAATCACACAGAGATCTCCATTAGATATAAACTGATAGGTCCATTAGCTCAGGCTTCTTGACAACTCTTATAACTTATATTAGCCCATTATTCTAGTATATATTAGCTACATGACTCAGTACCTTTTTTCAGTAAGGCAATCACATCTTGCTTCTTTGGCAGAAAGAGCTTCCTTCTTCCCAGAATACTCCTGTTCTCATTGACCTGACTCTACTTCCTGTCTGGTTGCCCTTCCTACATTGCCTGCCTGGCTACTGGCCAATCTGAGCTTATTTAAAATATAACTGACAGAATACAGACCATGGTCCCACACCAGTTTCTAACCCTATACCAACAAATGCAGCCTCATCCAATTTTTATTAATTTAACCACTATCTACTATAGTTAATATTTATCCGCACATATTTCTGAAATTTCAGACTATTTAAATTGAAATAACCACTACCATGCAATTTCTTTTAGGTTTTAACATAGACTTCATATGTGACTTTGTTAAAAGAAGCATTGAGAAAAAAATGCTGTCCTGAACACTAACTACTCAAGCCAAATTTCCACAATTTTATTTTTTCCAGACAGAATAGGATAACCCTGTTAGAAGGTTTTAACTCTGGAAGGAGATTGAGTAGAATTTTAGGGACTGACATCTCCCTCTTCATCATAATATTCCCATAATTTCCATGAATGATGTTCAGATTTCCATCACTCCCCAGACAATGTACTCATGTTAACAAAAATATTTGCTATTTGTACATTCAAACATTTATGTGTTCTATTCACTTATAGGATACCTAATCATGTATCTGAGTCCTCAGTCTTAAAAGAAATGAGTTAAGTTTCTGAGAAAGTATAGATTCTTCTAAGAAATTTAATTGTGGCTGAAATTGAGGTAATATGGATTAATCCTTTTAATCCAAATTTTTACAATGTAGTTATGCAATTAAAAGCAAACAGTCAATTTCCTTATAGCATTAGTTTAAAGCCTAATGAGGTATGATTTACATGTTTATTCAGAATCTCTTACACACAAACACTCTTTCTTTCTCTCTTCTCTCTCTCTCTCTCCCCCTCTTTCACACACACAGCATTCACATATACATGAGTGCCAGATAAACTGGAAATGAATGTAAAAACACAAAAAACATACTAGAGTTAAGTCATGTAAATCCAACAAACTAACTTTATATAAATGAGTTTAGTAAGATATATCTTAAAATGACCAATGACATTTCAACAAAGAAAAATGTTAAACACAAAAATTATCATAGACTTCAGTGGCCAACTCTGACTGAGAACCCCATAAACAACAAACAATATTGCATTCTATTTACCAGATTGCAGTGTATTTTTCTGTATAAAATAAGTTATTATATGGTATTTTTATTAAATAGAAAAAAGTGAATTGCGCATGATTTCATGATTGTGAAGCTATAAAATCATTTTATTCATTTTGGTTTTATTTATTTTCAAGTATATAGAACAATATAATCAACAATAAATTCCATAAAACATATATCTTATAATGTTATATAATGTTATGTTTATTAGAATTTGAAACAAATATATGTAAATGGTGTATTTCTAAATAGATCAAAGCTTCATGGAAATATGGAATCTACATTATTTAAAAGTTGTTAAATTTAAATTAAAAATACATAATGTTCCAAAAAGGGGATAGAATTTAGGCCCATATTTATAATTGTGATTGAAATTCAAATAGTGAGATCTCTAAAAGTACACACTTAAACAAAACTTTGCAAGTAATCCTTGGCTTTTTACATTATGAATAGAAGTTTCATATTCATATGCAAACAGGTAAAACTGGCTAAGAGGATAGTCTTGAAAATGCAGATTTCAAAACTATTTCTTTGAGTATTAAAAGAAGTCTTGCTGTTCTTCACGAATTATATAGTTCAAGGGATGTGATAATTCTGAGAAATTTCTATGCTTGTTAAGGTTTACTTTTTTATTTAAAATAAGTGTGTGCCCTTGAACTTCGTGCTTTTTAATGTAACTAATTAAACTATCACTCTGTAGACATAATAACATTTCCATATATTGCACAAGAGACAACTGTAACAGAAATACATCCAATATTTGTATCTATTTGATACAAATATTACTCCAGTTGATATTGGCCGAGGAGCCCATGATAATGCTGCTTGTTTGTTTGTTTATGTCACAACAATTTGCATCTAACATAAATCCTTTGATATTTTGTACCTCCCTGTTCCAAAAACTGAATGACTGTCTTTGCAATTGTTTCCCTGATTACAATTCACCAGAGTTTGTCATATATATGCCACTTTTGCATGTTAATAATAATACTGGGCATTTATACACAGACCAAAGTAATAGGTCTTTTCTAATTTTAGGCAAATATGAAAGGCAATAATAGAGCTAGAACCTGGGCTTGGCAGGTACATTATCGTGAATATCATAAGATATTCTGCTGAACCCAAGTTTTGTTCCATCTTAAGAGCATTTAGTTTTCTCATCGACTCATATCATTTGTCTACTATAGATTCTCTCTCAGGTCTGTGGAAGCATCTTGGTTATTAAAGTGGTTGTCCTAGAATTCAGTCCTCCAAGACCCTCATAAATGGCATGTTGATATGACAGTCAACCTGTAATTCCATCACTCAGAAATAAGAGACAGGAGATCTCTAGAGGAAGCTATCTATTTAGCCCTGCGATTGAGCTGTGATTGAGCCGTGTCATTTGAGAGACTCTGCCTCAATGAAGAAAGGGAAGAATTATGGCAGAAAAGGCCTGATGCCAACCTCAGACATCCACATGTGTACATAGGTCTATGTCCACATACATCCTCCACATCCACCAACACTCATGCACGCAGGCATACATGCTTAGTCATACAAACATTTGAGTGCGTTTGTACACACACACATACACAACTCACTCACTATATGAATATATATTATATTTAAACACACTAATACGTTAATGCTCTTTTCTGAAGGGAAAGAGAGGTGCAGTCAATGTCGGGGACAGTGGAGGTTGGGGGGTTCCTGGAAAAAGGGTAAAGGGAGAAAATGGTGTTTTGATGTATTGTATGAGAGAAGAATCTATTTTCAATTAAAAAAGAAAGAAAAAGAAAAAAATCATATTATGAAGATAATTTTAATGTATGATTTAATTTTTCTTTTTTGATTTTTATGAAAAAAAAGTGTATTGAACTAAGTTTCTGAAAGAAAGCATAGTGGAATAAGAATCCTACTGAGATGTCATCTGAAATGACCGAATGTCTTCTTGCTAATATCCATAAAATAAGGCTGATCCAAGGTTCCGGGAAATTAAGCGTGTAACTGTGCCACATTCACTGTTGAAAGAAACAGGGTCCTGACAGATGGAGACTCAGCACCCATCCTAAAAAGGCTTCTCAAGTGAAGTGCCGTTGTCCTGAATGCTGGAACAGCTCTTCTGTGCACACACAAGGCTCTCAATCTTTGCTATGAGGGAATAGTGACCCTTGCATTTAATTGTTTCACATAAACAGCCTGTTGGGCAGTTAGATTGATATTTTTAGAAAAAATAACAGCATATATTATAAAATTAATTGCCCATCAACAAAAATGTGGACTTATTCCCTTTTTCAGAGAGTCTGTTTCCTGCTGTTCAATAAACTTTAGAGGCGCATGTCTCAACTGTTTTTAAGAATAAAACATGAACATTTAACCTACAATTTACATTTTCCTATAGTATCAGAGTCAGTCAGCAGTGGGTAAAATCATCATGTCAATAAAAATGATTTCATTCCACTTAAAATATAATTATTGTAGCATTTAAAATGTATTTGCAAATTTTTATGACTATTTTTCACTATTGTTAGTTTTTAAGATTTATTGAATCTCCTTTCTAATATTTTATGGTTTTCTTCCCTTTATACATTACATACTTGAATTCCTTCCAGAATGAACAGTGTTTCTTTATTTGCAAGTTTAATTGCTTGACTGTCTTGTGAAGGCTGAAATGGGTTCTGAATTTACTGATTGGTTAAGTTTCATTAAGTATATACCCATGATTAGAAGAAAATCTGAAAATCCTATTTAAGAAGTGATCTTTGCAGGATTACATTTTTCTTTAAAATATGGAGACCCTCTTCATATCCTTGAACTTGTGAATATTTGAGAGGGATATAACTATGTCATATATTTAAAAAAAAAACTTCAGTATATGATGCTCTTTCCAGTACATCAAAAACTTGAATAGAGATACAGTTTTCTTGTTCCTGAGCCAAGAATAATTTCCACTGCAAACAGGAAATACTCCATTTCAGGCATTGAAAACAAAGGGAAGCCCAAACATGCACCCAGATTTGTAGGACTAAAGTGAAAATGGGATAAAAAACTAAAAACTGAGAACATGCATGTCTTCTATCACAAATAATGAGGAATCATGGCAACGAGCCAAAAAAGAGATAGATATTGAATCACTATACTCTACCCAATTCTGGGAAGTCACTACATACAATCCAGCTATGAAAGGAGAACAACCAAGAAAAACTCCGAGAAGAAGCAGATTTCTTAGAATCTCTTCATTCCAAAACAAATACTTCAAACCAATTGTCTTCAAGTGTTAAGTCCTCACTACTCAGCACAGGTTGGTTTTGAATTTGTAATCCTCTTGTCTTAACTTTCTAAGAGATACAAATATAGACGTCTATTGTGATATTCTTGGAGACTAGATTTTGGTTAGTACCTGTGTTGTTTTGGGAGGTGATAGAAACTAACTACATCTATGCTTTGACACCATGAAACATGACTGTCTACTAAAGTAAGAAAAGGAAGGATGAGGGCAAAGCTAGAGTCAGGAATACTTCAATCTCTCCTGACTGTGTTACATCGCCTAACAGAAATAAAGGTGTATTTTCTTTTCTCACTTAGAACTTTAAGACCTTCAGTTTTCTGTTTTGTGCTTCACTCATAAAAACCTGTATCATTCATCTTAAAGTCTATGACTGTGTAGTTTAGAGTCAAAAAGCAGAAATTAGGACATGAAGAATTTACATGCAGCATGGTTTTGAGTCATAATTTCACAATTCATATTTGATTGAATTTATTTAAAAAAACAATCTTTTTGTTTTATATAATTATTCTAGTTTCCACTCCCTCGTCACCTCCAGTGTCACCCACTTTCCTCCAGCGCCAGCCCCCATCCACTCCTCAGAGAGAGTGAAGCTTCACAAGGTGAGGCAACAAATTCTGACACATCACTTTGAGGCAGGATCGAGTGACACCCCCCTCTCCCCATCTCCATGCCCAATATCTAGGCTGAGTAAAGTATTTCTCCAAAAATAGTGAACTCCAAAATACTAGTTCAAGCACTAGAGATAATTCCTGGTTCCACTGCCAGTGCATTCATTGGCTGCACAAGTCACACGACTGCCACAGATATTCAGTGGTTCTGGCTTAGTCCTCTGTCCTATGGAGGTTCCTTCACTATCAGTCCAGAGTCAGTGAGTTCTCACTAGCTCAGGTCAGCTGCTTCTGAGGGTATCCCCATTATGGTCATGATACTTTTGCTTATATTATTCCTCCTCCCATGCTTTTTTTTTTAATTTTTTTAAATTTATTTATTTATTAAAGATTTCTGTCTCTTCCTCCCCCCCCCACTGCCTCCCTTTTACCTCCCCCTCCCCCAACTAGGTCCCCCCCCCCATCAGCCTGAAGAGCAATCAGGGTTCCCTGCCCTGAGGGAAGTCCAAGGACCGCCCACCTCCATCCAGGTCTAGTAAGATGAGCATCCAAACTGCCTGGGCTCCCACAAAGCCAGTGCGTGCAGTAGGATCAGAAACCCATTGCCATTGTTCTTGAGTTCTCAGTAGTCCTCATTGTCTGCTATGTTCAGCGAGTCCGGTTTTATCCCAGGATTTTTCAGCCCCAGGCCAGCTGGCCTTGGTGAGTTCCCAATAGAACATCCCCATTGCCTCAGTGTGTCGGTGCACCCCTTGCGGTCCTCAGTTCCTTGCTCGTGCTCTCTCTCCTTCTGCTCCTGATTTGGACCTTGAGATTTATGTCCGGTGCTCCAATGTGGGTCTCTGTCTCTGTCTCCTTTCATCGCCTGATGAAGGTTAATATTCAGGAGGATGCCTATATGTTTGTCTTTGGATTCACCTTCTTATTTAGTTTCTCTAGGATAGCGAATTATAAGCTCAATGTCCTTTATTTATGGCTAGAATCATTACCATCCCTGACTTCAAACTCTACTACAGAGCTACAGCATTGAAAACAGCTTGGCACTGGCATAAAAACAGAGAAGTTGATCAATGGAATCGAATAGTAGACCCTGACATTAACCCACAAACCTATGAACACCTGATTTTTGATAAAGGAGCTAAAAGTATACAATGGAAAAAAGAGAGCATCTTCAACAAATGGTGCTGGCAACTGGATGTCAACCTGTAGAAGAATGAAAATCGATCCATATCTATCACCATGCACAAAACTCAAGTCCAAATGGATTAAAGAACTCAATATCAGTCCGAACACACTGAACCTGATAGAAGAGAAAGTGGGAAGTACTCTACCTCCTCCCATTCTTGAACTGTTCTCTTGATGTTCAGTCCAGTATTTAGTTTTGGATCTCTGCCCGGTTTCTTGCTAGTCCCATAAAGCCATCCTCAATCAAAATATCTCTTTCCTTGCTCTCCCTTTCTGTCCTTCCCTATCTGAACTATTCCATTTCCTTATGTTCTCCTCCTCCCTCTCCTTCTTCTTCTCCACTCCGAATCTTATCAGGAGAGCTTGTCTAATAAATTCCCCTTCCCAGAGGGATCCTTGTTTGTCTCTCTTAGGCTTCTTGTTGTTACCTAGATTCCCTGGGGTCATGGGATGGTTATCCTTTGCTTTATGCTTAATATCTACTTATGCTTGAGTATATACCATGTTGTCTTTCTCAGTCTGGGTTACCTCACTCAGGATGTTTTTTTTTTCTAGTTGCATCATTTGCATTCAAATTTTAATATGTCAAAGCTTCAATCACCAAAATGGAAAAAAAAACAATATATTACAAAGCAAAACCAGATTTAAAGAAAAGCTATTCACAAATCCAATCTTACAGAAAGTACTAGAAGGAAAACTCTAATCCGAGGAAGTTAGTTGCACCCACTGAAAGAGAAGCCACAGATATACTCATACCAACAAACCCCAAAGAAGGGAAACACATAAACACTACCACCACCAAAAAACCCCAAAACCCTAAGAATTAAACAATCACTAGTCATTAATATCTCTTAATATCAATGGACTCAGATCACCTATAAAAAGAGACATACTAACAGAATGTAGACAGACCTTACCTCAAAATAAAGGGTTGTTAAAAGATTTTCCAATCAAATGGACCTAAGAAAAAAAAACAAGTGTAGCTATCCTAATTTCTAACAAAATAGACTTCAAACTAAAATCAATCAAAAGAGATCGAGAAAGGCATTTTATACTCATCACAGGAAAAATCCATCAAGATGAAATCTCAATTCTGAGCATCTATCCCCAAAATACAAGAGCACATGCATATGTAAAAATCATTACTAAAACTTAAATCACATATCAAACCCTATACACTAATGGTAGGAGACTTCAACATCCCACTCTTCCCAATGGATAGGTCAACTAGACAGAAACCTAACAGAAATAAGAGAACTAACAGATACCATGACTCAAATGAAATTAACAGACATCTATAGAACATTCACCCAAACACAGAAGAATATGCCTTCTTCACAGCACCTCATAGAACCTTTTCTAAAGTTGACCACATACTCGGTAACAATGCATACCTCACCAGATACAAAAAAAAAAAAATGGACCAACTACTGTATTTTATCGAATCATCATGTCTTAAAGTTAGAATTCAACAATAACACAATAACACTAATTGAAGAAAGGCTCCAAAGTCATGGTAATTACACAATTCTTAACATGTTGTTAGGTACAGGTAGTAGAGATTTGTACAGATTGAAGTTTGGTGCTTCATTACATATGAATGAAGGAAACATCTAAACAGGCGACTCTAAATGGTATGTAGTAACCAGAAACTAGGTTTTATAGGGTAAGAATTAATGAAAGGTACATCAAAGATTGGATAAGTTCCTTCACCAAGGTATCTAAAACTTTTTTCAAGAATCTCAGTGTATTCTACATTAAAAGATACAATCTAGACATGGTTATTTTAAGGACCAGAGAAGACTGACAACATAGTATGTGATGCTTTACAAGTAGTATGATGTTTACAAATGAGTAGGTTTACAGAAGATGTCATACAGAGAGCAAGGTCACAGACATGATGTTTGTCTGCCTTTGATGATTATAAAGGATGCCATAATCCAAGGACTGTGAACAGACTCTCGCATCTAGAAAAATCAGAGAAATGATTTCTCCTGCATCTTCAGAGACATAGGCTCTTAGTTGTTAGTACTGGGAAACCCATTTTGGAATCCTTACTTCCAGATGCAATCTGTTATGTATATATAATTGTTAGTAAGTACATTGTAGCACTTTTGTAGAAGTGATAAAATCATATATTAAGTGGGAGAGAGGAGAAGGATAATCCTGATTTTTATATTCAAATACACACTGCTCAGAAAATCCTGTAGAAAATGCTTAATGCTGCCCTTTTATTCTTTATTAAATAAAGCTTGATGACAATTATTTCAATGGTTTGAAGGGGTCTTTATAATTACATATAAAACAAGAAGTAAAAATAGTAAAAGTCTATGATTTCTGAAATGGCATGAACGGATGGAACTCAAAAGCAGAACTGTTTTAAAAGAAACTCCACTGTCTTCCATCACACTTGAACGGTGGAAAGAGAGCCACCTTCAATGCTGAAATGGTCTTCCAATGCTCTTATCAGGTGAAATGAAGAACACACCATGCAAAACAGAGTCATGGGATATTCTTCTAATGGACCTTGAATGTATTCAGTCACTTAGAGTTGTAAGGAACCTAGTATCATACTATATTCAGGGTAGGTAGTAGAAAAGGATAATACAATTTTTATGGTGAGAGAGCACCAATTTATGTAAAAATAATAGCATTCTTTGATATCTTTTTGAGTAGAAGTATGTAGTAATAGTTTAGTGCAGTCACTGGAGAAGACAGTTATGGAAAACTTCCACTGTAACATAGAGAAAAATGGATTTGGTAAGCAGTATTGTATGTGTATGTGTTGGGGGTGTGCAATGCATTTATTCAAATGTTTATGCATATTTATATGTATATATATCAGTAAACATTTTCCTTTTTAAAGTAGAAATAAGATTATTTCCCTCAGTTACTTAAAAAATCATTTCACCCATGTCTTAGAAAACAACCAATTATGAATTTCAATAATGTGCTCAGTTATATATAGTCAAGAAACTGGAAGGAAAACCAAACATCTCTTCTTATTTCCCACAGTATAAGACTCTCAATTAGTGATAAACCCACCATATGCTGGTATCCTTCGTTTTAGCTTAACTCCTATTGTGTCAAATTTATACAAATAAATTTAATTTTAATTTTACAGACCATATGTTGAGTTAAACTTGGAATCTCCATGGAGTCCTCCAATAAGATAAATATTCAAATTAGTGAAGTGAATTCTCACAGTGTAACCCCTACCTCTCCTCGCTGCCTATGCAGCCATTTATATCTATATCGGCATATAAAATAGACATCATGAAGTCTTCGCATTGTCAGTCACATTGCCCTAATTAGTGCGAAACATCTAATGTGAATCATACCTCGGCTAAAAGTCTCACTCCGTAAATAAGTTCACAGTATTTTATCAAAATTGTCTGGTATGGAAATTCAGAATATAAAGAAAGCCTTAAAAGCCACTTCCTGAAGACTTAAAGTTTTTTTCATTCTCAATTTATAGATCATCTCTGGGAGTAAGTAGAGCGAAAGAAGTAATTACTTTGAATGAATGAGCAGGCCGTTGTTTCAGTAACTGCATTGGTGACCTCAGTCTGCTGACATCTTGTATGAAATTGATTTAAGAGATCTTTGGGTTTTGTTGTTGTTGCTGCTGTTGTTGTTTTATGAGGAGGATGAAATAAAGAAATCTAGCAGAGTGAGGGCTTTGATAGAGAACCCGAAGTGGGCGTAAAATAAAAGCAGTCTTTGGGCTTACTCAACAAGAGGTATTTAAAAAGTCTGAGGCCTCTTGTTGATGAAAACAATATATTTCACTCACTATAAAATCTGTTGCCATTATGAAGAGAACACAATTCTCAGAATGTTTCTGCATAAGAAATAACTTGTATAAGTTATTTCTACATGAAAACTGTTTTGCCATTTAAGGATTAGAGATATGGGTACTGCGAGAGTATGGACAACTTGGAAAATACTTCCACAACAATCATAGTGTTGAGCACTTCACGATCCTCTCCAGGAGACCCCTCTTATCAGAAAGCAAACCCCTTCACTGCTTCAATGTCACTGAAGTCAGCAGAGCTCAGGAAAGTATAACATTCGAGTAGCCTATCCTGATTCTGACTTAAAGACTCTGAAAATCTAATAAGAAACAAATGAAACAATATGAGTATCAACTAGCTCATTGTAAAATGATAATCTACAATCTCTGTTAACTATTTGAATTTTCCTTCATCTTTTAAATTTTGGATATTGGTGTGATTTCTGTTAACACAAAGTGAAAGAGAATTGATGATAATAATTTTTAGTATAACTAAATTTACAAATGCCTTCAAATTATGAAAAGATTGTTTCTCAATAGGGAATTAATAAACTAATTGTTTAAGTTGATGCTCAGTAAACTTCACTTTTACGACTCTGAAGTTTCATTGCACAGACATTTATGGTCTAGTGATAGTCTGGTTATCTGTCCACTATCAGAGACTGATCAAGGCTAGGACTGATAATAGCTTCCTGTAGCTGTGATTTCCTGAACACGCTGACTACCACATATCACCAGCCTGAGCAAATCTTCAAAAATCAACATATT
Organism: Microtus pennsylvanicus; assembly: GCF_037038515.1. Taxonomy (NCBI): domain Eukaryota; kingdom Metazoa; phylum Chordata; class Mammalia; order Rodentia; family Cricetidae; genus Microtus; species Microtus pennsylvanicus. The sequence continues at coordinate 40,233,608 of NC_134593.1, forward strand.
ATTTCTTCTGACTGTGCATCGCTTTGATGTGGAAAAGCTGAAAAACTATAAATCAGAACATCACACATTTAAGAACATCTGCACATTGCATCAGATACATAAAAATAAAAATGGATCTGGAGGGTCCAAAAGGCAGAACTATATGTTGTGTTCTTAAGGTCTTTCTTGATCTACTGTCATTCATCTCCCTGCTAGTTTGCTCCTAGAAATAGTTTGTTATATAGTTTCACCTAGGTTCTCATGGCTTTTAACTACTGGATGAACCAAGAGCTCTTAGCTGACTTAGGAATTAGGACTGGTAACAACTTTATGTAACTATTATTTTCTGAATGTGCTGGCTATGTTCTTTTACTTAACCTGCCTAGTTATGTGTAAAAGTATTTTTTCTTAAACACAACTTAATTACTACTTGAGGGTACCATCTGTTGCCTTGTGGTGTTTAGCAGATACAGCTGTTTGGATATTGTTGCAACAAAATGTGGATGAATATATGTGTATGTGTGTCTGCGCAAGAAGATAAATGTGCATGCACATTTGAAGTTGCTTGGGATCGAAATTCTGGTTCTCATACTTGCATTGTTGAATGGTAAGAAATTCTTGTTTGATGAAAACACCACATTCTTTCTTCTCTTGGTGCAGAGGTGCAAATCCATTGTAGCATCATTCCTGTATTAGGGATGTCTTTATTTACTCTTCACTATTTACTTGAGCCTCATAGCTTTGAAAATTCATGAGTGCTTGGTCAAGTATACACAATGAAAAAAACAAATTTACAGGAAGTGAAGGAACACAGAGCACATGAACTTTTGTGAAGGCTCAGCTGCATGTTGAATTTGGATCAACTGTGTTTTTGTCAAAGTTTATAACTATTTACAAGCTTCTTAAGATGCAAAGACAAGACACATGCATTTCTGCATTTATTATTAAATGTCTGCACCTGTATCTTTGAGGTGAACTTATCAGTTTTATCTCAGAGGCTTATGACCTACAAAGAAGATTGTGATATTTGTCTGCTTTCTAACCTAGCAATTGACTGTCTCCAATTTAAGACTTGGTCATATAGAGAACTTTCTTTTACCAGAGTCTCCCCACTTTTTGTTCACATATTTTCTTTTCAAACTCAATTGCAGTTTTGAAAAACAGACTGACACCATTTGAAGCAGTCTTCTTTTGGGGAGCACTTTTGTTTGAATGCTTAAACAGTTTTCATACAGATCACGTTGAAATATATTCTTCTGCTTGAAGTTGAAAGTGGCCTGTAAATTCCAACATGATATTTTTTATTCTAAATAACATTAAGATAGCATATGGGATCCAATTATGTACTTATACACCGTCTTTATAGTATTGTTCTTAATTTGATCTCATTTGAATTTATTTATTCTCATATTTGAAATTAAAATAAAATTGCACAAATTTCTCCTTTCCCTTTCCTCCATAAAAGCCAGCTCATGTACCCACTCCTCAAATTCATAGTCCCCCTTTCCTTAATTATTGTGTGTATGTTTGCACTCAAGAATGATGTGAATATGGCTGTTAGAATATTACCAAGCAATTTAAAAAAGTCATACTTTATTTTTTAAAAATGACTGCAAGGAGAACCGTGACGATGGCAATACTCTGCACTCAGAGATCATGTGCATCTCATGTTGAGATGTTTCAGTACGCTAGTGCAAAGAATATGGATAAATGGGATATCTTCCAGCATTCACACTATAAAATAGAGTTTGTATGTATTTTATGTCATAGCTGACTACATGATATTGAAGAGCCAGTTGTAAGATACTTCCTGTAGAGAAGATTGCTTTTTCCTCCTCTCATTTCATATTCTTTTATTTTACTATAGTTCTTGTATAGGATTGGTACTCCATGTGACTTCTTCCATGTTAGCATGCATGTTGGTATCATTCCGTCTTAATTGCTTCCCTCTAAGGAAGCTTATGCTTTCATAATAGTTTTAAATCTTATTTATCCTTGCTTAATTTGATTTTTTCATAAAACATTGACAAACAAATACAACAACATGTAAATGAGTTCCAGATACAACATTTCTCTTCAGCCCTGCCCAGCTTTAACTAACTAGGCAGCACAGATTCACCTCTTTTGTCGGGGGTGGGTGGGCTAGGTCATTTTAACAGCTTTATTAAGGTGCAGTTGTCATTCAGTAAATGGCACATATTTAAAGTTTGTACAGTAATTTTGACATGGGGTTATGAAATCAACATTAGACTTATCCAAAGAAGATAAATGTAGCTAGGCGCTGGGTGTGTAGATCAACAATAAAGCATATATGCACAAGGCCCTGGAGTTATCATCTCCACAACACAAGAAACAGATTCACCCCTTTCATTCGCTCCCATTCCGTTTCTTCTCTCATCCCCATCTCTTCTATTTCTTGTGTTTTCTTTGACTCATTCTTGTTTTTATGTCATCACTAATTTCAGTGGATGCTAACTTTTATGTAGAGCAGAACAAAACTGCCGAAGTTACGGAGTCAGGTAAAATCAAGAAGCAAATTCTTTTTTTACTACCATAGTTAATTTCCATGGTAGTATAGTCATATAAAATTTAAGAGTAAATGAGTAGACTAGTATTTACTGTGACTAGGACATTACTAAGTTGTCTTGGCTGATTCTGTTCTAATTGTTTCTTCTCTTTTCATAATAATAGTTTGAGTTAGAAAAATAATTCTATAGTATCAATAAAAATCTGTTACGATGACATTTAAGGGCTTTTCAAAAGACATGCCTGCAAAACTTTAAACATAAAATGTAAATTGTTTAGCAAAACTGTAATACACCCATATATGTAATTTATATACCTAGGTGCATCTAACATAATATTAGCATATAAAGCAATTCAAAATTCAAACAAATTTTATGCAAAGTTGAAAAATTTTAAATTTTTAAAATTTCCATAATTCAAATTTTATACAAATTTGTTCTGTGATTTCATAAGTAAATTTTACTTATGTTTTAATAAAATGCTTGTCACGTTTAGATACATCTTAAAATTCTGTTATGTTCTTTGCCTGGGATATGCTACAATTGTCAGCATCATGTTCAATTCATTCAGATGTTTGCCTTTTCTGGTGTTTTGTGGCTGCCTGCATTCCTATGGTAGTTCCTTTCACCTTTTGAATGTTTGCAAAAAAAAAAAAAAAAAACAACTCTACCTTTCTTTATACATTCTTTTCCTAGTTTAGTCCTCCTGTGACTCGGACATCTGCCGAAATTTCCCGTTTCAAAAGAACCTGTGAGGATGCTGATGTCACTGAAATGACCCCAGGACAATTTATATTCAAAAAATGCAATAGGAATAGGCGGACAAATTCAGTTTTCTGTGTTCGAAACTGAATGTGTAAGATTTTTGTATTAAAAGAGTTTAAATTGCTTCCTTTATGTTTTGGGGATTGTAATTACACTCCCCTTTCTTCCCTTCCAAAGCCTCCCATATATTACTCTCTCTTTCTCATATATATGTATAGATAGATATAGATACACATACACACATATATAATTTCTAAAAGGAACATGCTCCCATAATGTTACTTATATGACCAATACAATGATACTTAAGGCCCAAGAACTAGAGGGGAAGAGGAGGCAGAAAAATTGTAAGAATCTAAGGGTCAAGGGGATTGCTCTAAAATTCTAGAAACACTTATAAGTTGTCACCAACATGACAATCTAAACATGAGCCGAACAAAGCAATCAACAGACAGGGAAACTCTAGGAGTCCTAAACTATACACAAATAAAAACTTCAGGAAACAAGCAACTAAGGAATGCTGACAGTGGGAGAAATAGTCTTTCTTAGACTTTTTTTTTTTTGATATGGTCATTGTGCTTATCTCACAAATTATGTCTTCCATTTTCAAACATTCTTAGCATTTCTTACATTTAACTCTAAGCAAGAAGATGACTTTCTACTAATTTCAATGAAGTGCATAAATTGAACCATAAGTAAATAGAAGATGTGAAGAATTTAAGGGTAGTACTAAAATATTATGTGCCTAGCCTTTTCAGTTTAAGAAATACAATGCTTTGACTCTCGTGTGATGGTACAGGCTAGATGAGGAAGGAAAACTGCCAGGACTAACAGTTCACCTGCAATCACAGTAACATTTAATCATAAGCAGAGAACAAAATAAAAATAAATATTATACTGTAAGGATAATTAAAGCCTATTATACAGCTATGCCAAATCACACATCTCTAAGCTATACATAGTTAGAAACAATTATGTGCTAAATTAACTAGTACATATATTGTTTTTATTTTATTTTTAGTGCATGCATATATAAATTTTAAAGTCTTTTAAGTTGTTAATTTCTATTTATTTATCCATGGTAATTTACTTTAAATAGCAAGATTTTCTGGATTTATTCATAATGATATTCATAGACATGTTCAATTTACTTCATGGTTGTAGGTTTTATATGTGAAGGAATTACAACTTGTTCAACTATTCTACATTTATTCATTTTTGACATTTTCTTATTCCCTTACTAACATGAACAAAATAACTATCTCAGTGAATGGCTTTCTCTGATGTTAAAAATAAAGATTCCATACAGACAATATCTATTATTATTTTGGACTAGTGAGTATCTATTGTTATTTAATATCCTTGACAGCATTTGGTTGGTAAAACTCCATATAAAATATATTAGACATGAGTTTATCTTGGACTATAACTTGGTTTTCTATTTTATGTAATGATGCCTAAAACATTTTACATGTGTAACTATTAGTATGTTATCACGTGTGGAATGTTAATTTATATACCATTTCTACGTTATTTAAATAATTTACCAATTATCATGCACTCATTTTGACGTTTTCAACTATTATAAGCACATGTCTCTCTTTCAAAGCTTCATCCTACATTGTCATCTCTAATTAAGAAAAAAAAGTTATTTTCTCTCATCTTGTTTGACTCTAAATATTCAGTGTTTTGATCATTACTCAAACCTTACAAAACAGAAGAGATATAAAATGTCTCATCACACTAAACACATCAATCAAGAGAAGATTTTTTTTTTGCCAGCATGGTGTGTGACTGTGATTTGTGGGGGGATAAGAAAATGGTAATTTGAAATAAGAAGAAAATCTAGATAATTTCTATTAGTGTTTTCATCGTAAAGGACAAAGAATGCTGTTTTGTAAATTCTTTGGTTCAAGGAGTCTATGTGACAGTTTCTGCTTTATCTGTCAACGTTGTGATCAGTGAACAGATTAAAATGGCCAATAGTTTGCTCAAACTCAAAATGTTTGCATAGTGGATAAAATTTATAATTCAAGAATGAAAAGTAAAAAAGAGCAAAACAAAGATTGGATATCCGTTCCAAGAAGATTAGCACTTCAAGACAGATAAAATGGGGGAGGCTTAAAGTTAAAGAATAAATGAAATATCCAAGGATATTTCAAATGCAAAGTATAAATAATATAAGAAAAGATAAAAGAGCCTCAATTGCAATGAATTTCCCAAGAAAGTCTTCATAATATCTAATGTTTATGAATAGGAATTCAATACTCAGGAATAATGAGATATGTACTATCTGTGAATGGCATCAATTACGCCACACAAAGCTTTTGATGACATTGTGTCAGAAATCAGAAAGAGTTGACACCTGAGTATTTCTGTATTTCTGGAAAGGAGAAAGGATTTCCATTTGAGAGTGAGCCAGAAGGCAAACAGTAGGTAGTTGAGAAAATAAAAATTGTTTTTATAAAGTATTATGGAAAATGAAAAAAATGAACAGAGCAGAGAATTATTGTTGCTAATGGTAAATATCCCCATAGGGCTTGAAGAACATGACTTTGTGGAGGCCATTATCTGATGGCATTGTCATTTTCACCAGTAAGGTTCATTTGCCCAAAAAATGAAATACAAAGAAAGCAAGTAGAACTGGCTTTACTATTTGTGGATTTAGGGCAGAACTCAAAAAGCATGAAAAGAATGGTGTAACTATCCACACAAACCCGAAGAAATTGGTAAGGCTTGTAAGCATATGCAAATGAAAACAAAACATAGACTTATTTCTAAGAAGGCCTAGAAGATTAGAAAAATACAAATACATATTCTAATATAAGTTTGATTATCCTCACTTTTGCTTTGCTTATTTTCTTTATTTTATTTGAGATGTCTTTCTGACAGAAGATCAGATCAACTATACTCGTACCTCTGGCCTTTTAGGAACTTCCATTCAGTATATTCAAGATCATACGGCCGCTATGTTCAGGTAGTCCGGATTTATCCCATGCTTTTTCAGACCCAGGCCAGCTGGCTTTGGTGAGTTCCAGATAGAACATCCCCATTGTCTCAGTGTGTGGGTGCACCCCTCGCGGTCCTGAGTTCCTTGCTCGTGCTTTGTCTCCTTCTGCTCCTGATTTGGACCTTGAGATTTCTGTCCGGTGCTCCAATGTGGGTCTCTGTCTCCTTTCATAGCGGACAATGAGGACTACTGAGAACTCAAGAACAATCGCAGTGGGTTTTTGATCCACTGCACGTACTGGCTTTGGGGGAGCCTAGGCAGTTTGGATGCTCACCTTACGAGACCTGGATAGAGGTGATTGGTCCTTGGGCTTCCCACAGGTCAGGGAACGCTGATTGCTCTTCGAGCAGATGAGGGAGGGGGACTTGATCGGGGGAGGGGGAGGGAAATGGGAGGCGGTTGTGGGGAGGAAGCAGAAATCCTTAATAAATAAATAAATTTAAAAAAAAGATCATACGGCCAAAAGTACATAACAAAAGACAACATGATTTAGAAAGTCATTTTCTTCTTTGATTGACAAACTCTCAGAAATATAAATAGGATTCAATTAAGCTTTTACATTTTTTGAGATCAAATATATGCTTCACTGTTTAGCCATGTATTCTTTTCGACGTATGTTCTTGTTTTCCTCTTGACCTCTTTGCTTTGTAGAATTTTACCTTGTTAAGGTGTTGTTTACATATTCATTTAAAGAAACATGTCAGTGTTGGAAGTATCACAAAGTTTGTTTGAAGACACAATCATGTCGGTGATGGGAGTGTACAACTAATTTCACTGATAGGAAGTGATGTGAGAACAAGTTTTACCAACACTATTATTTTGGAGTCATTGTCTGGTTGCTAATAGAATTGTCGTTTTGCTCTTATACATCAGATATCAGAATATCATCAAATATAATTTGGGGGGTTAAAATAGAAGAGATCATTGTATTTTTTGCTATTTTCTCAGATTCTAGGCTTAATACATTTATAATAATTTAAACAAAGTGCTTAATAAAAATTCAATTACTCTGCGGTAAAAAAGAAAGTCTTCTTGTTTCTATTTTATATCTCCACTCTTCCTGCAGATTAGGAAACATTCAGTCTTTTTATCCAGAGGCGCATTGCTCTCGGCATATTGGGCACGCAAGGTTATCTTTAAAATCCCCTGTAAGTCTCCTAAATTAATGTTCTGTGTAGTGCACACCTGCCAGCTTTGATACAGTTATGGGATTAGGCGTTTTTGAATGATATTTGACTCTGAAGGTTGTTTGCATGCTGCTACCAAATCTGGCTGTATCCCAGCTCTGGCCTCTTCCAATTCATAAAGAGCTTTTTGTGAACCCAGTAAATGCATGTAATTTTATAATTATCATACCTAGAAACTGCCTTTACTACAGCTTGGCACTTTCTTACTAATAAAACTGTTCTCCCTGTAATTTACTTTAATCAATTCAGTACTAATCACAAAATTTCCTTGGAGGTGGGCTTGGCAAAACAGAGGAGTATTTATTATATGTTTTTGTCTTTGATAAGCCCTGAGTTAATAAACAAAGTGTGTATTTAATTTTGGCATATTGAATTAGATGTTATATTAGGCAAAATTAATTCTGCATCCATATGTTGTAACAGGTTATGACCAGATTATTAAATGACAACCTAAATTGATTTCATGATGTAAGAAATATAGTAAGGTATTGTGTTAATAAACTTAGTGTACCATTTAAAATAAAGTTAATGTTTTAAAAATAGGTACTGAACATAAATGATAGTAATGTTTACCTTATACTTTGTACGCCTTTCCTGAAAAAAACACCCGCCATAATCCCATAACAAGTCTTATTACTTTTGTTGTGTTTTGTAACTTAATAAAGCATTGTGTTTTTCTGTACTAATTAACTTTGTTACTTTACAATTTCACTTGTGTGTAACACACATTGTCTCTCCAATTTTTAAAAAGTTTAGCTCAAATAATCCATATATCTTAGTTTCTAATAAAGGTCTAACTTCATCTTTAGTATTCTACATCATTCAACTGTAGGCCAATACTTCCAGAATTAATCTGCATAGTCAATCAATACTGTGAAGCATTTAGATGAGGGAGCATTCTATATTATAATTTAGGATAGGAACCTATTTAAGTACATGAAAAGGTGCTGAAATTGAACGTATGTTCTTACAAATGGGGACATTTATATATGTCCTGGCCTCCTTTATCGAAGCAGATGGCAGCATCAAAAAGAAGGTGTTGATTGCTTCCCTCATATTTTCATTCAGCTAGGTTGAATACATCCCTGTAAACTTCCTTTGGCCAGGTTCCCATTACCTTCAACTGACAGCAACAAGTTTTCCGGTGTGATTTTCTTCAAATATCTAAATTGTGTTCACTTTCTATAAAGAGGTACTTGCCATTAGTATTATTAAGTACAAAGAAGAAAAATAATACTTAACGTATTATAAAAGGTATTGTATTTATTTCAAGTAAGGCATCTATAATTGGTTGAGAGTAAGACCCAAATGATCCATGCTACCATAATACATGACTAGAATGTTTGGGGAAATAATTCTTTGCAAACACATAGAAGTATCATTTATCCCAGGTTGTGAAGGTCTTCAGAAGGTTAATGAAGACAATAGGTCTTGGAAAATTCCCACACTAGAGACCAGGTAAGTCACATGTTGATAAACATTAAAGGATAAATAAGGAAAGATACAAAAACACAAATGCAATAAGTAGTTATATTCAGTTTTACTTTTGTTGAGATATATTGTAATTCATTAAATCAATAAAGAGTTCTAAATGTATTTAATTTAATCTTGAGAATGTTTGAATTATAAATTATAAACTTAAAATCCCATGATGTTGTAACTGAAGAAGAAATTAAAGAAAATGGTGAAAATGAATTGCTTATATAATTTTTAAGCAAATATTTTGTTTGGTTATTCTGTTTTGAGATAAAATCTTTTTATACAGCAGAGGCTGACCTTAGACTCTCCCTCATCCTTTCTTTGTTTCAACCCTGCTCTGATTAGAAGCTTAAAGCACCATGCCCAATATTAGTACTTTGCAATCATACTAATTTCCCAGTCCAGTAGGACATAACATATACATTGTGTTCATAATATCACACTCACTGCCTCTTCAGCAATTATTACTCCTTTCTGAAAGTGCATATATATTTCTAAAAAAATAAAGATTATAGCTTGACTTAATTGAAGCTTTTTTTCATGTTGAATTATGTATGTGCATGCTTCTGCTACTCAAGTACACATGAATACATGCGTCTTCCAAGTCCAAAAGAAAAGAATAAATCCCCTGGATTTGGAGCTGCAGAAGTTTTGCTCAATAACAGGATACTGGAATCTGAACTCAGATACCCTACAGGAGCAGCAAACATTCCTAACCCCTGAGTTTTCTCTACGGCCTTTAGAATGAAGTCTAGTTGTTAAATCATTCATTACCCTTTAATTCTCACAGATGAAAGCTATTTGGGTATTGTCTTTCTCTCTAATTTAATAAAAGCTTACGAGATTTGTTGTCAGGTTGCTACTACATGGTTTTGAATTTAGTAAATGTAATTCTAGAGTACAATATTTTAAAAAAATATCACTGGCTTTATATGGTAGCTTCACCATGGAATGTGAAGTGAGAGATCCAAATCACAGAAGGGGCTTAAAAATCTCCTCATGAGAATATATCAGAAGGAGTTTGTTAGTATGATGGGACTGGAAAACATTCTCTAATTTATCTTAGCTCTTTCTATACTCTATTTAAGAAACCTGCATGTAGGGAGTCATAGGTTCTTGATCACTGGTACATTGTGGAGCTATGTTCAAATGGTGAGAAACTCGGAGAGAAAATAGTAGAAACGACAATTTGGAGTAAATATTTAAAGGTCACACTCTAACATTTATTTTTGGATTATGGCAAGTAGGAAGACACTGGAAACCCGTGAAGAGAGAGGCACTGTGAATAGTCAATTTAGAAATATGTGCAAAATGTAGTAAGCAAAGAGGAAGTAAAAATTTTACAAACCTGTAAGAAAGATGAGAAACTCGGGCAGGAATAGATGAAAACCTACCAATAAAGAACTCTAAAATGTCACAGAGGGCACACCAAAAAAGCTTCAGATAAATTTTAATCTCAGGAATGTTTGAGCTTGAATCAGAGACTTTTTCAGTCATGTCCTCTGTAGTCACTGACAGGTGCCGTAGTGTGAGTCGTGTTAATAATAGAAGCATGTTTCATTTTTTTTTTTTAGTTTTGGAGACAGAGTCTCATATTGTAGCCCAAGGTGGTGTCAAATTCATGAATAGCTATGCACTTTAACCTTCTTACTGTAGGAGGTGCCATGTCCTTCTTACACCAAACTGGCTTTTTATTATGCAGGCAATGATTTCCTTACAAAATACTATATATTGTTTGGTTAATATAAACATATATATATATATATATGCTTAAAACTTGAAAAACATTATTATTATTACATTCTTTTAAACATATCATCAATAGTACTAATATTATCAATTAAACCATGTTAAGAACTGTGAAAAGTGATGATTTTGCATTGTTTTGCACAGAAAAATCTACCTTTATAGACTCAGTACAAATTGAACATTTAATCCAGTAGTCCTCAGTTAGTTGGGTATGACTGAGATCCTTGACAAACTTCTACTTTCAAAATTATATACATTATTTATTCATATATTGAATTATAATACAAAGTAGTAGCAAAATTACAGTTATAAAGTAGCAATGAAAATAATTTGATGGTTAGTGACCATCACAACATGAAAAACTGTTTAAATAGTTACAACATTAGAAAGTTTCAAGACTAATAGATTAGAGTGATAAAATATTGTGCATATGGCTAAAAACTAAGGAAGCAATTGCTGATGTTTTGAAACCAATGTTATTTCAAATTCTTTCCACTGTTATGCATACCTCCAACTAATTCAGTAGACAAACATTGTTAACTCAATATTTCCACCTAATTTTGGTGTTGGTTTCTCTCACACAATGAACTACAAAGTATTTAAACAGTATATTTGTGTCAAAATTATCCAGAAGATACAAATTTTCCATATATTCCATTCTCTTACCATGTCTCTTTTAAGTTTCTTCTATTCTAACTACTCCTTAATAAACATATTTATTGCTTGAAGTTCTCATACAGTGTATGTTGATAATATTTATTTCTCCCTCCCCTGTGATCCACCCTTATTTTTTTCCAATTTACTGTCCTCTTCTGTTCATTTAATTTAATGACTTGGCAGCTACAACCAATGTTTTCCATATACCTAAGGGTATGGGGTCATACATTGGACCATGGTCATTGTACAAGAAGCTACATCTGTGAAGAAACCTTACTCTATTCAAAAGATATCTGTAAATTGATCTTACTTCCTCAGTTAGGGGTGGGACTTATGTACCCCTGTCTATTCCATACTAGAAGTTAGCTGTGTTAATCTTGTTTAGACATTCATAGCCATTATGAGTTCAGAGGTGCAGCAGAACTGTCATATCCAGAAGACGCTCTTTGATCCCGTCATCCACTCACTCTAGGTCTTAAAGTTTTTCTGCCCCTCTTCTATGATGATTCCTGAGCCTTGAGGATGGGTGTGATATAGACATTGTACATGTGGCTGACTGTTCCACAGTCATTTGCTCTCTGAATTTTGATCAGTTGTGAATTTCTTTGTTTATCACTATCCACTGCAGAATCAACTTCTCTGATGCGGCATGAGGCTGTACTACTCTACAGGTAGAGAGATGCAAATTGAACTGACCGTTTGACACTATGTCCATTACCAAAATGTCTATGAACCAAACCTATGAGGAGTAGGTTTACTTCAGGTACTTATGATCTCCCCAGTCATAAGTTGATAGCTAGATTTACAGTATATGCATATATTTCTTTCTCTGCAGTAGGCTTTAAATCCAGTCAAAATGTGGTTAGTTATCTTCATAATATTTCTTGTCATAATTACTTATTTTGACAAGCTGGTCATTAGCAGAGTTCACGGAGTTAAAAGTTAGATTAGTCTGTTGATGCACTTTCTTTCCCAGCAGCCTCGATACTAGTATTGTGTGAGTTAGTCATCAGGCAGAAAACTTCTCGGTCAGTACTATCCTTTGACCAACATGAATGATGTCTTTAGTAGTGGGGTCTTACCATCAAGTTCTGGTTGCAGCAAAGCAATGGACATAGCCTGTGTTGTGTTGAGGGACTCCAGCATATTTCTGACCATCAACTAGTAGAGAGGTATACCACATCTAGCACTGAACATTTTATTTGGCAACCTATGGCTTTTGATATGAGTAAAATGTCCTGAGTATGGAAACAAAATTAAACTCTTATGTGAATGTATGTGTGTATGGACATATATAAAGCTCATAAAATAAATATCTACGTTCATTTTTCAAACATCCTTATAGTTACTCCTCCTCAAAATGCCCTCCTCTGCCCTACCATGTACATATTGAGCCCAGTGTTCACTTACCCTTTCTTCCCAATATTCACAAGTCTCCTTTTATGAACCATGCTCTACTCTTCACCATCCCCTAACATCTCTCTTCCCCAACACTGTTGATGGTCTTTTTCTTATTTTCTGGATATTCTGCATGTTCTCATTTGCATGTAGATCTTGTAAGCTCAAATGTGTGTGTGTGTGTGTATCTGTCTGTCTGTCTGTGCTTAGAGTATTTGCTCAAAAATGATAAAAACAAACAAACAAAATATAAAGCTTTTTAATGGTATTTTATAAATTGAGAATTTTATACAATGAGATTTAGGCACGTTCACCCCTTCCCCAGCCCCTCTCATAATCACACACCTGCCAACTAGCTTCTAATGAACTTTGCGATTTCTTCTCCTTTTTTTTCTTTCCTTATTACTCCAGGTTTTGCTGTTTATCTGATGTTGGGAGAAGGGACTGTTCTGACATGTAGTTGATATAGTAGAGGTCATATTATTGAAAAAAAATTAACTCTCTTCTTCTAGAAGCAACCAAGTACCAATAACTCTACAGCTTATCTGGGGATTTCCTTCCTACACACACACACAATCCATGTTGGAATTTTATCTGACTAAAGTTTGTACAAATGTTATATACTTTGACAGAATCACTATTAGTTTCTATGTGTTACCTTTCTGTTGTGTCCAGAAACATCGTTTTCTTGATGCTATTTGTCAGTTCTGGATTTTTAAGATCTGTCTCCTCTCTGTGTTCTTCAAAGATTGAATATATATCTACCATATGATTCATCTATTCCATTATTTAGCATACACCCAAAGGATTTTATAATGTATTCACCCATGATTATTACTGTTATACCTACAAATTGATGTTCTAAGAAATGGAAATATGGTACATTTACACAGCAGAATATGATTCATCTGCTAAGAAAAATAAAATCATAAAATTTTGAGGTAACTATTTGGAGTTGCAAACAATCATTCTAAGTAAAGTAATTCATACTAGAAAGAAAAGTATCTCATGCTTTCTTCTATTTCTGTATGTTATTTTTAAATCTTAAGCTATACGTAATCCTTTTGAAATACCCACAGAAGTTAAGAATTTTTAAGAGGTGATAAGAAGGGGGGTTTTCAAATGAAGAAGTATAAAGCACAATGGTCTAAAATGTTAAAGGGGAAATGGGATATTAATGGTTATGTGATGTGTGGAGATAGGAGATCAGAGTAGTGGAGAGCTCAACAGCTCATGTTAACATCTTGAACTCACAGTATCAAGAACAAACTATTTCCTCAAGAGCTGTAAGCTAAAGGATCATATAGAACTCCAAGCATCACAGGTTTGCCAATATTCTTGGTTATCCTCCATAACTTAATGATTAGAACTTATTGCTGAAGAGAATACATTCTTCAGTCCCAAAACTGAAAGAACTAAAGTTGATACTTTAGTAAACTCTCATCACTCCTGGCTACCTTTCATGGTACTGGAAGGAACTATTTATGCTACCAAAAGAAAAATATAATACTAAATCTCAACTAGTGTCTGGGGCAGGCTGGCCAAGTCTTGGATCAGAATATAACTTCCTTTGCAACAGGTTTTCTTGGAGCAAGGCACCTGTGAAGAAGGAGTCTCAGCTGGCAAGGATCCTTAAGACATGAAACCACATAGGAATTTGCAAAATTTATACACCTTGGTGGCTATTATCTCTTTCATCATATTATTGACTTTTTAGACAGTTTTAGTTGTTCTTTATCAGTGCTATAATTTTCCATGGAAATTCTCGTCTTTCTCTGATGTTTTCCCCTGAGATAAGCAGGGGGGTAATGCCTCTCAAATCTTTCATCTGGAATTTACTTAACTACAACTCCTAATCCTTGGAACTTCTCTGACTCAATAGAGACAGTTGGGTACATATGAGGAAACAACACCAGGGCATTTATCATGTCTCACTGTTCAGGAAAGGAGATTAGCGCATACATATACAGAATAGGGAAAAAGTCTCAGGAAGACACGTAGTGCCAGCTGTTGAGAGGAAGTTCTCTGGACACCAAGCACACAGAATCAATGATAGGATCTGTAGTATCTGTAGTATGACACAATGGGAAAATGCAATGTAAAATATGGGATGGATAGATCGATCTTTACCATACACAGGGCTTATATATAGTACGGTAAGATGGGAAAAGAGTGCCTTGTCAGTCTGCCTCTTACAGAGAGATGGAGAATTGGGATGCTCTTGTATAAAGGAAAACTATATAAAAGCATATATTTCAAACATGAAATAATTGTTTGTGCTTGAATAATTTTGTCCTTAAAGCATTGTACCCATGGCTATGACTTTTTTAACTGGGTAACTGTAAGTAGGTGCCAGCTGACACAAGTGCTTGAGGAGCAGGATGTGTCTGCTCAATATTTAATCAAGCCTGCCAAGATGCTTACCTCTATGGCTAGAAATAGGTTTTGTATGGGGTGGAAAAGTGTATTTAGGAAAGCATAAAGGAGAACAATGTCAGCTTTTTTGATTATGATGTATTTCTTAAAATATGATACATTTCTTAAATGTCAAAAATAGGAGGCAATAATAAAGCTGTACATTATGTCTGGTAGGAAAAAAAACCCTGTTAAAATATAAATAAAGATGGTATTCAGAGCCACTTCAATTCAATCCTCTTGTGATCAGAATATTTCTGTGTGTCAATAGTTCTTTCCTGCCTCAGAACCTGAACTTGAGCTGCAGATGGCGCTTGTCAATCTATGTGTGAATTCTGTAAACTATAACAAACCACATTTAAATTAATCCCCAGTTCTTTAATTTTATTTTCATAACTACCGGAGTCACTACAAATCCCTTTGATATTGCTGGTTCTGTTCGGATGATGCAAATTTAGAAGTCAATAGTGCCCTATTTCCTTTGTCAGTCACTTCACTTTAAGTTTAATAAATTAATGAATAGCTAACAAAAATAGCAACTATTTTTAAAAAGAGATAAGAGGTTTGTGTAGAATACTGAGACTGAAATACTAGGAAATTTATAATGAAATTCTCACAAGAAAGTTTGGAACTAAAGCAGTGTGGAGAAAGCAGAAAAGAATTAGATGGGGTCATTAGATGGAAGATAAAGGCCTTTACCCTGAGAAGAGGGCCATTTTATAAGTTAAGAACCAGAAAAGTGACATGATGTTGCCAGTTTTCACAAACATCCATGTATTTTTTTTTTTTGTCACAAACATCACTCATCATTCTTGAAAGACACAGTGTCAACCATTCTGCTTCCCCATTCAGATGCTTGAGTTCCTCATCTGCACTTTCTCATGATTTCAATCCTATTAGCAGTGGCAGTAATGGTGTTGCTCAATGGTAATGATGAAAGTCTCTGTCCTTTATAAGTTGTAATCCTGTTGACCTCATGATCTCTATGCAACATATTTGTCATTTCATAAATTTAATTCTCTCAAGGGTCCCTTATTTCGAATGCATTGTCCTTGTCTACCCAAAAAGCCCCAGGTTCTGGAGAAAAGTTTTGGAAATAATGTTCTGTATAATTAAAGCAAAAATATTTAGCATATAATTTTATTTTAGTACTGCGACATAACACTTTCTCTTCTGCACTATCTCATCTTTATGTGTTCTCGAGTAGATTCTTCAATTCCTCCAGTCTTTATACATCTTTTTTTTTATTGAGAAAAGGAAGAAAAAAAACAAGTTTCCACCTCCTCCCAGCCTCCCATTTCCCTCCCCCTCCTCCTACCCTTCCCCCCCTCCTCCCATCCTTTTCCCCCTCCTCCCACTCCTCTCCCCCTCCCTCTCCAGTCCAAAGAGCAGTCAGGGTTCCCTGCCCTGTGGTAAGTCCTAGGTCCTCCCCCCTCTGTCCATATCTAGGAAGGTGAACATCCAAACTGGCTAGGCTCCCACAAAGCCAGCACATTAAGTAGGATCAAAACCCCTTGCCATTGTCCTTGGCGTCTCATCAGCTCTCATTGTTCGCCATGTTCAGAGAGTCCAGTTTTAACCCATGCTTTTTCAGTCACAGTCCAGCTGGCCTTGGTGAGCTCCCAGTAGATCAGCTCCACTGTCTCAGTGGGTGGGTGCACCCCTCGTGGTACCGACTTCTTTGCTCATGTTCTCCCTCCTTCTGCTCCTCATTGGGACCTTGGGAGCTCAGTCCAGTGCTCCAGTGTGGGTCTCTGTCTCTATCTCCATCCATCACCAGATGAAGGTTCTATGATGATATGCAAGATATTCGTCAGTATTGCTCTAGGATAGGGTCATTTCAGGTTCCCTATCCTCAGCTGCCCAAGGAACTAACTGGGGACCTCGGCTTGGGCTCCTGGGAGCCACTCTAGGTTCAAGTCTCTTGCCAACCCTAAGGTGGCTCCCTTAACTAAGAATTGTGCTTCCGTGCTCCCCTATCCAACCTTTCTTCTTAACCTTACTTACAAGTCTACTCTCTGTGGTTATAACAGAACAGCCAAGATTGAATGAATTATAATGAAAAGAAGTTTATTTGACACCTCCTCATAGTTCTGGAGGCTAGACAGTTCAAGAGCAGAATGTTGTCATCAAATTGTTCTCTGATGAAATAACCAAGATATTTCAGCTAAGGATGGAATTCAAAAGTGCAGATAACTTGTCACAAGCAGAGGAGAGAATAGGGGGAGCAACATATAGTAAGCAACAAATTATTTCATAGTAACACAGATAACTCCGGATGACTCTGTGACTCAGATACTTACTATATATAAAGCATCTACCGCCACACTGCAAGCTTAAGCCTCATACTATAATCAGATCTTCCTTGACTATCAAAAAACTCCAGTCTTACTTCCTCTTATGGTTTTTACATGTCAATAAGAATTCACTTCATCATTTCTTATCCTGGTATCAAAATGAAGGGTTCATACAGGACTCACCATTGTAGGATTAACATAGCGATTTTAATAATAATTGGGAATAAGTGAGCATCTCAAAAGTTTTTTTAGTAAGACCACTTCTATTCCTTGACTATTATTATTCAATTTATGATTCAATAGTGACTTTATAAATATGCTTATCTTTTACATAACTCTGACATGTATACATTCAATATGTATATCTATAAGTTTTCAAGGCTTCAAATCTTTATGGGCTTTGTGGTCTATTAACCATCCAGGTTGTAGAAATGTGCTTAGAACAGCTAAGAAGATTTAAATCATCCATAGAGCTTGATTATAAAGGAAATTTTTTCCATTTCAAATGTTTCTGAAACACCTTGTACACTGACTACTGAGAGAAATAGTGAGGCCAAGCTGGCCATTCTCCAGTGACTTTCTACAAATCTGAGATGCCACAATTGGGGTCACAGACCTTCATCTTTCCTATCATAGTTTTTATTGCCCTGGTGTGTTTTGATGAACTCTAAAAGGAACTGTCATCTTCTCTCCCTCATTCCACATTTTGGAAAGAGGCTTTAGAGGAGGCTAAAGGAAGTAAGGTAAGAAGAATTCCCATTTTACTCATTCTCAGAGTAGTGCTTGAGTATGAAGTTATAATGTCCTTTTTATTATTCAATTATAGAGACAGAAATAAACTGAAAAATTATGCCAATAATTTTGTCAATAATTATGTCATCAAGTGAATATAGTTTATTTTTGTCCTTAGTTAATTCTCTGAGATAGATACAATGGCTAAAATATGAAATAAAGACAACTCATTTACATAATACACAATTAATTAAAACAACATTCTACATCCCAATAAAGATGATCATTTCTACTTACACACAGACAGTGCATAAATACTACTGGACATGCATGACTAGTTTGGTTTTCTATTTAATTACCACCATTCTATAGTATGTACATTCTTTTTTTTTTTTTTGGTTTTTCGAGACAGGGTTTCTCTGTGGTTTTGGAGCCTGTCCTGGAACTAGCTCTTGTAGATCAGGCTGGCCTCGAACTCACAGAGATCCTCCTGTCTTTGCCTCCCGAGTGCTGGGATTAAAGGCGTGCGCCACCACGGCCCAGTTGTATGTGCATTCTTTAAAATCTGCTATAGTCTATCTATTGCTGTACATCTCAGCCTAACACACTGAGGCCTGTCAGGTACCTAGTAACTGAGGCTTGTTAAAGTGCAACCAATTGGTCACTCAACAATTCATTGTGTGGCTTCCTATATTTAAGATTAATAACGGGGCTGGAGAGATGGCTCAGCGGTTAAGAGCACTGACTGCTCTTCCAGAGGACCCGGGTTCGAGTCCCAGCACCTACATGGCAGCTCACAACTGTCTGAAAATGCAGTTCCATGAGATCTGACACCTTCACACCAACGAACATAATAAAGTTAAATAAATAAATAAAAGTTTTTTTTTTTTAAAAAAAAAGATTAATAACAAACTAAAACATGAGGCAAACTGTTATAAATCTAGAAGATATAAAGAAATTTAAGATTTTACTGTAAAGCTAGGTACAGGTGCATAGATGGAATAATGTTCAAAGTTTTAGAAAGTGAGAAAGATAATCAAATTCTGTCTGTATTGTAAAATTTAATCATTATGTCCTAATAGTAGTCTGCCAGAATTATATATGTACTATTATTTGCCCTCTTAGCCTCATTTAAGAGGATAATTCCAGTATAAGAAAAATAATACATATATTTTTTAAAAAAATTTTAATGGATCCAACTAGATTTTGGCTAAAATAAAAAAAGATCTTTATGTCCTCTTGAAGCAGCAAAAAAGACACGAAGCATTTAATTTGATGTAAGTAAGATTAGCTGGCCAATTTCATTAGCTACACCAAAAAATACTGTGTAGCACATGGCAACAAAATATTTAGAATATTGGCAGGCGTTGTTATTACTTCTCTTTTTGTTTCTGTTTTCAAGAATATGAAGGAAGCCTATAAACCTTTGTAACCAGCATCTTTGAATACATTTATCTCATTTTAAATTATTTCCTCATTATCTTGCTACTTTTCACCTTATAAAATCAGATCCATTGCATTTGTTGCTCCTTTTAATTCATTAAACAATTGCAATGTAACTATGGAGAAAATTTTTGAGATCTTTAGAAAAATCAAGATAATTCTTCATTACAATAAAGTATGTTTATACACATCATTATCCCTGTTCTTTCTTTTCTGAGAAAAATAAAGTGCTTCTACAGCTAAAGATGATATAAGGAGAATAAAATATAATTTAATGCCCTATTGTTGAGTGAAAATGTGTTGCATTTTGCTTTAATTGGTAAATATTCAGCAACAGTATGTTCTTCTAACATGAAAAATTTATGAGAAAAACATACTTTTATGAGATGTCATTTTATTAAAATTTATTAATTTGAACATAAAAGTAATGTGTATAAAGTTAATTTTAAATATGGTGTTTACATGCATCCTCAATATATTACTTTACTCTCTTTTGCTATGATACATTATTCTGACCAAAGCAGCTTAAAGGAGAAAGGTTTCATTCCGCTTACAGGTACAGAGAGGATACACTCCATTATGTCACAGAAGGTGTGGAAGAATGATGGTGAAGCCAACCTGAGTGCCAGGAAGAAGAGAAAGAACAAGCAATAAAGCCAACACTTCAAGCTATTTCCCCACCAGCAGTGATATACCTCCTCCAGCAAAGTTCTAACTTCTACAGGTCACATAACATTCCCATCAGTGCCACCAATGGGCACCAAGAGTTCAAATGAATGAGTCTGTGGGGTCACTTCAGTGTTGAACACTTACTGAGAAACCACTTGAAACTAAAATTGTCTCGAAATAAATAATGACTACTCTATGTTGGAGTTCGAATTGGTAAATATCCCTAATCAGGAGTTGAGTCTCATCTTCTCTGGAGCAGCTTTGACTAAAAGTACCTCCAACGGAGTCAGAGAATGTAGTTCAAAATGCGCACGTATTGGTTTAATGGGAAGGCCCTATTTTATTCCAGTTAGGTAACTCTACAGTCGGAATTACAGTTTAATGACATATAAAGTGGCTGAGTCACGTTAGAGCCTTGACCCCAGGATCACAGGAATGAACAAAGATGCAGTGGATGGAGTAGGCAAAACACCTCATCCATCCTGCAAAACTGAGCTTTCACAGGTGCTAAAAGCAAGCTCCCTGTCCTTAAATAGCCTTAAAACTGTGGAGAATGTTTTTACTCATACATCGAAAACATCAAAAACCCAAACCTGTATTCAAAGCTAATGCATTTTAAAAGCATGCAGTAGAGTTTTGTAACTAAATAACACCAAACAATGCAAAACAAAATAGCCTCTTAAAATAAAAGGGATGCCTCCAGTAATTCTTAACTTCATATTCTTTGTGTGTTTACTAAAATGAAATTACTCTAGAATTTTTAACATTTTTCTCTTACTGTTTTTCAACATCAATGGTTTATTTTCTTGTCAATTAACCAAGGCTCGCCTGGCTATGCCATATTTAATGCGGGTAATGAGTGGACTATTATGCTGATTGGAACACATCACAGTGATGAGGAATGACTGATGACATGAAAGAGTTGTCTATTTGATGTGTATTTCCAGTCTTCAAATTTTGTTTTGTATGTAATTATTTTATACAGTGTAATTTGTAATCCCATTCTTTTATAAAATAATTTGATGAGACTTGTGCTTAAAATTGACTTAGCATACATGTAGGGGAATAAAATAACAATTAAAAATGAGTAAGAGCAGAAGAAGTAATATGTACTATAATAAATACTTTTAAACCCAGTTGGAACAATAAATATTTTTAAAACATTTAAATTCACAGACTATATATATATATATATATAAAGTTAGTGTATGAGTGTGTATAAAAACAGAATAAGATAAGAGATGGCACATACTCTCCTATATTTGGCCTCAAACATATTCACATATTGGTCAGTTTCAAAATATTTCTCCAGGTTTAGGAACATGTCAATGTACAGCTGTTTATTGGTGGTTTTCATGTTTTCCTTTTGCTAACTCTCACCGAAACCTAAACCCCACACAACATCAATTGTACTGAGTGGTTGTTAAATAAAAAAGAAGATATGTACAAAGAGGAAACATACAAAACAAACAAATTGATTTATAAATTAGAAACACATACACACAAATGCATGTGCACACCATCACCACTACCACTACCAACAACAACAAAAATGTGTTTTTCAGAGAGTATAGCATATATTTTCCATGTTT
The DNA here is from genome assembly GCF_037038515.1 of Microtus pennsylvanicus. Lineage (NCBI taxonomy): Eukaryota > Metazoa > Chordata > Mammalia > Rodentia > Cricetidae > Microtus > Microtus pennsylvanicus. Next base: position 40,255,505 of record NC_134593.1, read on the forward strand.
CACTTACTAGTGAATTTTTACAATTTAACTACTACACTTGTGATTTAGAATTATTTTAAATTGCATCTTGTATGTTTCTAGCACATAAGCATCCTAAATATTTGATCATCTTAGACATTGTTTTCCTTTTTTATTTTACTTTATATGCATGAATATTTGGCTGCATATGTGTATGTGAAACACAGAAATATCTCTGTTTTTGGAAATCAGAAGTGAGCATAGACTACCTGCGAACCAAAATTAATTTTTTTTTAGTCTCATGAGCCGCACCATTATTAGTAATAGTCAAATTCATTTACATGATTAAATAAAAATTTTAATTGTTTTTACAACTTGCTAAATAATAGATCTGAAACACTGTGTAATATTTATTCCTTTGCTCAATAATACCACCAGGACACTTAATCAACAATGTTCATAGCAGCATTATTCATAATAGCCAAAACCTGGAACCAAGTTGGGTGCCCCTCAAGTAAAGAATGGCTAAAAAAAATGTGGTACATTTACACAATGGTGTATTATTCAGCTGTGAAAGAACAGTGACATCTTGAAATCTGCAGGCAAATAGATGGAATTAGAGAAAGATCTTTAGTGATGTAACCCTAAAAGACAAACACGGTTGAACTTATTCATACGTGGATATTAGCGGTAAAACAAAGTATAACCAGACTAAAATCCACAGCTCCATAGAAGCTCGATAACAAGGAGAACCCTACGAGGGACTCTTGGATCATCATGGTGAGGGAAATGAGATGAGATCTCCTGGGTAAACTGTGGGTGAGGGAAAGTGGTGGTAGAAGGGAGATGGGGCATGAGAACATGAGGGAACAGGATTGTCGAGTTGGGGGAAAGACGGAGTGGGAGAGCAATGAAAGAGATATCTTAATAGTGGCAGCAGTTATGGAAATGGGGAGAAATCCTGTGGTAGGGAAGTTCCCAGGAATCCACAAGGATGACCCCAGTTAAGGCTCCTAGCAATAGTGGAGAAGGTGCCCTAACTGGCATTTCCATGTAATCTTTCATCCAGTAACTGATGGGACCAGATGTAGAGATCCGCAACAAAGATGAGCTACAGTTGAAGAGAGGGAGGAGGGATTCTATGAGCAAGGGAGGTCAAGATCAGGATGGAGAAATCTACAGAGACAGTTGAGCCAAGCTTGTGAGAACTCATGAACTCTAGAGTGACAGGTGTGGAAGCTCCATCCGACTGAACTAGGACCTCTGCATGTGGGAGACAGTTGTGTAGAACTCTGTGGCAGTCGGACCAGCATCTATACCTGGTGCATGAGCTAGCTTTTTGGAGCCCATTGCCTACAGTGGGATGCCATGCTCATTTTTAAAGCAGCCTGGAGGTGCTTTGTTTTGCCTCAAGTTAATGTGCCAGTCTTTGTCGACTCCACTTGGGATGTCTTAACTTTGGAAGGAGTGGATGGGCATTGGGCTGGGAGCAAAGTGAAGGTGGGGTTGGGGGGAGAGTGGAGAGAGGGAGAACTGTGGTTGGAATGTAAAATAAAATTTAAAAAAAATATTTATTCCTACGATTCCTTATTACTATCTCTGTCTCTGTCTCCCTCTGTCTTTCTCTGTCTCTCCTTTTCTCTGTCTCTCTCTTTCACTTTTTCTCTGTATGTCTCTCTTTCTCCCACACATACACCTGAGAGAAAGGGAAAGAGAGGAGGAGAGCAAGAGGAGAGAATAAAAAAATGTACCCCATCTTTGAATAACTATCTTAGAATTTTGTCTTATTTGAAGTGTTCCAATAAAATAGTTTATTCTTTACTCCCTGTATAATGGCAAGGGGATACACCACTTTAATATACAAAATATGGTAATTGTATATCACTGTTCATATGACTCCTTTCTTATTGATAGAGGTAAAGTGAGGATTTTTCAGAATAGTTTGCACTGTAGTATTTACATGGCTAAATACTCAGCGGTCATTGCTTTGTGTTCCTTTTTATTATTTTGACAGCAAACCATTATATATAGAAGTAATTGTTTCTAATTCCTTACCCTTTCTCCAACTTTTATAACTAAATAACCTTTTTAAATAAAATATTGCACCAGTTCTGCATCCTAAAGATGAAAGTGCTATTTCGAAAAGGTCAATTCAATCTGGGAAGTGTTTTCTGGTTTAGACAATACATTATAACTGCAGAAACCTATGGCAATTTTCAGCTCCACTAACAACAGGAAGTAAATTTCAGCCATTCACAGTAAGATGGCAATGTGGTGACATTTGAAGTCTGAATGTGGTTCTTGCATCCATTGTAGGTGACTGACTGCTGCGCTGCAGAGGCCTTTCCCCAACTGCCAGATGAATTTTAGTTATGTTTGAAACAGATACTCAGAATGTGGCACGAAATACGAGAGACCCCCATCATCTGACTGACAACCTTATTCTTTTACATTGGGTAAGGATTAAAATACATCAAATTAATAAATCCCTCTGAAACCAATAATCTCACATTTGCTGAACAATTGTAGCTTATAGTAGCTATTATTTTTGAATTGCAGTGAGTTACTATTTTGGTTTCATTTCCCAGATATGTGTCCTTGTCCATCAAAAATCATGGCAGTGCACCATACAGTCAAGCAATAAATTTACAAAACATCCCTCAGATGTGAAAAGCTGTTCCATAATTCTGATTCTGTGTCTTTATTTTCTTCAGCACATATGGAACTGTCAGCAAAAAGGTCAAATATTATAGTACTTGCTTCTTTTCGTCCATAGTGTTTTTATTTAAGTAAAAGATAAACCATGCAGCAAGGGGACAATGAAGTAAAGAATATGCACTCATAGAAACCCCACAAGTATAGGTGTCACATCAGAAAGAAAATCATACCAAACCATAAAGTTTATCTCTTTATCTCACAGTGGAACAACTATATTTATTCAATATCTAAAAAATGTAAAACATTCCAAAAATCTCTTAAATTTAAAATTTTCCATATTATATATTTTGATTATATTATATTATTTTATCCACCTTCTCCCAGATCATTCCCACTTCCTTATTCATCCAATGTAATGCTCTTCTGTCTCTTGCAAGGAAGAAAAAAAAAACAATACCAAAAATAAAGAGTAAAACAAAGCAACAAAATTTTTAAAAGAAAGACAAAAACAACCCACAGTAACATCCAGTTTATTTTTACTGAAAATTGATTCTTTTCTTGCGTAATAGATCCCACCCACAATTTTCTTCCTCCTCTCTTCCCAGATCCCTCCAACTTGCCTCTAATCAGTTCTCCTTCACCTATGTTTCCCTTCACAAAAGAGCAGACCTCCAAAAGACAACAACCAAATGTGGCAACACAAGATATAATAAGACAAAGGAGAAGCCATTCTACCAAAGCTGGACAGGGCAACCCAATAGGATGAAACATGTCCAGAGCAGGCTAAAGAGTCAAATACACATGCTTGCACTATTGTGAGTACCACAAAATCTCCATGTTAACAACCACAGCACATATGTCTAGGACCTGATGCAGACCCACGCAGGCAGCCCACTCGCTTGTCTCTTTATTATCTGTGAGGCCTGATTGGTTGTTGATTCGGGGGGCTACATTCTCATGTTGTCCTAAATCCCTTCATAAATGCTTACTCTAGCAGCAGAGAGGAGCAGGTACAGAGACCCTTGTCCTTGCCAGACATTATACAGAGAGAGAGAAAGTCTCAACTGGAGGCCTCCAAACTTCCCTTGGAGCTTGGAGAACTGTACATAAGAAGGGAGGACAGACTGTAGAATCAAATCCTTTTTTTTCCTAGTCAACTCTTCTGGAGCACAGCGTTTATCCTAGAATATGGTTGATACGCTCATGGACACTGCATTGAAAAATTGGCTTTTCCTTTCTCAGAAAGTGTCAACTGCAAACTAACTTTGTGCCACTTCACCTCCTCCGTGATTGGATTTTTGTTTGGTTTTAAGTTGTGTAAGTTTTGGGCTTGACACAGTCTCTGTGGGTTCATATGAGTTTGAGTCTTATTTTGTCTGGAACACAGTGTTTCTTTTTAGTCATCCCCTGTCTCTGGATCTTACAATCTTCCTGTCCCCTCTTTTGTATAGATTCCTGAGCCTTGATGGTTGAGGTCTGACTAATAAATCTAATTTATGACTGGGTGATCCAAATTCCCAGTCCCTACAAATTTCCAGTTGTGTGTTTCTGTGTTAATACTATCAAGTACAAGATGCTTCTTTGGTGAGGGTTGAGGAATGTTCCCTTTTATGAGTATAACAATAAATGGTGAGGAATAATTTTATTTAGCTTAAAATCAGTAGAAGCCTTCCACTCTATTTCCCTTGACCTATCTTCTTTCAGATTCTTTGCCATTTTACAGTGTCAGGAATGCATTCTGTTTCAGGAAATGAGCCTTAATTCCAATAAAAAATTGTTGATTACTCCTATAAAATTTGTCTCGCATTTGCATCAATATATCCTGCCTGCCTGTGGTTATTGTAGATTTAGAGTTTGTATCTAAGTGATATTGACAAATAATTTTCTTCTTTAGTATCTTGCAAACCCTTTTCCTGTCCCACGAATGCTATTCAGTAGAGGAAATGCTTCTAGTTGGTCACCAGGTCAAGTTTTCTTTTTTGATAACGTATTAAGTAGTGTCATCAGCAATAAGACCTGAAAATCAGTTTGTTCAGAGTAACCAATAGCCTAGGAAATCATCTGTGATAGTTGGGGCAGAAATCTTACACAAGAATTTTAATTTGTCAGTCTATCACCTAACATTGATATACAAAAACTGCATATAACATGGATCTCTATACAGTCAGGGAAGGACTCAATTTAACAATGCACGTATTTTGAAGACCAGCAACTTCTCCTTGGATAACTCATCCTTTAGAAGACTGGGGCAGTTGTGGTAAAGTTTGAGAAATGAATGTAAGATTGTAAATTTGGATAAAATCTTCTTCGAATACCAAACATAAATAGTCATTCCACATTTTGGTCTAGAGATCTACCATCCTAATTTTATCTTCTATTTTCTTTTAAAAATGTTATAATACTATTAATTCCTTAACAATTTCATGCTTGTACACAGTGCATTCTGCTCATATTCAGTCTTCAACTCCTTCGGCAAACTCCTACTGGATACAATCCCCTGCTTTGTACAACCTACTGGATTCTTGTCTCTTTCCTTCATTATAAGCCAGAGAGGTCAATTACAGAAGAGAGTTGAGGGAAAAGTAAGCATATACTAAGAACCAGACTCTCGGGGCTATATGGCACACCTGCTTCTATTTTCATTGTTTTGAAGAACTACCATATGCTTCTCTATGATGGTGTGATACATCATTTTTCTTTAATCTTTATATACATTTGCCTTCTTTAATACCCCTCTGAATCTCAAGGACCTGACCAATTGTTCTTTTGATGCAATATTAATAGCTGCAAAGGCTTTCTTCATTATTCTACGTTCTTTTTCTTTTGGTCTCTACATAGACATTTTCAAATAACCTTCTTTTCCCAAGCACACTAAGTCCCTTTTCTGTTTATTCTTTTTGGTTATTGAATCTTCTACCATACTTTCAATTCTGTTTCTTGTGTACTTTTCCATGCAATGATTTTATTTTGATTTCCTAAGCTTGCTTTCATGTCTCTGTTGAGTTCCTCTGTTGGATTACTGTCTCATGTCTCAGTGTTTTCTTTACACTCATTGATTTTCCTTAAAAACAATTGTTTTACACCCTCAAACAGTACTGTTCACTGTCTGGTTATTTTATGACACCCTGTATTGACGGTTGCTTTATGTGGGTCCTGGCTCCTGAGTTGCTTGAAGTTTGATGTTTTTTATTTGTCTAAGCACTTCAGGCTCACGCTCTTACTCTATTCTTTTTGGCCAGGCTTATAGGTGCTTTTCTTTCCATACAGTTGGGCAGTTAATTTAATTCTATGAATTATTAGTCACCTTGATTTTTCCCCCAAAATTAACAGTCTTTATTCAATGTTTTCTACAGTTTATTTTGATGTATTCCTTTTGTTTTAGTATTATAGGGCTATACAATCATTGATGTCTCCCAAGTCTCCAATTAATATATTGCTCAGAGTGAATTGAGAATGACCCAAATAAAAGGAAGCCCATTCTTTCACGAGTCCATCCTGAGATCCAGCGTACGTCCAAATAACTAATCCACAATTAGTGCCTTATGGCCAGAAATTAATGAGGACCTCCTGACTCTGTACAGAAATTCAAGAATTGAGTTATAAGAGAAAGAGGGAATTGCATTCATGTCTCTGGTCCTAGCCAAACTCCATTCATTGTTAGAGAAAACTGGATGTTATCTTTGCTGAATGAGTATTTTATCTACTTCTTTAAAAAAAAATGTTTCTAGAAGTTCCTCCTAAGGCAAAAAGTGTGCTGTAGAAACATAAGGTCAAGTTTCAAGTGCAGTGACTCTGCAAGCCCAGCGGGAAAGAAATCATTCAAAAAGACACTTAGCAAAAGAGAAGGGAAGGGGAAGGATGTTCTTGCACTAGTATGCTAGAATACAGAATTGTTTTTTACCTTCAAGTAATTTCATTCATTGTTTCAAACTGGTTAAACAGACCCAGTTGTAGATGACTGGCAATAAGAAAAGAAGTGGTTGTATTCTAGTCACCTGGAGTCTATCTCATGATGATTGAAAATATTCAGGGTGGAACAGCCAGAGACCACTTCAACAGGGCAAAACCTTACTTTTGAACAAGTGGGTATGTTCAAAAGAGATCCTGAGAGACAAGAAACATGCTAGCTTTGGGTTTTGTTATTTCTTTTATTTTCGAGATCGTAAAATAATGACATCTTTGCCCTATTTCTTCCCTCTAAAAGCTTCCATATATCACTCATTGCTATTTAATATATTTCCAGTGATTGTTGTTTCAGGCATAGGTATATGTACATATATATGTGGACATATTCAGACTTACAGATATTAATGTATCAATAATTTTATATAATTTCTTATGCATATATAAATACATATCCACCAATATAACCTGTTCACTCTGTTTAATACTACTGTTATGTATATTCTCAGAACTTATCTTTTGATCAGGAAATTCACGAAACTAGCAATAAACCATTTTCCTATACCTATAATTGGTTTTTATCATAACTCCTTTGGGAGGTGACTGCATATCGTCTTCATTAGATAGAGTGCTACCCCACAGTCTGATTCAACTGTCTAGTTTTAAAAGAAGTGGCACAGAAAACATGATGGAGGAAGAGGGTAGCAGATTCTTGCTGCAAGAAGGAAAAGGCTCAGGACTCCAGGCCCACAAACTCAGCAGGGATGCTCTTTGCAAAGAAAAATTTATGCTAGATTCAAATATTTGCATAAAAGTAATACTTGGTGGGCAAGTATCCCTTGTTCTAAACACAAATGTTATAGTATTTGGTAGAAAAGACTCACATTTAATATTTCTCATAATAATAAGTCAATCAGCCACATGTGGCTACCTGCTGAACACAAGCAAAAGAGTGTGAGTCCATAAAAGTGAAAGCGCTAAGAACGATTGAATAAAGAAATAAAAGAGTTGTAATTTTTTTTTCAGTACTCTGCTGCCCCCCCCCAGAAACAAGAATAATTGGTACTTCATAAGTCACATACAAAGTATGGATGTTTCTTAAAAGAAAATTTTGAAAATAATTTACATTTCAAATTTCATCAGTAGGTATTGCTTGCATTGGTCTCATAAAAAATGAATGGTACTACGTCTCTTTTTGGAACAAAATATGCTCACATTTTCCTACAGTCTGAAACTATAGAAAATAACTTATTTAAATGTAACACTTGTCACATTGTATTAAATTGTGCAATTTTGCTCAAATAGGTTAACCTTCACATACCCTATTTGAGCACAAATAAACATAACATTTTAATGATTTCTTCATCTCAGTATTTTATGTGTTGAAAATTGGGGCATATATCACAGTTGCAAACATGCATTAAAAAGGAAACATCCACTATATAAAAATGTAAAATATAAACATGACTTTTGCAAATACTTAATTATACCTGAAAATATGCAAATTCACCCAATGTGCTCTACTATGTCTAACTTACCTTAAAATTAAGATCGCAAATATTAAATATGAGATTTTATTTAAGTTAAAAAAAATGGTGGGCTCACATTATTCTTTATCTGAATAAAGAGCATTCTGAGAAATAGACCTCTGTGAAAATTAATTGGAAAAATGAGCCTTCTTGTGTTTCAGTGTACTATGTCATTTTTATGTCTTTAGGGCTTTCTATAATACCAGACCTTTTACATATTACATTACCACCTTTCCCACTGACACTGGGCACCTCTAGAAGTGATTTGATTCCATGTATCTTTAATAAGCAAAATGTAAGGAAGACTATAATTTTTAACTAAGCTTTTGCATTAGTACTCCAAAGACCAATAAAATAATGAAATCAATCATGTCCCCAGAATACACAGAACATAGAAACAACTAAACATCAAAAATAAACAAACAACAAAAACCATCCAAGAAACCAAACAAAACTAAGGTGATTCAATACAGTGTACTGAAGGAATCAAGTCAGTGAAAGCTGAGATGATCAGAAAGTCCTTTCTGTTAAAACTTCTACACAAAAATATATTGAAAGAATCTTTATTAGTATACTAAGGTAACTTATGCACTACCCTGTTTTCCTAACTCTGCAAGCTACCGAAAAATGTTGTGCCATGCTAAGTGGAATTCCTTTGATTTGGGGAAACAAATATTTTTTAATATCTATAAAAACTATTTTAGCTTTTTTAATGTGATTTTTGAAATGTTTCTCCTTATTGGGTGTGGTGGAACATGCCTTTAAAGTACTGGTGATAGATAGATGTAGGTGTGTATCAGTGAGTTTGAAGTCAACTTGGTGTACAAGGAGAATTACAGAACAGCCATAGCTACATAGTAAGAACTTAACTCAAAAAAAAAGAAAGAAAGAAAAGAAGACTAAGGAAGAAATAAAGGAAGGAAGGAAGGAGAAAGAAAGAAAGAAAGAAAGAAAGAAAGAAAGAAAGAAAGAAAGAAAAAAGAGAAAGAGAAAAAAAGAGAAAGAGAAAAAAAGAGAAAGAGAAAAAAAAGAAATTTTGTTGTTTGACAACTTCAGCTGAAGTTTTTGATATCAGATCCTGGAAAAGCAGATAATTACTCTCATACTCTACGAGGACAAAGGCAGGATTATTTTATGTTCAATGACTACATGCAATACAAAATAAGCTCAAGCAGGCCGACCCAAGTTATTGAACTTTTTACTCAAATAAAGTGTCAAATTAGCTGCTGGGGATAGAGTTCAGTGTTGGAGCATTTTTCTAGCATGCTTGAGACCTTGGTTAGATCCAATGCACAGCAGATAAAGAATAGAATTTCCCTACCAACAGTAAAATGCTTTGCAAAATGCTCAGGACTTGCAAGTGGTTTTAGACAAAACGTAATGACAAAGGTTGAGTTGGTAATGAGTGTGTGAGTAAAAGGATATTAATGAGAAAGAAAGAAAACTCCTAGAAAGTTAACAGTATGTGTATTTGTTGGTGTTTCTATTTTTTATATTGGTTCACCTTTCTTATAAGAGTGTATAATATGTACTTTAAACAAAGTAAAAATCTTTTGTTGTTGTTGATAGTTAAGTGCTATTATTTCTTCCATACTTTGAATATATAAAAATCAAAGAAGAAGTTTAATTATTAAATGTCAGTACTTCAAGTAAGCAAGTTTAAGCACAAAGAAATAAAAAATGAAACAGAGTGAAATTATGTACAATAAGTTTTCAGGTCCTAGGAATTTACCAGAAGCAGAAGAAAGAAGATGGGGAAAGAAAACAAACATGCAAAAGGTTTATTTAAGACAGAAAAAAAAACTAAACAAAACAAAGCAAAAAAAAAAATCACTTGAAGTCTAACTAGGAAAAATAGGTCTGTGATTTTTTTTTTAAGCTTTGGGAATCCCATCCTCAGTAGCTCCATGTAGAGTTGTGAGACCAGCAAATTCAAAGGATAATCTGAGGAACATAAACTGGTCAGTCACGTGACAAGGCTTCACCTAAAGGAGGATGAATTACTGCTGCCATTTTCGTTATACCTGGTGGATTTGTCGGTAAAGGAACGTCAAAACCCAGCTCAAGGGACTACTGTCTTGGTTACCACTGTAGTGAACAACAGTTGAAGGAATCAGAAAATTGAGAGGGTGTTCAAGGGTCTGCCAATGTCACATGTCCCTGAAGAACTAGACATGTAAAGACCATGGGAAGCCAGGGAAAGTAAAAACCATCTCCACCAAAATTATAAACTTGAATGTTTTCCTCAAATTATATAACAGATGAACAAAAACGGGAGTCCTTACTAGTCTGATTGTTTTCTATCACATTATTTCTCCAAAATCCTGATTGATCACCAAGCTATTTCAACAACTGACCAAAGCCAAATTCAAAGTATAAAATAACCCTTTTTATGAAGAAATCGGTACACCCTTTTTTCATTCACATATTCAATAATTAGTAAGAAATCTCATGTGAATGTGGGAAAAGAGAAAAGTTTACTTTTTTTAGCAAGAGTGTTAGCTTATAACCATTTGATAAATCCTGCAGAATTTATAAAAAAATTAAAAATAGAACTTCCAAAAAAAGCTAGATACACTGTTTCTGGACGTATACATTACCTCAGAGACTATGGTCTACCTATAAACATTGCTGCAAGAAAGTAGAAGCAGTCTGGATGTCTATTAACAGGAGAATGTATAGTGAAAATACAACACATGCATAAAGCAGCAATTTATTCAACTGATAAGAAAATTAAAATTGCCAGACAATAGATGAAATATGTGGAATGACTAAGCCTTAATGAGCCTGAGAGCCAGCGGGCCTAGAAACAAACAAAAAAAAATACCATGCACAGTAGATATTTTCTGAAAGACAGCCTAGGTATGCCAGAGGGCCTTGACAATAGCAATCAAGTCTGATTAGAGATGACATGGACCTTTGAACATTGACCAGCACTTCAGCAGATGCCAGCTCAGTGGATTTCCCCTCCTAGCCAGGGTGGGGAATATATAAGACCTACCCCTTCCTAAAATAAACAAACTTGTTGTTTCAGTCTGTTCCCAGAGCCAGCATAGTTTGTTCTTTTCCTGCTTTCCCTCTCCCACAAGGGACACCTTCCGCAACCCTGCAACTGAACTAGGATGCCATATTGGCAAGAAAACTCAGGCTCAGAATGAGAAGCATCACATTCTTTCTCATATGTAAAACCTAAGTGTATTTATGTGGGAAACTATGCAAATAATGGTCATGAAATAAGAAAAAAGGTCCATGGAAAGGAAAAAAAAATAGTTTGGAAGGAAGACGGGCAAGGAATGGAATATAAAACATCTAATGTGAAAGTGGAGATAGAGATATGGTACATGCAGATGGAAGCAGAAAGGGAGAAGAAGGACCTGAGATGAAATGGGGAGTGAGGGGTAGATAGAATCAATACAATCTGGCTGAAGGCAGAAGTCACAAAATAATAGAAATGGGTTAAAATAATATGAGAATTAGCCAATAAGAAGCTAGAGCTAATGGGCCAAACAGTGATTTCATTAATACAATTTCTGTGTGATTATTTTGGTTTTGGGCAGCTGAGGTGAAAAAGTGGCCTTCTTAATACATCTGGCTATGTATGAAAATGTCATAAAGAAATCTGTTGCTTATGTTTATTAAAAACTATAAATTATAAAATCATATGTAGCTAACATAAAATAAAACAGAATTTTAAAGACCAAGCCAGGGGTGGACATCTAACTTGGAAAGAAGAAGCTTAGTGACCTCAACCCTTGACCAGGAGCTACAGCAGTGGAGAATTCTGGGATGATGAGTGAGAAGTGGTTTTATCCATGGGAGAGTACCCCAATTCATTATCCAATACCATTAGTTAGTCCTGAGATCATGTGCTTACAAGGAATGTTTGCATTTTAAAATTAATGTCATAATTTCAATAAATGTTATTATAAAATTTGACACAAAACTCAGGCATCTGTATTATATTAATGATGTAATGACTCTATTTTAAATTTAGGAATTAACAACAGCATGAACTAAGAATCATGAAATAACTATCACAGCTTGTATGTGAACTAAGAATTGATGTAGTTATACTAATCAAATTGCTACATATTTATTACTATGTAATTATTTTATATTACTATGTAATATGTATAATTTGTTATTACAGATTGGTAATATATTAAATAATTACATACAAATTATTTGATAAAATATAAAAAGGTATGGAAAGAAATAAGGAGTTATTTGTATTCTGGAAGGTAAAACAATATGACAATATAAACATGTTCCAAATTGCTACATGTGTTAGACTTAGGAAAAGGTTTGTATATCTACCATATATATTGCCATAAATTAATCTATCAGGAAATAAAAAAAAAATGAGTGATTAAAATGTCTAAGGAAATGAATTTCAATAAGTAGTAGAAAGTATGAAATTCAAGTATAGCTTCCAGAATTGAAATGCAAAATTACTTAATTTATTATTAATCATCTTTTTTAATTGAGAAAACAGTCCATAGAAAAAGATATTCTGCAACTCCTGGTGCATCTGTGTTACACTCCCCTTATTTCAGCTTTTCAGTTCTCCAAACATAATACATGTTAAATTCTGTTATGGTGAAATCTTTGGTAGTTAAAGATTTGAAAGATATAAGACATAGGTTTGTGTTTCATTATAAAATTTCCATCTGCTTTTATTTAAAAAGAAAAAGACTTCTAAAACCATTGATTGTTAGTTTGGAGCAATATTTCTAAGCTGTTAGTTAAATTTCCCAAATGTCAGATCTCCTTAGCCTTGTGACATAAACAATGCAATCATTTTGTACTGACTTCAGACAGAATTTCCCAGAATATTCAGTGATGTTTCTTTTTCTTTTACCTCCCTCCCCCTTCTTTAACTTTATTACATCATGCATTCTGATCCCATGTAACATTCTGTTCCCTGGTATCCACCATGTGTTCATGTAACCTCCCCCCAGACAAAACCAAATTTAAAAGAAAATCCAAATAAAACAAAGAACCAAAGCCATAACTAAAATGAAAACAAACCAAAAATAAAACAAAATTAAAATTAAAAAAGAGAGATTTTTTTTTCTTTCTAGGCAGGTTTCTCTGTAGCTTTGGGAGCCTATCCTGTAACTAGCTCTTGTTGACCAGGCTGGCCTTGAACTCACAGAGAGTGAGTGCCTGCCCCTGCCTCCGAGTACTGGAATTAAAGGTGTAAGCTGCCACTACCCAGCAAAAGAGAAGTTTCATGTCATGTGGCTTCATGCGTCTCAGTTTACCCTCTAGACCATACATTTTTGCTTGTATGTTCACTGATAAGAGTCATTGATCTGGTTCAATGCCTCTGGTTTCTGCTATGCCATCAATGATGAGCTCTCACTGGGGCTCCTTTGGATAACCTGTTTTTGACCTGTGTCAGGGAGATCCTGCTGTTTTGGATTTGATGGTTTGGCCCTTTCACATGCTCCAACAGTTCATAGATTCAGTGGATGTTGAGTTGGGTCAATTTATAACCATCATTCTGGGCCTGGGTGGTATCTGGATTGGTCAGCTTGCTAGCTCTCCCTCATTGTCAATACCCAGATGAAATCTCCAGCCCTTTCTAGACTAGCCTGTGGCTAGGAACTGGGCCCTCACTCAGATCTGCGCCTCCTGTCACCCATGTTGCAACGATTATCTCTACTGCTTTGCCCAGATAAGGTTCAGGACCCTCTGTCTTGATTGCCGTATCTCCTCTTTCAGGCCCTCAGGGATGGCTCACCCATGTCCCCTCCAAAAAGAGTCAACTCTAGTGTGATGCCCAGACTCATTGATGTTTCTAATTAAACCTTCACAGAGGAGGCAGATCACTAGATTCACGGAATTGTCTCCAGCTTTCTGGCAGGCATATGTCTTAACAAATTGTCAAATGGTATAAGCTTTCAATATTTGACACAAAATTAAATATCTTAGAAACCGTGGAAAAATAGCTTTGGTTTGACAGAATTACAAGGGCAAAAATCTCTCCTGAATACCTATCTGATAGCTAGAAACAGCCTAGTTTTGGGAGCAAACACTGGATGTGTACTGCTATCCAGGCTTTGCTATACTAGACTTTTTATTTTTTTCACTGTCAAAAGTTAGAAAGACTATTTTTACAGAACAGTAGCAATATTCCAACACATTGTTTTCCAGATGTACATAATGTTGAAGGGCAGACATGATTGCTGCCATCTGTTTATCTTGTTTTTCCTTGTCTGAGTTTCTGGAAACTTACCATCATCCACTGATATCCTAAGGAGATAGATAACTCATGTGCAAATGGGAGTGTTTACAGGAATATCCTTAAAGGGGACCACAATGTGTTCACCCTTTAAGACCAGCATTAATTCCTATAGTAGCTTCAAACATGTGTTTTCTCCACATCATTGTCTTGCTTATGCCTTGCAGTTCCAGGGTTGTTCACTGGTCTTTCCTGGGTTAATAATTTATCCGGACATAATATTGATTGGATAATTCTCCAATTTATTCAGCAAATTTATTAGTCCAGTTATAAATTTGGGAATGCTAAGTAATTGCAGGGTGGTAAACACAGTATATTTCTTGCCTTACCTGCACAAACAGCTTCCCACAATCCAATTGGAGGGTTTTCTATGCATATCAGGATTGTGGTTTGCAGAAGTCATGAACTTCTGTTATTAAATAGTCCGGGCAACTTGATTCACTCAGTGAAAGCTGAAAATGAACTTACCCTAAGTCTGATATCATACTCTATGAGTCTGAACCACAAATAGCTTAGACACTGTATTCAGGTGTTCATCTGTCTTAAGAGTGACAAAACTATTACGTTTTAGCCTCCAATACTATTATTACTATAGGGACATGTCCAGGATCCCTGTAACTTGTATTGATCTTTATTCATATTATAATGACTAGGTTTACAATGTCTCTAATAGTTAAATGATAAAGATAATGTATAGTGTTTTTAAGGCCCGTTTCTACTATATTAAATTATAGCTCACAAAGGTTGCTTAGCACCCAACTTTTCAAAAAATTAATCCTTCTATTTCCTTCATTGTTATATTATGAAATGCATTTCACAAAGGCTATCCTAACCCTTCACTTAGACATTCCTGACTCTTGCTTTTTAAATTAATGTTAGCACTCCCAGGTTTTTATATCACTTACCTTGCCTAGAAATGCAAATAAGAACTTGGGGGGATTTGAAACACACAAAATTGTAGATTACTGCCTCTTTTTAAAAAAAAAATCCCTTGATTTTTTGAAAAGCATCTCAACAAATACTGGGACCATTTAGACACTTATTTCAAAACCTTGAACACTGAATCATATTTGCAGAACCTCTCACTTATAAACTGTATCTCAATGTCCTCCAAATTTCTCTGTCCCTCACTTGAACACCCTCTGTACCATTGCCTATTTGTCTTACAATTTATTCCACGTAGTTCCAGAATGGCATTGACCATATAAGCTATTTTATCTTTACTTTGTAAAGATATTGTGGTTACCAGACTAGAAACTCAAAGATGTCAAAATCTATAGACAACAGAAACCAATTTGTGTTCTTACACATTGGAGAGGAAAGAAAGTGCACTCCCAAGGTGAAGCCAATTTCTTCTGCTTGCCTGAAAGATTCAAATGATTTGAGGATTTCAGGATTCTCAATTTTCATCATTTAGGTAGTTCTTTCCTAGATCTTAGGTATCTAATTTGTATTCCACTAGACCCATGTCTTGGGCATTGGAGATTTTCAATTTTTGTAAATACAATTTAATCATAATCTGGCTTGCTCCCACTAAAGAATAGTATTTTCTCAAAAACTTATAGTCTGCATAGCATATCTTGCTGTTACAGATGGTTTTCTGTACTATCAGATTATTTTTAACACCATCAAACAGAATGATAAGAACTGAGCACAGTCTACAAACTTTCTATCTAACAATACACAATATAGTTTTCACCGGTTACCAAGCTTAATGCTTTTACCTGTTCTCTGAAATCATTATTATTAATCTTCAATGAAATCAGGGTAAGTATGAAATTATTGCACATTAGAAGTTTTTACAGACCCACTGACCCCTTGAAATTAAGTCTTTGTTGTTTTGTTAATGCTATTTTCCACCAGATTGGTGCTTAGCCTAAGCTAATGCAAAATCACTGCTACTGTAGGTACTGAGTGAAACTCCTCACTGTTAGAAGTTCAACTGAAAAAGTGAGATACAAAGTAGGACATAATTCAAGAAAGGTAAATTTGCTCTTATACACAGCACATGGAAACTCTCATGGAAGTGAAGCATAAATAATGAGGCAGGAAGGATGGGGAATTTTATGAAAGATGTACCTGACTTATATGCCTTTCAAAATATTTTAGGCATCTATTTAAAAATGAAACTTGAGAAATGCTTTATATTATGTTGTCTAGTAGGTAAATGTTGTAATAGGAGTGGCAGGGCTGCGCCCCCAGCACCCCAGCCTCCTGGCTAGCTTATGCCCCGAAATAACAACACACAAATTGTATTCATTTAAACACTGCTTGGCCCTTTAGCTCTAGCCGTTACTGGCTAATTCTGATATCCCGATCAACCCATCTCTAATAATCTGTGAGTACTGGTCTTACCGGGAAAGATTCAGCATGTCTGACCTGGCAGTTTGCTTCATCGCGTGTGTCTGCCCAGAAAGGGGAGCATGGTGTCTCTCTGAGGCATCTTACCTCACTTCCTCTTCCTCCCAGCATTCTGTTCTGTTTACTCCTCCCACCTATGTTTTAACTTATGAGGCCAAGCAGTTTCTTTATTACTTAACTAATGACCTTCCTCCATCAGGTAAATATTCTCATAAAAATTTAAATACTTTTGATGCATTAATATATATTAAACTTACTAACCTTGGATTATTTTTATAACAAGATGATTTTATTATAACATCATTACTAATATTACTCTTTTATGTTTTTCTTCTTTAGAATACATACATTGAAGGTCTCAAAGGGTAATGTTAAATAGATTTATAGAAAATTGTGGACAATAATGTTTTTAATATTGGCAGTTTTGTGGCAATTATATATTCCCAAACTGAATGTAGTTGAACCCTAGGGGAACACAGATAAAAGTTTTGTGTAATCAAGAATAATGGTTATAACGCCACAATTTCCCTCCTTAGTCTTGATTTCTCATTGCTAAGGGAGACAAATCATTGTAATTTCATTAAAAGCAAAACATTCAAATACATAATGGATACTGACACTAAAGACTGTTAGTCATTGTTTACTAGAGGAATAGGACTCAGTTTGTGTGTGTGTGTGTGTGTGTGTGTGTGTGTGTGTGTGTGTGTAGAAAGGGAATACTAGAGTGGTTTATTAGAGATATGTATAAATTATGGTATAACTAGTACAGCAATGACTGTTTACTAATGGAAGATTCAGGAATCCAGTAGTTGTTTAGTCCATAAGGTTTTCTGTCTCAACTGGTTTTCAGTATATGCCAGAATTCTAAAAAAAAAAAGTCTCTAATACCATTATTTGCTACTAAGAGTGCAGACACGTAGACAAGAAGAGAGGTTGCTTCTCCTATGTCCTTTATATGTGCTGTCAGCAGAATGTCTAGCATAGATATAGAGCAGATTTTCCCACCACAAAAGATATAGATTATATATATATATATTATATATATGTATATATATACATATATATATCTTAAGAGATTGAATTTAAAGTTGATTCTTCCACTTCAAATTATTTTTATTTAGAAAATATTTCTCTCAGCTGTAGCCACTGGTTTGGATTTTAGTTAATTATAAGTATAATCAACTTCACAACTAAGAATAGGTATCACAATTCCCTTGCCAAACTTGACAGACAATCATATCCTCCTGTGTCAAACTTACTTTCCAATGACAATGATAAAAACATCATAATTATACCCAATATGATATATGTATTCCATGTTTAGTAATAATGAAATTAATGTAATTTACACCCTGGCAATTCTTAGGCAGCCTGGGCAGTCTGTATATGGCAGTTCTGTTGAACTTGTCCATTGGGTTTCATGGTTTAAGTTGATAAGAACTACTGACTAGATCTCTTCCTTTAGAGAACACTAATTCTCATTAAAGATTGTTGCGAGCTACCATATGGTTGCTGGGAATGGAACTCAGAACCATTGGGAGAGAGGCAGTGCTCTTAATCGCTGAGCCATTATAAAATTAAGAGTAGGCAATAATGTCTCTTGGGAGACATTCTTGTTTTATCTCAAAAAATATAACCTACTAGTATTCTCTTAATTGATGTTATAATACATGATATAGAAATACCAATAACTATAATACTCATTTTAAAAATATGACAGAAACACTCATGTAAATTATAACCTTTAACTCTTGTTTCTTTACCAGGTCATGTGGCTTTATCTGGTATTTATAACTACTTTCCTTTACTACCAATTCTGTATTTCTTCCACACTCAGCAAGTACTTCAAACAATCTTGTGTCTTTTGCTGGAGTAGTATCTGTACCTTCATTCCTGAAGAATCTGTGCTTTTCCTCCTCCTACTTGGATTGCGTTGTGATAGTTTCCATTGTTTTTAATCACAAGACACAGTAGCAAAGAAAAACTCCAAAAGGATACCTTGTACTCCCAAGAAAGCTTTTCTTAACTTCATGTGGAATATCAATCAGTTTGCCCTTGGTAATGTAGATCAATCACCTCTTACAATGTTGTTATTCCTTTTTTAGCATGTTGGTTTAAGAACAATGGGAGCCCAAATAGGCTAGCAGAAGTTGGAATTTCCCATTCGATGGACTGTTTATTCTGTTTCATAGCAGGAGTAATCCCCTCTCTGGAACTACCTTTATGCCCGAAGAATTTACAGTCAAGGGGACAGGAAGCAAATTTTTCCTAGTGGGTCACTGGGGATGATAGTAAGAAGTATTTCTTTTCTGACTTCTTGATTCTGACTTCATTGATTCTTTTATGGGAAAAACTGTATCTCATATCTGATGATGATTTAAAGCATATACTTCCTTCTAGAGAACCCTGTCCCAACTCTCTAGATTGTTGTCCCCTAATTGGTACTGTAACTATGTCTTCAAAAGGTCATTCTATGTTTCTATTAGGACACCTGCTTCAAGAAAGTAGAGGATCATTTAAGACCAGTGGACTATATGATGGTGGGATCACTGTTAACATTGCTGGCTGTTAAGTGAGTTTCTTAATTGGAAGCAATGCTCTGTGGAATACCATTACAGTGAATAAAACATTCTGTAAGTCCATGTGTCATAGTTTTGACAGAAGAATTACATACAGAGAAGGTCAATTTATAACCAGAATAAGGAATACCTCAGTAAAGATAAAGCATTTCCTTTCAATGAACATTTCCACTCCTAGTGACTAAGAAATTAAATATATGACCTTTGGGGGGATCATTCTTATTCAAATGACCACAGAGACTTACAACTAGAATTATCTGTGCGATTTCACAGAAAAACGTCATTTTACTATAATATACGACTTTTCATTTTGCTATTAGAACTAAAAACCAGAATACTCTGTGTTGAAATACCAGGATGTTGTGTACATAGAATTTGCTTCACCTGAAAATCCAAGTGGCCATCAGTTGCTAGTAATACCCATGTTACCAAAGCAAGACAAAACATACAAGTTAGTTCTTGATAGAATCCTACTTCGTATGTATCTACATCATATTTAGGACCATATCTTCATTTGGGTGTGGGCAGGACTGTGTTGATTTTCTGTTATATTTAAAATGGCATGACTATTTTGGTTTTTAGATACTGAAAATTAGCAAATGGCTTTGCCATCAAGTAATACTTGAGTATGAGCCACTTACACTTTGATTAATTACCAAAAGAAGACAACCTCTCAGAAGCCACCATTCAAGACCAAACAATATAAAAAGGCACTAAGAGATATCAATGTAGGTTACTGGATGATAACCTACTAAGAACAAACGTTAAGTTAACTGTGATTATCCAAAAGGAGTCTAAGCTCAAAACAATGATATCAACTTTAGCAAGGCAAAAAAAAAAATAAATTTAGAGTGAGTACTGAAAGTCTATTAAAAATATTAAAATTATTATTATTTTACACTTGAGTTAATATAAATATGAAATTCACATTTGCTACATTAAGTAAGAAGTCAACTATGAAAATACATTTGAATGATAAGATATGTTTTAAAATATAATTAAATTAATGAGGTGGCATTTATTTTTCTAAATTCCTAATGTAAATATATTAATTTTATTAACAGATAAGGTTTGGCAAAAGAAAACAAAACAAGAGAACCTCTGAATATGCTTTCAGTTTTCTTTCTGTAATCTTAAAAAGCCTGAGGAATTTTAAGCTGTTACAGGCTTTATGATAGTTATACTATTTCTACATAAAACATCAAGCATTTTAGAACAGAAATAAATTTAACTTTATCCAACTCCAGAGTATAAAGTCATGTGAAATTTGCTAGGTCAGACCATGGAAGTCCCCATAGGCATGCTGGGTTTTTTAACGATGCAACACTTAATGAACTATACTCCTATTTAACAAAAATTTAACAAGAAATTTCGTTGCATGTATTGCCATTAATTCTCTCATATAAATTGCCTTGTACATGTATGTCTGCCATAAAATTGTTAAGCATAATATTTCTTTCTGTGTCAGTCATACACCATTATTAAATCTCCTAAACATGAATAAAACAGACCTTAGTTTTTAAGCACATTTCCAGATTTCAGAGAATATTTAGGTTGAAAATTGAAATATGTGAAAAAGAAAACTGTAACCCAGTCTTTAATGGCCTTGAGTTTTAACCACAGACATATTACAATACAGTACCAACCGCCTATCAGAGATGGATATGTTATACTTTTCATATGTATATCACATTTTCTTTGTAACATCTTTCTTTCATTTACTGGAATTGTAATATAATTTTAAAATTACTCTCCCCTTTCTGCCACAAAACACTTTCATGTACTCTTCCTTTATTTTTCTCAAATTCATTGACATTTTAAATTCATTGTTTTATATATTAATTATATAATGCATACTCAATATGCTAAATTTAATATTACAATTATATAATGTATTCTTAAATACAACCTAGTAAATCTGTATAATGGTATCAGTATAAATATTTGCAGAATGACCATTTGGCTTAGATAAGCAATTATAAAAGCCAGAAAATTACAAACTTTGCTGTGATACTGTGTTTCTTAGTAATATCGGAAACTAAACACATACAGACGAAACAACATGACTGCCTAGACATAAATTATCAGGGCCAAAAATGATAATAGTGCTAAAGTTGATGAGAGAAATACCAGGAGGCCTTACCTCTGAACAAAGAACTACAGACAACCAATGAAAGCAGAGGGTGCAAAGAGTAGTCTTCCAGGGAATAGTTTATCAGTTGGTTAGATTCCATTTCAATCAGGCATCTGCTAGTTTAAACTTAGATAAAAAACACCTGATGTGGATGTGGTACTCTTATTGGTTGATTACGAAAGCTGTTTTAGCCAATGGTTTAGTAGAGTAAAGCCAGCTGACGAATCCAAACAGAGAGAGTAGGCAGAAGCAAAGAGATGCTACATAGTTGCTGAAGGAGTAACATGCATCACTAGTAAGCCACAGCTTCGTGGTCATACACCGATTAATAGAGATAGGCTAATTTACTAGTTAGAGCTAGTCAGCAAGAAGTCTAAGACATTGGCGAAACAATGGTAGCTGATAATAAGCTTCAGAATGATTATTTTATAAGTGGCTTTGGGAACAGACAGGCAGAATAAACTGGTCCAGGTGTACCAGCGGAACAGACAATACTTCTAGCTACAAACACTTCTTTGAAAGCATTTGTATAACTGTCATCTGAAAAAAATCTCTAAAATACAATATAAAATATTTAAAGATTTATGCCAATAACAAGAGTGATAACGGTTTTGGGAGCAAAGATTTGTTCACAACTATGTATTTGCTGCAACATCAGGGTTGTTGTGATCTTTTAGTTCTGAAATCCATTCTCATGTGACCTTCATTTTGACTCTACTGTAATTTTCTTGTTTCCATGTTAGTCTTTTACTCAATTTTTTCGTCAGATAATAGACTTCTATCATTTTTGTATGGTTTCTCCAAAAGTGTCTATTTCGTTCTTTGTCATGCACAAATTTGTTAATAAAGTAAATCCCTTTTTATTTTTGGTTTACTGCATTGATTGATAGTTCTCATCAAATTAACGTTTTCTTAGATTTAAAAATAAAATATAAAACCATTATTCCAATGGATCTTTTTGGTTCTCCCTTTTTCTTTTCCCTTCATTCTGCTATATCAAATTACATATGGATTGAAATGAAATGCAATTACTTAACTGTAAATATCAAGTTCTGCAGCAAATAACCAGGCTACACTATCTACTATTAAAGCAAGTTTCTTTCAGTATGAAGGTTATAATTATGGAAAAACGTTTTCAACATCTATTGTTAACTCAGAGAAAAGCAATACTACACTGACCAGTTTCAAAGAAATTCATTCGATAAAGCATCTATTATTGGTGCCAAAATGATAGTCACTAGGGTTTTCAAGAGGTCACTAGTATCAGCGTGAATTCTGATGGAAATGACCTTTATTCTACACACTAAATGCTTTGCAAAACATTGAAAGTTCTGTTCCTACATTTAAACCAACCTTAATACATGAGTGTTAACTTGTGCTTGGCTTCTACTGCGGAGAAACAAATAATTAATCATGCATTATTTAATTACTTATTTATTTATCCCTTGGCAAGTTCCATACCACATAGTTTGTTTGTGTATAGTTATCAAGTTCTTGTTTTGACTCATACTATGATGTTGTCACACGAGGTGCTACCTATGTCTCCTCTCACTTGATATAATCAACACTTTGCCAGCTTATGTTTCTAATGAAATCTTGTTACACGAAACAAGAAAGTGAGAAAACTAAAAAATGTTCTCAACTATTAGACACGTGTATCATCCTAAAATATACAGAATTTCAGTATTGCCCATTAAGATTAAGGAGTTTTAAAAGATTCATTATAGTATTAATATAGAAGTTAATTTAATATTATTTGTAGATGATTTCTAAGGTAGAGAAAACACTGTAAGAAGGTCAAAGTATTCTGGGAGTAGAAGAGAAAAATCATTAAAATGTATATTCTAACTGCTTTTGGAAAAGATACCCTACTGTGTGTTCCAAATTAATGAACCACCATGGGCCTTAAAGAGAAACATTAACAATGTCCTATTATACTGACAATATTAAAATCCTGAAGAAATAGTATTGTTCAATTTTAATAACAAGCTAGGATCTGATAAAGAGAAAATCCCATATTACATGCTTTTGGATATGTAAATTTTGTTTTAAAATTATATACAGAAATTAAAAATATGCAAATGAAAGTTACATAAAAAGTATCACAATTTTCTGAAGTAAAACTACTAACCTGTAGACTAAGGTTCTTGATCTGAAACGTTTTTGAATAAAGCATTCAGAATGCCTTTATTGTTTTTTATGAACATGTGGGCAGATAATATAATTCCTAAAATTGTCAGCTACAAGAGATAATAACTTTTAAACCTATTAAGATAATAAAGGGCTGGGAAGATTGTTCAGTAGGTGAGAGTGCTTGCTCCAAAAGCATAAGAAGCTGAAAATAAATGCCCAGTCACCACTTATAATTCACAGTATGATCATGAGCATCAGTAACCACAATGTTAAAGGAGAGGTAGGGGAAAAGGCGGGAAGATTTATTTCTGGAATTTGCTAATCACCATCTTAGCTAAAAAATGGTGATCTCCAGGATCAGTGAGATACCTGGTTTCTAGGTAATCAGATAGAAAGTAGCCAAGTTTGATACCCACAGTCCTCCTTTTGCACCAGATAAGAACACTTCGCATGCATATAATACACGTACACATACACACTCATTAAAT
Organism: Microtus pennsylvanicus; assembly: GCF_037038515.1. NCBI lineage: Eukaryota > Metazoa > Chordata > Mammalia > Rodentia > Cricetidae > Microtus > Microtus pennsylvanicus. The sequence goes on from NC_134593.1 coordinate 40,279,498, forward strand.
TCCTAGGATGAAGAAAAGTGAGTATGATTGTCATATATTCATTGTAAAATTCTGTAAAGACATAAGAAATAGCATTGTGGATATTTAAAATTAAAGATTGTATAATATATACGTTGATTGCCTCTCTGAAATTAACATCAATATAAACACCAATATTAATAGTAAATACAATAGTATACATAAGTTTAGAGTTTAGTATGTCTATAAGTTTTCTCATTAATTACCATTAATACAGTATATATTAACAAAATGAACAAAAATTAGTACTCTCTTTTCAAAATTTCACTAAGCTATGGATATAAAAATACTATTAAGCTACTCATGGGAAAATTCATATTTTGGTCATTTGTTTAAAATAAAATTATCCTTTAACCCTTTGAGACTCACCTGGTTGTTATCAGCTTGGTACAAAGGACCCTGAAACCAATAAATTGTGCTTCCCAGAATTCTGTATCAATCTACTGCTGAATACAACAAATTATAACAGAGAATTACACACATGTGTGTGCATACACAAACACACACACACACAATTTATTTGGCCTTAAAGTGAGGGAGTTTTGAAACAAGAGGAAAAATTCTAACACCCAAACTATTGGCAATAGAAAAAAGAAAAAAATTATAGTGAGCCCATAGAAAATATCTTCAGTAAAGATAAAGAAAAAACAGTTCTCAATCAGAGAGAAACATATGCATATCCATGTTCAAAAGGCCTAAAGAATACCAAATGCACAACAGAAGAAAAAAAGGCACCATGACATATTATAAATAAAATTTTTTTTATAAATAAAAATTTTAAAACACAAAATAAATAAAAGGTATTGAAAGCTAAAAAGGAGAAAGACCAAGTTAATTATAAATTTAGGTCTATTATAATGCTATATCATTTACAGAAAGATTCAAATCAGAAGGGTCCAAGATGATGTGTCCCAAGTTCTGAAAAAATAAAGTTGTCAACACAAAAATTATACCATACAAAGCTTCATAGTAAAACTGAAAGAGAAGAAAAAAACATTCCATGATAAAAAAAAGACAGATTTTATAAATTTAGAATGACAAAGCAGGCACTAGAGAGGAGACTAGAAAGAAGACTTTAGTCTGAAGGAGAGTATGGACATCCCCAAGGGGGTTACAGGAAAAAAATAAACAATATCACCACTGGCATTCAAAGAAAACCTGAGGGGGATAAAAGCACAAACCCCAAAAAAGTCAGAATTAATAAACTTAAATAAAATATTGATGTCTCATATAAATGATCTCTATTTCCCAATAAAAAGATACACACACACACACACACACACACAAACACACACAAATAAATTTGATTGTAAATCATCACATATCTCTTTGCTGCTTTTAGTTTATGCAACTCATCATCAACGACAGTAACCTCTTTAGGGAAAGGATAGAAAAAAGCATTTTAATCAAACATAACTTAGAAAAATACAGAGATAGGTTTTTTAATATCTGACAAAATGGATTTCAAATGAAAACTAGATAAAAAACCTAAAGAGTGAAATTCCATTTATTTAATAGAAACAATTTCACCAAAGCAATATTATAACCAGAAATATATATTCATCAAACATAAGAGCACACAATTTCATAGAAAGAATTTCATTTGTTAGTTCTAAAACCACAGATTGGCCCCAAGACAGTGGTAGTGAGTGACTTATGCCTGCCACAACCAATACTTATTCACAAATAAACTAACAAAAAAACTGAAAACAAATGATATCATATATTTAGCAGCCTTAATGAATATTAGAATTTTGTGTGTAATCTAATATGTGTTCCATTTTAGTGAAAGTCTCTTCATCACCCTAAGAAAAAAAGTCCAACTCAAAAGCATAGAAAATATATTCAACAAAATCCTAGAAGATAACTTCCCAACCTAAGGAAAAATATGCATATGAAGATACAAGAAGCTTACAGAACAGCAAATAGAGTGCATCAAAAAGAAAAAAGAATCCCTTGCCACATAATAATTAACACTAAGCATATATAATAAAGAACAAATATTAAGAGCAGCAAAGGAAAAAGGCTAAGTAACATATAAAGGCAGACGTATCAGAATTACACCTGATTTCTCATTGGAAACAATGAAAGCCAGAAGGTCCTAGTCAAGCATTACACAGACATTAAAAGACCATGGATGCCAGCCCAGACTATTATAACCAACAAAATTTTCAATCACCATAGGTGGACAAAACAAGATATTCCGAGACAGAACCACATTTAATCAATGCTTAGCCATGAACCTAGCCCTACACAAATTACTAGAAGAAAAATTACAACCTAAGGAAGTTAACTACATCCACTTAAACACAGACAATAGATGATCTCACAACAGCAAATCCCAAAGAAGGGAAAACACACACAATAACATCACCAACAACAAAAACTAAAATAACAAAAACTGGCAATCACTGGTCATTATTAAACTTTAATATAAATGAACTCAACTTACCTATAAAAAGACACAAGTTGACAGACTGGGGGTAATTTTTCCAATCAAATGGAACTAAGAAACAAGCTGGTGTAGCTATCCTAATTTCTAACAAAATAGACTCAAAATTAAAATCAATCAAAAAAGACAAAGAAAGACATTTCATATTAGTCATAGGAAAAATCCATTAAGAGGAAATCTCAATACTGAACATCTATGCCCCAAATACCAAGGCACCTTCGTATGTAAAAGAAACACTACCAAAGCTTAAATCACATATTTACCCCACACACTAGTAGTGGGAGACTTCAACTCCCCACTCTCACCACTGGACAGGTCAGTCAGACAGAAAATTAACAGAAAAATAAGGGAACTAACGGATATTATGACTCAAATGGAGTTAACAGACATCTATAAAACAATCCAGACATAATAGAAAATGCTTTCTCAGCACCTCATGGAACCCTCTCAAAAATTGACCACATGCTCGGTAACAAAGCAAACCTCTCAGATACAAAAAAAAAAAAAAAAAAAAATGAAGTAACCCCATGTATCCTATCAGATCACCAAGGCTTAAAATTAGAATTCAAAAGCAACAATAATTTCAGAAAGCCCACATAAACACAGAAATTAAACAATGCTCACTTAAATATTCAATGGGCCAAGGAAGAAAATAAAGACGTCTTAAAATGACCACACAACATACCCAAATTTTTGGGACACAGTGAAAGTAGTGTTAAGAGAAAATTCATAGCATTAAATTCATAAAGAATCTGTAAAAAACCCACACTAGTGAGTGAACAGAACACCTGAAAACGCTAGAACAAAAAGAAGCCGACTCACCCAGGACTAGAGAGCAGGAAATCAAGCTGAAAGTTTAAATCAACAAAATAGAAACAAAGAAAACAATACAAATAATCAATGAGAAAAAGAGTTGGTTCCTTCAGAAAATCAACAAAATAGACTAACCTTTATCCATACTAACCAAAAGACAGACAACAGTCTCTCAACCAAAAAAATAGCAGACTCCAATTTCACCTCTAATGAAGATGTTTGCAATTAATACCTGATTGTTTCTGCTTATTTGCTTAAAGTATCTTTTTTTCTGAATTTTTCTTTTCTTTCTTTTAAGAATGGAACTGGGTGAAAAAATAAGGTAGGAAGTGGGGCAGATTGTGCAGGAGAAGAATATAATGAAAACAAAAGTAATATGAAACAATGTAAGTTAGTTCTTTGAAAGTACTAACAAAACTGGCATACAATAATCAAATGAAATAAAAGAAAGATAGGTGATCCACATTATTAAATAGGCGAAGTAGAAGGACAAAGTATTGCAAACTCTGAAGCATATGAAAATTTGCATCACCTGCTTGTGAAGTACATGCATGAGAACCCCATCTCTATTGCACCATTCCTTTCTTTATTCCTCCAACTACTCCGTTGTCCCAACTGTGCCTCCCAAATTCATGATTACCTAAAATCATACATACATAGATACATAGATACATACATACACATTCACACATGCACATATGACATATTTATTCTTTTTAGCATTGATTTTATATATAAGTTGAGCAATAAACACTGAGAATTGGACAGCAGATGTGGGAGCATGTCTCTGGATGATACTCATTTTTATCTACTCAGTAGAGAGTCACGGGTCTAACTAAAGGCCCAAATCATGAAAGGAAACCCATGCCCTATGCTACCTGGATGACTAGGTTTGGGAAGCTGGATGGCTGAGAGAGCTAGGTTACAATAAAATGGCAACAGACAAAAAGTCAAAGAAATGATTGGCAATGATATTCTGTTAAAAACAAAAAACAAAAAAACACTACAAAGGATCAAATTGAAGAGAAAAAATGATGGTGGGGTAGAAGCCAGCACCTATGCACACATCTATAATATAATTCCTGTAACTTAGACTCAGGCAACATTGCTGGAAATGGGGCAGAGGAATTCTAAGAGCTAGATGACTGTAAAATCTGACGTAAGATTGTATCTCCTAGAAAAGACCACCACAATATAATTGACTTAATCAGGTTCTGAACAATGACACCACCAATAAACATGCTACTATAAGGGAGTCTTTCAGGGCCTCAATTCTAAACAGTGAACTACAAGCAATTAAATGATGCTGACAGCAGTAGAAAAAGTCTTCCCTTGAAGAGGGGCACCCAAATGACTACCCAATACCAAGTGATAAGATCTGAACTTATATACATGAAAACAACAATGAATGAAATCAAGCAGGTTGTGTGTGTGTGTGTGTGTGTGTGTGTGTGTGTGTGTATGGGTCTGTGTGTTTGTTTGTGTTTGAAAATAATAATCAAATAAAAGAAGGTAATTAATTAGAGAGCAAGGCAGAGCAAGAACAGGGAGAGGAAAGAAAACACCTATTTCAAATCCAATTAGCACTGCTTATATATTCTTGAGAATGTGGCCATCCACCAGAGCATAGTTAGCCTACTAGATACAAAACACTATCTCGTCTTCTTGCAATTTTCAGTTGTCAGTACGTGCTTTGCTATTGACGGGACACCATGCTTATCTTCCCTTTCTATGCTTTTCTTTTTTCAGTTGAGTTCTATTTAGGACTAAATATTCTTTACTCTCTAATGACCTGTACTGTGACCAATTGTGGATCTCTGTGTTTATCACCATCTTCTTCAAAGAGATACTGCGGAAATTAAGTGCTGATCCTTGATTGGAAACTCATAACGTTCCTTATTGCAGTCAAAAATAAATGTTGAGACCTAGAGAAAAAACAGTTAATATTCTTCTACTAACTAGGTATTATCTTAGACTATTAATTACTTATACAATACATTCAAATAAGTTTCTTGAAATGATCCATAGCTCAGAAAAGTTTTATTAATGTATTCATTCATTTTTTGTGTGATATATTATTATCTCTTCACATTAACTTATGTTTTATTTATAAATTTATTCTATCCTCTATTTCATTTTAGTCATTATAGTTTTTAGATACTTAAGTTGGATATGGACATCATAAGTCTTTCCTTGTCTCTACTTAGCATGTTGAAATTTTCTCTAGCACTCAACATCTGAGAAAGAATTGGAATGAATGTGTTAATGTAAATACCTCTAATCTTTATCAACCTGAAGCAGTAAAATTAAGTGAGAATGTATGTATTTCAATATTTCATTTTCTTCCAACAATTTTTTTCTTTGCAGTATACCAGACTTCTCTACAACCTCTGTCTCTGTCCCTTTTTCTCTCCTTCTCTTTCTCCTCTATTCATCTCTCTTTCTTCATATATGTGCGTATATTCTTGACATTTTTCAATTATGTGATCCATTAATTATAAATAAATTTATCAATTTAAATGCCATTTTAAAACATAGAATGAAATTTGTTCTCTGAAAAAATTCCACTCCATTTTAGCAGGATAATTTTGAAGATTTGTCTATCCAGTAATTGTGAGATTTCGCATTGTCACTAGACTGAATCCAGGTTACAGGTCCCAGACTTGTGTTACTTCCAAAGATAGTGACAATAAATCTATTCAGGCATTCTGACACCCATTTAAAAAAAACATGTATTTCCCTTCAATTGGGGATAATTATTGTGCTGAATAATCAAAGAATATCTTGACATTTTAGGATTTTTTTTATGTACACAATGCTCTGCACAAAGAACTGCAACTCTGCTATTATTGTTTTTAGCTCAATCGTACGTACCCACAGTACACAGTGCACTCCCTGGCTCCTCATTCCTACCACACAGCCTCGAATTATAGATCAGATTATAGTTATTACTGGTCTCACCACATGGGGTTTGGTTTTCAAAAATCAGTGTAGCTTTAGTATCTCATATCTAATGCCGAACCAAATAACTTCTCCATGAAAGTTTGATGTTTATTTCAGTTTTCCAGGTTAGAGAATAATTTCTGTAACTGTGAATAGAATTTGTCCACAAAGCACTGTTCTTTATAATTTAAGTTCTCTTTAAAAGAAAATAGCACTACCCTGAATCTAAAGAGCACTGAAGTCCTGCTTTTAGCTTGAGGCTTTGTACTTCTGTGCTTGATTAAGAATTTGTGATTTTTCTGTGCCTAATCAATTCCAACTTAATTTCCAAACTGCTCTTCAATTCTCTGATTAGTTTTTCTAGACGATTTCAAGCCTACTCCTAGTTTTCTTGCCCACACAGCATTTTAATTATTGCTTTATAATAGTCTCCAGGGCAATTTTATAATTATTTAGATTTTTAAAATTCAACTAAATGATGTTCTACCACCTTGTATAGCTAGTGTACATATAATCTTCAGCTCTTTATAGGACCCTAATAAAATTTGCAAAATTAATATTAATATCAACAATGCCTCTCATTTTTGATAGGGAAGAGATAGCTAAAATAACATCTAGTGATATATTGCTAATAGAACAGAACATTTAATTTTAAATTAACATATCCAGTTGATAAATATTTAAAATGTATTTATCTGGTAATTAAGAAAGCAATATTTTCTCCTTAAAACATAAGTTTTGTGCTGTTTCCATATGTTTTTTGAATCTTAGGACTGATAAAATTTACAAAATTTTGTAAAATATTACTATGATTAATCATATAACTTCTTAAGGCTTTCTTAAGCTTATATATAAATGTAGTACTTTGATGCATTATACCAGATCACAATAAATATTTTATTAAATATTAAAGGAAAATATATAAGGAAGATATATAAACTGACAGGTGATTATATAAGTAACTTTCAAGTTTATAGTGTTTCTACCACTAAAACTAAATAAAAGAAAGCTATTTTAGCCTCTGTTATTACTTATTCTAAATTCTCTGACACTAAGCTAATTATGTAAGATTGTTTATTATTTTATGCCTTTATGTGTTTTTCAATTATAAGTTTTTAACTTTGGTGCTTTTACTATATATCAAAGAAGTAGCTTTTAAGTATTTACAGAATTTTAAAAATATCTGAATCACCAGAATTTTTTTTCAACTCTATCTCCAATGTATTTAAAAGCCTGTTTGTGAGATCAAAAAGTCGTCTTCAAAAGCAGTCGAGACAGATCTGATGGGGATCTCCTGTAGACAGACATTGAACCACACCATGTAAGGTCACTGTTGGGTAAGTCAATGTGTGTTTAAAATTACAACATTTTTATGAGTACTTATTCTGTTAAAAAAACAAAAATTTGTACCTGAGATTTTCATTTTTTAAACCCATAACCTGCTGTGTATTTAGGCGAACGCTTTTGTCCCCTTTTTTGTCACCAAATAATTTCTTCTTTGTGTTTAATATAACTGTAAAAATGAGATATTTTAGTCAGGGAAATTACTTTGTTCACGAGAGACAACATAAATATATTGAAGAAGGATATCATATGGGGATGACCCACTCTTGATGTGTGATTTCCCTCTGTATGCTTTCAATATGTTTTATTACCATTGGTTAATAAAGAAGGTGCTTTGGCCTATGGCAGGGCAGAATATAGCTAGGCAGAAAAACTAAACTGAATGAAGGGAGAAAGAGGGTGGAGTCAGGCAGAGACCATGTAGTTGTCCAAAGAACAAGATTTGATTTAACAAACCACGAGCCTCGTGGCAAAATATACAATGAATTAATTTAAGATGTAAAAGCAGCTAGGAATATGCCTAAGCTGTTGGCCAACCAGTGTTGTAATTAATAAAGTGTGTGTGTGTGTGTGTGTGTGTGTGTGTGTGTGTGTGTGTGTGTGTGTGATTATTTGGTTCTGCATGGCCTGGAAATGAGAGCACAATCCATTTACATAATGGCACCCAATGTTAGGTGGCATATATCCACATAACGTCAAAAACAAAAGGAACTTCTAGATCAACAAAATGGGAGTTGAGTTAACTGAAGTTTCTTGGTGGTTACATATTTCCAGATAGACTCTGTTTGATGGCAAGGAGCAGAGGCACAACTCTTCTAAGAGAAGACTTTCTGACTCAACATTAGCAGAAAAAACTGCATGGCTACTTTAAAAGATAGCTTCCTTGTTCATTCTGGTGGCTCAGATGACTCTGAGTAGTTTGTGTTAATGTGTGTGTGTGGGGGGGGGGAGGGTCAGGGTCCGCTGTGGACACTTGAATGGGGTTTGTGGGCAATGTGCTCCTAGGTACTTAGTGGTCACCTGGGTCCACTGTTTCTTAGAGTTGGGGTGGTAAACATGGCTCCCAAAACTGATGGTAAACGGATTTCTGCCGTGTTGGAAAGATGAACTGGGTAGACCATAGTGGCAAAGCAGCCGCTCTGGTCCTAGCCATGCCTGCTTAACAGTTTAAAGCAGTGATCAAATATAGATTACAGATATGTAATAAAGACAGATTCAGACAAAATAAACCTCTAGATGGGTCATAATATGTTTAAAAATTGTACACAGGCTTATGAAAAAAAAAAGAAAATGGGAAAATGGGTTTTGGCAGTTACACGAATAGTTTTAAAAAATAAAGTGAAGTCTTAAAAGAGACAGTGAAAATAATATAAAAGAGCACAGAAGGTAATAGATTAAAGGAGTAAAGATGATAAAATAATATTAAAAATAATAGAGTAAAAAATGCCATGTAAAGATGGAAAATGCACAAAGAATCTGGATTAGGTATATTATTGTGTTTTCTTTCAATATTTTGACTGTGAATAAACTAACTGTAGAGAAATATTTCATTGCATGGGTTACTAAGCTGAACACACACACATTTATTTAGTAATATATAGAGTAATTGACTTGAAAATTTAAGTCTAAAATCATGTTGTTTTGGAATAGATGTTCTGCTTTTTATTTACAGAGAAGATAGAAATCTGTGGATTTCTTATCATCTAATGTGGTTTTTTTCATACAAGATCCCCTGAAGCACTGAGTCATGTGGTCTGATATTGACAACAACTTCTGGATCTTTGGCTTAGATAGACAAACCACACAGAATACCTCACGAAAGACCTGATTAACAGCAACCCAACCAGCAAGAACTAATCTAAAAAGCAATGCCCAAATTCCCAAATATTGTTTATAAAATTTATTTTCATTTAAAAAGGGATGGTTATAAATGGTTATGTTTACAGCCATTTTTCAAATATCTAAGGAGAATAGGATATAGAAATGAATACTTTATGTTGGTATGTGTTTTGGTTAATTGATACAGATTTTAGGTTAATTTTGTTATATGTGTATTTCTACTCTTTTTAATGTATTATTTTTATACAGCTCATTTTAAAATGTAATATATAATTAAGAAATAGAGATTAATAGTCATTTATAATAGTAAAACTTGTTGTCGTGTTAGTTAGGTTTTCTAGATATACAGAGATATAATTCAGTTAGATAATCTTCAATACTTCAAAGACCTACAAAACATGGCATTTAAACAATTTTAGGACCTTAGACTTTTCTCAAGAGTAAAACATGTCTACTTTCGGCTGCACCAATTACTTCACACAAGTTGATGGACATTGAAGAAACTCATAATGGCATTTGCCTTCAATATGGCAAAGCTAGTCATTTGGGCAAGAAACTGCTCTTACCTGGACTGCTTGATGGTATGCTATAAAATCAAGACATGTGTGAACCACAGAAAAATGATGACTGGACTTACCAAAAGAAGGTGGGACAGTCTTTTGTGGTTCCTGCTTCATGAAAGAGTCTGCCAGACATTCTGCAAGACACAGAAGAAAATGACTGTCAAGCTGCCAATAGAGGTGAAACAGTCTTTCATATTTCCTGCTTCATGAAAACGTCTTCCAGATATTGTGGGCCTATAGGCTGAAGATGGATGACTCAATGTTACAGAAAAATTTTGGGTAACTCTCTAAACAGCAAGATGTCTCTGTTAATTCTAGAGTTTTGGAAATTTCTTACAATGCACTTCTGTTTATTTAGGTAATGTTTTAACCTTCTTGGGCTTTTGAAGGAGTTGAAGACATATAGTTTTAGTTATAGCTTCCCTTAGTTATTATAAAAAAGAAACTTTAGTCTTGCAGAGATAAAAGAGATGATAGAATATTTTCTTTAATGTTCCTAGATATAAATAGACTAAATATTGTAGCTGTAGTTCTTGCTTGATTCCTGTTTTGTTGTATATAGTTTTACAATGTTCAAGTTAAAACCTTCCTTTTTATTTAGTCAGAAACAGAGTGATGATGTGGGATTCCCCTCGGTATGCTGTGAATATGTTTTGTTACCATTGGTTTATAGAGAAGCTGCTTTGACCTATTTCAAGGCAGAATATATCTAGGCGGGATAACTAAACTGAATGCAGAAAGAAAGAAGGTGGAGTAAAGTAGATGCTATATAGCAGCCCAAGAAACAAGATGTGAAGTAACGAAGGACAAGCCTAGGGTTAAAATATAAAATACTAGAAATGGCTTAATTTAAGATATAAGAACTAGCTAGGAGTATGCCTTAGCGATTGGCCAAAGAGTATTGTAATTATTATAGTTTTTGTAGATTTTGCCTGATTATTCTGGTCTGGCTGGCTGGGAAATGAAAGCACAGTCTATGCTTACCCGCTCCTTTATTCTCAAATCTTAGTTATAGAAACTTTCAATAATATAAAAAGATGATTTATAAAAAGTAAAATACTTCTATTATAAAATTAATTCTAATTTGTGATAACAATTTACTTGATTTTAGCCAATATTTCTTTGCATAATTCAAGGCAAGCCTATACCACGATACGATAAAGTAGGAACTTTTTCCCTGGTAGACATGACTGCTATTTGACTCAAAAGAGCCAGTTTCTTTCTCTTTTCTACTTTTGTTCTTGTTTTCACTACTATTTGCCTTCATCTCTATACCTAACATGCCCATATTCTGCTGCTTTTTGATGCTACTGTCCTTATCAATCATCAAAACATTTTAACACAAAAATTCCACTACTATAATTTGAGTCTTCAAATATTGGTCAAATACATACCTATGTTAATTCCATCAAAGGTTAAATTTTATCACAAAACTAATTTCTTTTTTTAAATATTTATTTATTATATATACAATATTCTTTCTGTGTTATGCCTGCAGGCCAGAAGAGGGCACCAGACCTCATTACAGATGGTTGTGAGCCACCATGTGGTTGCTGGGAATTGAACTCAGGACCTTTGGAAGAGCAGGCAATGCTCTTAACCTCTGAGCCATCTCTCCAGCCCCACAAAACTAATTTCTAGTGAGGTAGAAATATGCAAACTTATTCTAATTCTGCATGGTTGTACTGATTAGAAATTCATTGATTATTTTTAACATAGGAAAAATGAACCTATCAAAAATGTTAGAACCACCTGCTGGATTGAGTTGTTTCTAAGAATGTATTTGAAACTCCAATATGGCCTAGACCATTGATTATCAAAATAACACATGAATAGTCAGGGCACGGTGGCAAACAGACTGAAACTCAGTACTCATGACAAAAAGGATGTCTATGAGTTTGGGACCACCGCGATGCAGAGGTAGCTGAGAGTTCAACATTTTTATTTTCAGGAAACTGTACGTAAAATGAGACATTGGGTGTGGCTTGAGTATATATGAGACCTCAAGGCCTGCCTCCACAGTGATGCCCTTCCTCCATTAAGGCCGTACCGACACTAACAATGGTACATCTCCTAAGAGTGCCACTTCATATGAGCTAATGGGCACCAGCTACACTCAAACCACAACATAATGCCTTCCTCATTAAATCTCCCTTCAGATATTTTATGCTTTCATTGTAGAGGTCTTTCATTTCCTTGTCTAGGTATGTTTCTAGATGTTTTATTTATTTACTTTTTGAGGTACTTGCAAATAGAAATTTAAGAAACATCACATTTTTATAAATAGATTTTATATACTGAAACGTTGCTGAAATCATTCAATAATTTCTTGGAGTCTTCAGATAGAATTTTGGATCTTGTATATAATACCATGTCATTTGCAAATAGGAATAATTTGAGTTCTTTTCTAACTTGTATCCCTTACTTTCTATCGAGTGCTAACTATTCTGACTAATGTTGCAAGAACTATAATGAAAGTGAGTGGTGGGAGTTGAAAAATATTTCATGTATTATTTAAGGATCCTTAATGATTGATTGATTGATTATCTGAGGTTAGAGCTAGATAGAGAAGAAATACTACCATATCATATAGGTTCTTTTTCTTGAATCTGAAGGATTAAACAAAGTAATCTACTAAGCTAATTTAACATCTATCCATGGAGTATTAGTTTTTTTTACAATTATGAAAAATAGCATGTTAAACTGGGTGATGGTGGCACATGTCTTTAATCCCATAATTTTGGAGGCAGTGGCAGAGTCAGGCACATCTCTGAGTTTGAGGCCAGTCTGGTCTACGGAGTGAGTTTCAGTACAGGCTGCAAGGCTGTAAAGCTACACAGAGAAACTCTGTCTCAAAAAAAATATAAAAAAGTCATTTTAAACAGCAGAATGCTTATGACATTTCAAGTGGATCTGAATGAAGAGTAAATTGAAATCTTAGGAAACAAGTCAGTAATTTGTTTTGAGGAGGAGCGGGCTGCATCCAACCGCCCAGCTAGCTTACCCCCTGAAATAACCACACAGAAATTCTATTAATTAAATTACTGCTTGGCCCATAAGCTCTAGCCTCTTATTGGCTAACTCTCACATCTTGATTTAACTCATTTCTAATAATCTGTATATATCACCACGAGGTCGTGGTTTACGGGGAAAGATTCTAACCTATGTCTGTCTCAGGCCAGTGATTCATGGCATCTGCCACTCTGCCCTTCTTCCCAGAATTCTGTTCTGTCTTCCCTGCCTACCTGAGATCTGCCCTTTCAACTAGGCCAAGGCAGTTTCTTTAATAACCAATGAAAGCAACAGAAATACAGAAGAACCTCCTATACCAGTCATTTTACAGGGGGGTGGGGGCTGAGACCAGAGTGATAAGTGACAAATGTGAAGTTATTGGCCACAGCCTTCCTCTATGTAGCATAGACAATTAATGTATTTGCTTGCAACTTTTTTTTGAAAGCCTAGTTCAAATCCCAAGTAGTTCATTTGCCATTACTTTATGATATAACTTGAGAGGTGATTAATATGTCCTGGCCTTGTTTTCTTCAACTACAGATTTAAGGTGTCATACTAGATTACCACTAATGTACACGTCCTGTCAAAAAACTGCATTTTTGACTCTGTAAATTTAGAGACATGCTTTTGCCTTGTGTTCACATTGAAATGCGTAAGGAGTTAATTAAGTTCAAGCAGCCACATCTTATACACAAAGCTGGAAAATAAAGGTAAATCCAGGAATGTGTTTTGATGGGCTTGGATTGACTGTATATCTAATGAGATAATGCAAGACTTTTAATTAAAACACTCAGAAAGGAAGATACAAATGAAATATATTGTGACCTTATAAGATGAAGAAGTTGAAAGTAAACAAGCATGACTCTAAGAGGTCAGGAGTCATGCAGTCTTTTTATAATAGGACCATTGAAAATTACTAGTCAGAGCTCACACTGTAATTGAGCACAGTTTGCAGCATAATGTCCCAAGATTTAAAATGGAAATAGTTCCATATTATACATGAGTAGCAACTATGCCAAAATTGCACATGAATAATAGTCTTTTCTTAGGCTGTTTGTAAGAACAGTCAGCATTGATTTTATTTGTTTTCAAATGACTTCTACATGACTAAATCACTGCCATTAGCTAGTACACTATGAGCAATATGAGCTAACTACTATATGCAAGTGGAGGTGATTTTTGCTTATTGTGTACCCCGATGGCTAGAATGCCAACATTCTTGATTTCTTTCCTAACCTGTGATACTCTATATGATTGATTCATCAGCACTTGCACATTCTTTTCTTTAGCATCCTACAAAGAAGTACTGAAAGGAATTATTATTCTGTCCCACCCTCATTTCAAGTGATACTGCACATCTAATAAGACCATTGAAAATTGCCTTAGTATTACTGATATTAGAAATTCAATAAATATTTTTTAAGTACACATATTTATCACCATTAAATAGAAGATGTTAAGTGTTTGCTTTCACCCAGTGATGAAGATAAAATTTAAATTGTGAAACCATAAGTATGTTTAAGGTTGAACATATGATTTTTAAACTTCAGATGAAATTATATGACTTCCTGATTATTCCCTTTTTCATGCTTTGTTTTAGTTTTTATAAGAAAGATTTGTTATCTTTAGCTTGATTCCTCAGTTTGAGTCTATTTAGTCCTAATAAAAATAAGAGGTAACTGTTTACTTTTCATAGTTCAACACATATATAGAGAAGAAAAAGCATGATGTTAAGAAATTAATTAAATTGCTATAGTTGTTTCTCTTAAGTTTTTTTTATACACACATGTAAACACACAGAAACACACTGAACTCACAAATATGGAAGTATAAATAGAAAAAGAAATATTAATAAGGATTTTCATTTCAGGATTTGGTTCTGTTATCTATCATGTAAAAATGAGACAGTTATGCTATTCTTGCACATTTCACATTTTAGAGTGCATTCCCATCAAACTTTTATCACCTCTGTCATAAGAGGATTGTGAAGATTTAAAAAAAGGGGAATATGGAGCAAACTTCATAGTGGTTGAAGGTTGAAACTATTCTCTGTCAATAGCAGTAATCATAATGATGTTTGCTCCAGATGGAAATATTTTAAGTATGTGATCATAATTAGCTTGAATTCTTTATTAGATTATGTGTTTAGAATTTGAATATAAATACACAAAAACACTTAAAAAAGCAATCATCGAAAGAGAAAACTCAGCAACAACCAGAAACATTGTTTTAATCAGGACCTAGTACTGTGAATATTTGCATAAGATACATATTATCAGCCTTAGAACAACCACTAAAATGAATTCTAGAAATAACAAAGGCATCTGCAGGAATTAAAATTCCATTCCAAACATCCATGTCTTCTAACCGTACCTCTTCAGATCTCCTCTACTGAAGGAGGCCAGACAGGTCTGTTCTTCCTTGCTTCCTAGCTCCCTTATAATTGAGTTTTTCTGGTTCTGAGGGAGATGGCCAATGAGAACCTTAATATTTCAACTTATACTTTGTCTTTCTAAAAAACTGCACTCTCTTTGAAGCCAAGTATATCATTTGTCACTACTGGACAATGCTTAGCACATAGTGATATTAGTGATATGTATAGAAAAATATAACACCTTTATATTCTCCCTCGTTAAACTGGTATTATTTAGTATTGTGTGCTAAAATACTACAGTTTTGATACTCTAATGAGATACTTGTCATCGTGATATAAATTCCTTGAATTATTGCCAACAGTTTTTTTGTTTGTTTGTTTGTTTTGTTTTGTTTTTTTTGGCTTTCTCTTTTGGAAAATGCTGTCATAGCCAATATCCTCTGCCCTTATCACAGGTAAAATGAGAAGTAGCTTTTGTGGTTTGGCTGTTAATGCTCCCATAAGCATATATGTTTGAATGCTTGGGTCCTAGTTGGAGAAACTGTTTGGGCAGGATTGGAAAGTATAGCCTTGTTAAAGAAGATCTGTCCCTGGAGAGGGTGACTTCGATGTTTAGAAAGGAGTGTTCCTCCCTTTCCTTCTGCCTAATGCCTGTGTGTCAAGGTGCAGTTCTAAAGCTACTTCTCTCGCTCCATGTCTGCCTGGCATATTCCCCGTCATGATGATTACAAACTAACTCTGAAGTTTGTGAGCAAGCTCCTAATTAAATATTTTATTTGATACGTTATTTTATTCACAGTGTCTCTTCATAGCAGTAGCACAGTAACTAAGTCAATAGCAAAAAATATAAAAGAAAAAAGAACTTAAAAGAAATCAAGCCCACGGACCTCTAGCCAAGTACTCTACCAGGGAGTGACATTATCAACATTTTGAAAAGTATTATAAGATTGTTTCATGGATCACATTCCAAGAAAAATATCTTATGACTTTATCAATGCTATTTTAAATTCATTCTATAGATATGAATCTCACATAGGTCATTGTTTTGGATGTAAGGAACTGGAAACACATGTCTTTCTGAATTCAGAAGCCGACAAAAAGAAATCACACCCATTATCTTCCAGGGAAGTAGTTGTTTCTGTGTCCTCTTGCTTTATATTATCTGCATTACATTTGACAGAATATATAATTAATGTTAGGATTCATAAAATGTTTATCTTTCTTCTTTACAGGATGAAATAATATCTCATCCATGCATACAATGAGCATAGTTGAATATGTCAAAAAGAACACATACACAGGGACATTAGAAAAGTAATTGAAAACTTGAACAATGCTATCCTCATAAATTCAATGTGATCTATTAATAACCTTATGTTTCTCAGTTGTTACAAGATAGAAAGTAAAGCAGGAAAAAATAATTATAGTTTTAACAAGCCATATTTGTACCATATTAATGATCCAACATACAACGAAGTAATGTTACTTTAAAGTCTATTTAACCTCAACATATATTGTACATCTCAGCTCAGACAAGCCATATTTCAATGTATGTCAAATATTAGGCAGTAAGATACTGCTAATGGTAAGTATATTGTGTCTGTAATTCTATAGTATTCTAATATGTATCTTTTAATGTATGTATATATATATATATATATATGTATATGCACCAATATTTTAACACATACCTAAGATTTACAAATATCATCTCTCTACTATTTGTCTCTAATTTACCAACCACCTACATATTAAAAATGTTTGGTAAGTAGTGGAAAAATTAAAACTTGGATAAGAAACTATGCCTTTTTGAAGGAGCTGTTATAAATAACATTTATAGTCTTTCTAATAATGTTTATTTTAAATACCGTTACAAACACTGATTATATTGCATACGTTCCCAAGTCAAGTTGTAACATATTTACCAATCACTAAAATAATCATTATCTTAATTAAGTAAATAAGCTACAAATGTTAAAATTCTATTATGAAACTTGTGGCATTGATCTGTACTGTCCAGTGCAGCAGATGTTAGACATGGCTGACTAATGAACCTATGAGCTGATATTTATTTAATTTAGCTAACATTACATTTGGAATACAAAGTTATTCCTCAAGTTTAGATGCTAGAAACCTTTTAAATATTTGTAGACTATATTCAGCACTATGAATCCATTTTTAATTGCTACTAATATAAAATCTAAGCAATGATTTTCAAAGAAATTTGTCATGTTCAAGTTGGAATTTGTTTTAAGAGTATGATCCATCTACCATCAGAAAAATATTAAAAAACTAATTCATAAGTTTTTATTGGTTAGATAAACATATATTATATAAATGAGGATAATTAAAATATTTATTAAAATGTCTGTTTTGTGTTGATTAGTTTGTTGTTTTTCTTATTTGTTTTGATTCTGTTACCTTGACACAAACAAGAATATTACTGAAAAAAATGCAGTTAAGAAAGTACCTGCATCAGATTGGCATGATAGCCAGTCTGTAGAATTGATATCTGATATAGGAAGACCTTCTCGAGGCTTTGATGTCACAAATGACCAGTGGTACTGAATTGTATAAGAAAGCAAACTGAGTGAGACCAGGATAATAAGCCAATAAGCAGCAATCCTTCATGATTTAGCTTTAGTTCCTTTCCCCGGGTTTCTGTGTTCCTGCATAGGTACACTTCAGTAATGGACTGTGGTCAAAACAAGTGGGCCAATTAAGCCATCTTCTCTCCAGATTCCTTGTTGCCTTATCACTTATTTCAGCAATAGAAACATAACTGGCACTAAATTCCCTTTTCTTTATTTAATATTGATTCAAGGATATTTGAATTTTTATATGCAGCTCATATTACAATTCTGTTAGGCAATACAGGCTAAAGGCAGCATCAACTTTTCCATATATATTGTTTACTTAACAAATGATAGAACTTATGATAGGAATGTCTTTAAGCATTTCTTATTCACAGCAATATTATGCATAAATTATTTATTAAAGTGGGAGCAAATGAAACTTATTTACATAATGGCTTGCATACAAATTAATGTCAGATAAACTAAAAGAAAAATTGGTTTGTACAATGGCCCCAGTTTGATTTCTGTTGCTATGATAAACAGTCTGATCAAAACGAACTTGAGAAAGGGTTTATTTTATCTTATAGGTTATAGTCCACCATCAGGGAAGTCATGAACTCAATAAACAACCTAGATACAGTAACTGAAGGGAGACTATAGAAGAAAGGTGCTTATTTGCTTTCTTTCCGTAACTTATTCAACATCACCTACCATGGGCTGGACCTTCCCAAACCAAGGAAATTCTGCAACACACATTTTCATGGGTCAATCCCATTGAGATACTTCCTCAATTGAGAGTGCTTCTTCCTGGTTGACTCATGTTGCATTAAATTGACAAAAACTGAGGTTATCTAAGTGAAATAATGAAATCAGATGTCAATGTTATTCACTAAAGAGTGATTAGAAAAGAAAATGGTGATGCATAGTATATTGTTTTTCCATTTTTTTTTTTTTTTGGTTAAAGAAGAATGATTAAAAGAAATCCCACACTAGCTCAGAATTGAGAATAATAGAGGATTATTTATTTAGGGGTAGATTCACAGATCACAAGCCTCTGCTGGAACAGGGAACAGCAACCAAATCCCATAGCCAGAAAAGAGACCAAATGCATTCTTTACATTGGCATATCAGATTTTGGTAAGTCCATATTTATTTTATTATTGTTATATATTGTTTCTAATTAGGTTCCAAATACATGTTGGTAAATATCAGTGTTGATTTCGGATGGTGAATATGAATGCTATAGCACATAAACACAAGCCCTATATCTTTCTTCATCACTTTATAAGTTTACCGAACTCCTGACACCTGTGTTTCTGAGCTGTCTTTAATTATACTTTTAGAATGCCCTTGATTCTGAGATTACGGAGCTCATCTACATTTATTTGCCTTACAATGATATCCCCACTAGGATTATTTTAACAGCATGGCATTGGTTGTTTGTTCTTTGTTTCTCTTACTATTTCAATTTTGCTTACCATACAATATTGTCAATAACTATCTTCTTTTGAATTTCAATAGTATTTTACCATAACCTATGTGTGGCTGTAGTCACAAATTTCTGTTTACATTTATCTTGTGGAAAATGGGGAAATGTTGAGTTTCTTTGCACCATCATCCTATTTCTGGATCATCTGTAACATTCATGCTTAGAAGAAACTGCTTTCTTCTCAGAAGGTGGCTTTTAGTCAAGGAACTCTTGAACAGTATTCTCTGCCATGGACCCAATTTCAAATTACTATCTTAAGTTCTTCACTGTGTTCCACAATCTTTTCACAGATTATATTTGCATGGTGGCCTTAATAGTTTCACAAAATCTTTTCACCTTGTCACTGTAGCTTCACAACAATTGCTTTCTTTTAATATTTTTCACACTTAATTCTTAGTGTTGCTGAATGTACTATTGCCAAACCTGAGTTTCAAAGTTAGAAAGACCATAGATTATCACAATTAACCCTCTCATTGTAGTTTTAATTCCTGGAAATGGAATGCAAATTCCTTAAAATTTGATACACATCTGTATGGAATATTTCTAGTGTCTGAGAGTCACTTTTCTATTGCTATGAAAAGACACCATGACCAATGTACCATTTATAAAAGAAAGCAGTTAGTTAGGAGCCTGCTTACAGTTTCAAGTGCTTAGTCAATTATCATGGGTATAACATAACACTGTAGCAAGAACTGCAAGCTACATCCTCGTGCACAGACAGAGGGAAAGAATCTGGTTTTAGAAGTTTTGAAACCTCAAAGCCCACACCCAGGAACACACGTCCTTCAACAAGGCCATACATCTTTACTTCTAATCCTTTCAAATAGAAGCACTAATGACTAATCATTCAAATCTATGGTCACATGGGTGCCCTTTTTATTTAGACCACCTCATTCCACTCCCTGCCTCTCATTGTCTTGTAGCTATATCATAATACAAAATGCATTCAATTCAACTCCAAAAGCTGCCATGGTAGTTTGAATCAAAATGATCCTCTTCTGCTCATGGATGGTTGCACTGCTGGGAGATGGTGTGTTTTAGAGTAGGTATGGCTGTGTTAGAGAGAGTGTATCATTAGAAATGGTCTTTGAGGTTTCAGATGTTCAAACCAGGCCCAACATCTCTCACTCTCTCTCTCTTTATCTCTCTCTCTTTATCTCTGTCTCTGTCTCTGTCTCTCTCTTTCTCTCTCTCTCTCTCTCTCTCTCTCTCTCTCTCTCTTTCTCACCTTGTTGCCTGCCAATCCAGATATAGAAATAATCTCAGCTACCCCTTCAGGACCATGTCTGCCTGCATGCCACCTTGCTTCTCACCATGATGATAATGTACCTAGCCACTCCCTGGCCCCTATAAGCCTGTCATTATAACACAAGGCAAAATGCATTTAGTTCTACTTCAAAAGTCCCCATAGTCTATCACAGTCTCAACAATGTTTTAAAATCCAAAGTTCTAAGTCTCCTTGGAGATATATGCACTCTCTTAACTGAAGCCCCCTATAAAATCAAAATTAAAAAAAAAAAACATATCACATACTTCCAACAAATAATGGCACAGATTACATATCACCTTTCCTAATATAGTGAAAGAAGTATAGTGAAGAAATACTGGACCACAGCAAGTTTGGAAACCATCTGGGCAACTCTAAACTCTGCATCTTGCTGTCTGATGTCAAAATGTTTTTCAGGTCTCCAACTATTTTCGAGTGTTCTAATTGCAACATATTTCTTTACGTTGGACCAGTTCAAGTCTCTGTTAGCGGCTTTCTTTGGCATCTCCAGCATCTTGGGGTCTCTAAGGTATTCTGGGCTTTAACTTCACAGCTTTTCATAATGATTTCTCTAATCTTCCAGTCAGGCATACCCCTGACACATGTCTGGCATCAGCAGCTTTTCATTGTCGTGGAGGAATATTCCATAACTTCTTTCTTCTGTACTTGAGTTTAAAGCCCGAACCATTAAGACAAACCTGCCAACTTCTACTGCTTGTTGGGGCTGGAGCGTGGTCCCCTGGTTCAATTACCTTTTTACCAGCTTTGTGTTTTTGATAATTTCTTTCACTGTCTAAGCTTGGCTATCCTGAAACTTGCACCATAGATCTGGCTGACTTCAAACTCAAAGTTCCATCTGGACTTCTTAGAGCTGAGAGTCCTACATCCTGACTCTCAGGCAATAGGAAGTGGTCCAAGGCACTAAGCATGGCTTGAGTATATAGAAAACCCCAAAGCCTTCCCCACACACTTCCTCCAACAAGGCCAAACCTCTTCCAACAAAGCCACACCTCCCAATAGTGCCACTTCCTAAAAGCTTACACGTTTTAAAAATACAAAAATCTTCTGACTCCTAAAATCCTCTGTAAAAATAAAAATCAAAAAGAAAACTCCATACTTCCAATATGCAATGGAAGAGAATTGCATTACCATTTTAAAAGAAAAGAATATGAGCACAGTTAGGAAATATTGAACCAAACTATCACGGAAAACTCAAATTTGTTTTCTTTCTATGTCTTTCTATGTCTGTTGTTAAAACCCTTTCATCTTTTGTTAAAGTCCTTTCATCTTTTTAACAGCATCACACTTTTCTCTCTTGGGCTGGTTCAACATCCTTAATGCTGTTTGACATGGCACGTATCTCTGGCATCCTCAATGTCTGGGGATCTCCAACATGCTTTACCAACACAGCTTCATAGAATGACCTCTATGGGACACTAGGCAAGGACACCCCTGGCACATGCTCAGAGGCTCTCTTTGGTCACACAGGGAGCTTCTACAACCCCTTTCTTATAACCTTTCATTAAATATAGAACCATAAGACAGAAGTTGACAAGTTCTGCTACTTGCTGGGACTGTAAACGACTTGCTACTTCAATTACATCTATGTCAGTTTTTGTTGTTGTGGTTGTTGATGATGATGATTTTTTTCCACTGCTTGACCTTCTCTTTAATTAATTCCTTTTCACAACTTGCAAGCTTACTAGGTGAGGTCTTTTTCTGAGGTCAAAACTCCCTTTATTCCATCTAGGTACAAGCATTTTTAAATTCTTGAGCACTGGACTGTAACATTGAGGGTCCTGTTTGTTGGTTGTGTTTTTTTGTTCCACCTGGTACCCCCAGCTGTTTAGCCCCAAAGAAAATCACACATAGATCTCTATAAGTTATAAAGCTGATTGACCCATTTGTTGTAGCCTCTCACTGGCTAACTCTCACATCTTTATTAACCCATTTTTCTGATCTATGTTAGCCATATGTTAGCCATCTATGTACCTTTTTTAGTGGAGCAGATCACATCCTGATGCATTGGTGGTCTAGGCAAGAGTGGGAGGAATCAACTTCCTCCTTCCCAGAATTCTACTGTTCTCATTACATCATTTTTACTTCCTGTCTGGTTTTCTCACCTCTATTTCCTGCCTGGCCAATCAACATTTATTTATAACATGATTAACAGATTACAGACAATTCTCCGGCACCACTGGACTTAGCTCCGCTTTACTTCCAGGTACTCTTCACACTGTACATTTTGCATTTCTCTTTGTCCACCTTGATTCTTTTCATTATAGAGCTGCATAAAATTACTGATATCTACAAAGTCAATACCAAGCAGTCTTGAAATCGTTTCTGCCAATGTATTAATCACAAAGTCTTCAATTTAGCATAAGGCAGAATGTTAGGACCTAGAAAAAAAGCAGCTATACTGTTTGCCAAAATATCACAAGAATAGTCTCTAGTCCACTTATTAATAATGTTCCCCTCTGAAACGTCTTTCTTGATCTGAGTGTCGATATTCAAATTGCTCGCATCACTGCCTTGAATGCTCCTACCAGGAATGCTATTAAGCGCTGGCTTAAATCATCCAACCACTTTTGCAATCCAAGATTCCAAAGTCCACTATATTCATCCATAAAACCACATCATCAGGATTGTTATATCAAAATTTTGATAATGTCCTTGATATCAACTTGTCTTTTTCACTTTTCTATTGTTGTGAGAAGATATAATGACCACAGAATCTCTCATAAAAGAAATCACTTAATTATAGTTTCCATGATATTTTCTCAATTTCTAACAATAGTCTCATTCCATGAGAGCTGACTTTTTCTAGCTAGACAGTTTGGTGCCAAATACAAACTAGGAGCACTAAGTGCTTTTGAATTAGTTAAAACAAATGAAGTATATTGCACTAGCTAATGACAAATACAAATAATCAAAAATTATAAATTAGAAGTATGCATCACTGTAGACTTCTGGTTCAGCGCTGAAGCCTATTGAGGGAAATTCATGAAAAGCTAATACAATGATTGGTAATGTATTTTTAGACTACGTTGACTTTCCAAATCCTCAATGAACCTATGTTAGAGGTATTGAAACTCAGTTTTAATAAAATAATTGCATGGCAAAACACACATACACCTTATGCCAATAATATAATATTATAACATTACACTGATAACAGTCGTGAAGCAGGAAAACGTATTTTAAACTGATACCCCAAATACTGAATACTGAACATGTAAGTATATATCTGACCATGTGTGTTCATGTGTTGCATTTTATATGGTATGGTACTTCTGTGTTAATATTGATTAATTCTTTCTTAAAGGCTGTATTTGGGAAATTATGCTAAAACAAAATAAAAGAATAGAGAGAGACATGAGAGACTGTGAGAACAAGGAACCTATTTTTTTCTGGGTTTCAAATGACAGGAAAATATGATAAAAGCACAGATTTGAAAAAATATACTTACAGATCATTAAAAAGTATTTCACGTTAACAACATTAGCTTTTATCAGAGAATTTGTGCTCAGGGCTTGCTTTGATTTTATGAATTTTAACAAGCATAAATTATATTTCCTTTTGATCCCTATCACACCGAAGCTTTTAAAACAAATCTTTCTGGACATTATCATATTTTTGCTTTTGGATAAAACTGATTAGCCAATCCATATTCTCACTTGCAATGTAAACCTTGATTGTTGCTCAATGTGTCAGAGATATTTCATGAAACCTTATAGAAATAGCTAACCAAAATATGTAAGAAGACTCTGAAAATACTTCACACTTATGGCATTTGAGTGTTTATGAATATAAAAATTATATCGCTCAGGAAATATGTTGCTTGTATAGGGAAGTTTTAACTTGAGCAGTTAAGGATCAGTAAACAGATGGGATCACAGTTGCTTCTGTTTCAGGACATCATGTCATTCTGAATGTGGTACCCTGCTGCAGCAGTTTCTTCCCACAAGCCTACTCATGTCAGTCACTCACTTTCTATGTTAGGATGCCACTGACTCATAACTGCATGACCTTGTGAGGAGCAAGCCAGCAGGTAGTTCATAACCCTTTGCTGTAGGAACCAGCATTCGTAAAACTACTTAAATTTTACTGCCTATTTAGAGTCGGTTATTAAATGGGGCATATGTTAGTACACTTACAACTTACACCTGGCTCAGTTTAGTTATTTTTAGTTTGACCTTTTCTGTATGCATCAAAATCAGTTTTGAAATAGACATTGAGGTACCCTTTACAGATTTTATATAAAATTTCTAGGGCTTATTTTTTTACTAGTTTTCTAGATTTATAATTATTCCATGATAAATGTAAGATTTCAATGTCCTTTTAAATGAAAGAGAAACAAAAATGAATCTCAAAAATAGTCATCTTTTTTATATATCCAGTCACAGCCTGACATCCCAAGTATAACAAAACATGAAGGAACACAGCTTACCTAAAGTATTAAAAAATTAGAAAAATAGAACAGAGATTATTGGGGAAAACCTTTTCTTATTCTTGCTGGCTTTTCCTCACTCACATACTATGAGAAAATATCAAAGCCAGAAGCAATAAGTAGTATGTGACACAACATACCATATTCTTCTTTTTTATAATTTTTAAAAATTTAAAAAAGTTTAATTAAAATTAAAAAAACCTTACTATTTATTATTAGAAGGACAATAAAATCTTCAAGAACATTGTTTCAGAAATAGTGGAATCTAAGACCCATACTAAACAAACTAATAAAAGGAGGGGGCAAAGAGGAGTAGTCAGTGGATGATATCAAGAGAAAGGAAGACAGGGATAAAGAAAAGGCGGGCACTGGTGGCGCACACCTTTAAACCCAGCACTCGGGAGGCAGAGGCAGGAGGATCCCTGTGAGTTTCAGGCCAGCCTGGTCTACAAGAGCTAGTTCCAGGACAGGCTCCAAAGCTACAGAGAAACCCTGTCTCGAAACCCCCTGCCCACAAAAAAAAAAGAGAAGAAAAAAAGAAATTTGCTTACCAACTTTCCATATGTTTGTAATTCTAAAATCAATAAACTGCAATAACAGAAATAATAAAGGTAGAACTTTATCTCTATAAAAAAACAGATAAATATGCTCTAATGATATTAGTGTAGAATCAGGAAATGCAAATACAAAATTTATCGATCCTGTCAGTAGTCAATTCACTGCTAGTTCTGTGATAAAACTATTGGATTTTTTTTACTGATTCATTGCTTTGAAATTTTTGTGTATCTATTATTCTAAATTAGAGGGAATACATTATAAATTATTGTATGCAGCATCAGATAATCATACAGCTTATATAATTCTTTCACTGGCATTCTTTGCCAACTTCAATGTTGTAATGTATTATTGTTTATATTCCTAAACACATGCTCTGGTGGTTTTCATAGCCTAGGAAATTAAAACAAAGTGTTTCTGAATGTGATTGGTTTATTCTTCGAGATGTAATTAGACGGAAGAAATATTTTTGAAGGCAATGTTTCTTTGACACCCTATTGGCTATATTTTGTCTGACCTTCCAAATAAATTCACAAAAATAATAATGGTAAAATTTCAATAGCGTACACTAGCCTATAAATTTTAGGATTTCCATTGTTTTACAGCTGCATAGTTTTGTAAGTAAGCAAAACATTTTCAGTATACATTTATCAGTTTCTGGACTACAAGCCTTGTTTACACATCCAAATTATTTTCTTAAAAATATTGAGCAACAATGAACATGAACAAGCAAGCTTCTCTGTGGTTGTATATTGAAGCGTTTTGGTATACGCCAAGTAATGGTGTTCTTGGGTCATATAGCAGATCCATTTTTATCATGTTGATGACTTTCTAAGCAGATTAAGAAAGCATGGGTTTTCAGTCCTATCAACTGAGGGATGCTCTTTCCCAGAATCTTTGCCAGCATTTGTTGTCAATGGTTTTCTTAGTATGGAATGTTCTGACTGAGGTAAAATGAAACTTCTGACAATTTTAATTTGCTTTTCCCCACTTGATAATATTATTGAACACTGTTTTAGATCTTTATTAGTCATTTTTGTTCGTTAATTTATTTGAGTAGTTTCTGTTAAGAGCAATAGGCCATTGTTTTAAAAAAATGTTTGTTTTCAAAATTCTTGCTTTTTTGAGACTTTTGTATATTCAGTATATGAGGCCTCTATTAGGTATATAAACTTCAATTCTTTTGAACTCTTTGGAATTTATTTTCACTTGAGTAATTGTTTTCATTGTTACACAGAAATTTTTATATATGACAGATGAAACTCAGAATAGCATATGAGTTCCCATATGTCATTGTTTAATTCCATTGTGAGTAGAGGACCTGTCCTCAAAGTCATTTTCTGTTTTCCTGCCCTATATCTTTCTGGAAAGCTAACCCCTACCTGTTGATAGTCAGAATAAGGCTTTGCCAATTTCCATTGGTGTGGGGCATTGCAACCCTTGTCAATAATACATTTTCACCGAAGATTGCCACACCTCCCATTCCCTCGAAAATTCCTTTTTGCCTAGGAATTCATTAACTACCCAGGGTCTGTCACTAATTCATATTAATTTGGTTTTTATTTTCTATTTCTGTGAAGAATGTAATGGGTGTTTTACTTAGGAGTTATTGGAATATGCAAATTGTTTGTCATAGGATGGTCATTTTGGCACTATTAATGTCAATATATGAACATGAGAGGTTTTATCACCCAGTATCTACTTTGATTTCTTTCTTCAGATATTCAAAATTTTCATTGTAAAAATATCTTACCTCCTTGGCTAGGTTTAATCCCACATTTTGATTCTTAGGCTACTGTGGATTGAAATATTCCCATGATCTCCTCAGCATATGTGGCATTAATGTGTAGATTGACTATTGATGTTCACAAGCTAATTTTTTGCTCTGCCATTTTGCTGAAGTGTTGTGGGCATTCTGTTTACCTCAGTCCTTAGTTATTTAGCATCCTTTATAATGATGCTAACATTTTGATCTAATACCTGTATTTATACCATGTCTTGGGCTGCTTTGGTCAGATCCTTTCTAACTCTAAATTTTGAAAAGCTCAAAAGAACCCTCTAGGCTATAAAAATTGTATATTCTCCAAAGATGTTTTCTTCTTTTTCTGGATGTTTCCCTTCTGTTTGTCAGTCCTAATTTGACTTTCATGTCTTATGATTTCTATACATAAGATTTTATTTATCACCATACTATCTAGGATCCAGAAATGATAGAAAAATCTGTGATTCTCATTTTAAGTATTAGATTTATTTCAATCAATGTAATATCTAGTTGCATCTATTTTTCTGAAATTGTCATAACCTTGATCTTCTTTATGGATGGTTGTTTCACTGTGTATATAAGTCACAGATTCTTTATTCACTCACCTGTTAAGTAATGCTAAAACCAATTTTATACCTAGACTATAATTATATAGTGCTGAAATACATAGATGTGTAAATATCTGTGTTACAGCTTAATTTAGAGTCCTTTGTGTATATACCTGAAGGAGATACAGCTGAGTCAAACGGAAGTTCTGTTTTCAGTTTTCTGAGGAGCATGTAGACTGAATTTTGCAATGGCTAGACTAACTTACATACCCAACAAAGGAATGTCATTCTTCACTTTCACCTGCATCCTCATGAGTATTTATTTCGATTCTTAATGATGGGCATTCTGACTGGTGTGCCACAGAACCACAGTATCGTTTATCTTTATTTTCTAGTGGAAAAGGATATTGAACATTTTTGTGTGTTTATTGGATAGTTTTTATTTCATCTTTAAGCACTACATATCCTCTTATTAGCTGACTAACTAATTGAATTGTTACATTTATATTTAGATTTTTCAGTTCTTTATATATTTGAAACACTATCCCAGGACCAGACATATGGTTAAAGATTGTCTCCTATTTTTCTTTTATTCCACCAATTGGTTGAATGTTTCTTTTGCTGTCTCAATGTTCTTTAACTACATGCCGTCTAATTTGCTTATTCTTTGCTTTATTTCTAGGCTTTTGAAAATGCTTGCAGAAAGATTTTCACACATCTATATCTTGAATTTTTTTCTAACTTTTCCTACTAGCAGTTCCTAAATTTAGGGTCTGACAGTAGGATATTTGGTACAGCTTTCAGGGATATTTTTAAGAGTGAATCATGGTCTAACTCCACCTATATATGTGTGGATATCTAAGCATCACCTGTCAAAAAGACTGCAATTTCTCTTTGAAAAAAAATGGCTCAAACTGTATAAGCTTATTTATGTGTTTTATATTTTATTACTGTGACATACCTACTGCATACTGTACCAGTATTTTGATGCTTATGCTATTATAACACTGTAAGGCTTTTGGGAAACTGGTGTGGTGATGGTTTTCAGTTAATCTGTCTACAAAGAATGACTTAGATTTACTTCTGGGTCTTAAGTATTTCATTATGATTGTTTGGGATTGTTTTCCTATTTTTTTTTAATATTTTCTTTGAAAGTAGCTGGGTATTGA
This sequence comes from Microtus pennsylvanicus, assembly GCF_037038515.1. Taxonomy (NCBI): domain Eukaryota; kingdom Metazoa; phylum Chordata; class Mammalia; order Rodentia; family Cricetidae; genus Microtus; species Microtus pennsylvanicus. The sequence continues at coordinate 40,308,672 of NC_134593.1, forward strand.
GTTGAATATTTTGATTTCTGCATATAATATAATATAATGATTTTATATTAATTTTGGTAATATATGGCTCTGAGAGTTCTTTTACTTATCTGCAATATTTTTTGCATTTTATTTTTTCAAATTTGAATTGTTTATTGTGTAGTTGACTTACTTTTTATATCAGATTTGGAACAAGATAACATTTTGTGCATGTGATTGTTTCTTTTATTTTAATCAAAATATAGATTAAATATTGATATTTGAGATAGGCCAGGAAGTAGGGGGTGCTGGAGAGCTCACCCTGATATTGAGGATGAGGAAAAGCTGACAAGCTGACCAAACCTTCAATTACACAGGCCCAGAACAAGGGTTTTGAGTTGGCTCAACCCATCTATGAAATGGTTGAGCATATGATGGGGCAGGACCTTCGGATCCAAAGTTACAGAATTTCTAAGATACAGGATAACAACAAAATATTCAATCAAAGTTCTTTTGAGGGCCCTGTATCAACGACACAGCAGAAACCAAAGGCCTTGAATTAGAGATTGTTTCTTAATTTCTTTCTCAACATGATTATTCTTTTTATAGAGGAAGATAATGTTATTTTTATACTGTTGTTTTTATTCTTCTACTTTGCTTAAAGCATTCATCAGGTCAACTTGACTGTTCCAGGAATGCAAGAATAGTCCAACTTATGAAAATAAACAAATGTAATATTTCATATAAATTCACTCAAGAATAGAAATTACATGACTGTAGTAATATGGAGCGGCGGCTGGGCTGCGTCCCCAATACCCCAGCCGCCCGGCTCCGGCTAGCTTATGCCCCAAATAATTACACGGACACTGTATTCTTTTAAACACTGCTCTGGCTCATTTCTAATCATCTATGTAGCGCCCCTAGGTGCGCTTACCGGGAAGATTCTAGCCTAAGTCCATCCTGGGTCGGAGCTGGGGCATGGTGTGCGTCTTCCCTGGAGCAGGTAGCATGGCGTCTCTCCTGCGTCTGCTCCGGAGAGCGGAGCTGTGGAGTCTGACCTCACTTCCTCTTCCTCCCGGCATTCTGTTCTGTTTACTCCACCCACCTAAGGGTGGGCCTATCCAATGGGCCTAGCAGTTTCTTTATTGCTTAACCAAGGAAATCAACAGATTGATATATGACACTCCCCCATCACTTCCCCTTTTTCTGTTTAAACAAAAAAGAAAGCCTTTAACTTTAACATAGTAAAATTACATATAACAAAACAGTTATCAAGTAAAAGTTACATCAGAAACATTTATACATATAACAAAATTGACCTTAAATCTCTATAAATAAAGCAAAATCTATACTAATGCAAATTATTCATATCTATATCATATCCCCCTTTAAATGTAAAAGAACGTTTATAAACCATATTTGGGAACATGGGCGCAGTTTTTCTCTCCAAACTGCTTCCTGCTGAATGGGGGCGTCGTTAATTAGGTCTTTCATGGTATAACCTGTGTGCTAGTTTCATCTTAGTTGGCAGTTGAGCGAAGCAATTTTCTGAAGATGTTCACAGCAACCTTTCAGGAGGGCGTGGTCCATCATACCAAATCGGAATAGAAGAAATCCATAGAGTCTCATCCTCTGTGAAAACAAAAGAAGAATCTCTTTTCCAAAGTATCATATCCTTAGATCCAAATTCTGAAATCATACCCTCATGATATCCGTACTGGTTCCACTTGGCAGCCCATATAATGAAATGTCTCTCTGTACTTAGCTCCTTCACAGTCAAAAATTTTAAAGAAAACACAATGTACATAATCCAGACTCTCTGTGAATTTTTCATCTTTACGCGGCTTATTTTTACTCTATCACTTTACTTTATTCTGTCTCTTTAAAGACTTTACCTTTTTTTTTTTAAACCATTAACTTTATTCTCTATATTCTTTTTCTTCTCTCTCCCAAGCCTACGTACATTCATCCAACAGTGTGACTCATTCAGTGGTCTGAATCTGTCCTATTGTGAATCTGCAATTTTTTACTATCCAGGAGCACTTTTGATTTGCACCTTTAAATCATTAGGCGCTTAAGAATCTAAGCTGAGACATTCCTAAGTTAACTTTTTGCTTTTTGAGCGTATATCTGTGGACCAGGCTGTCTTTGAACTCTCAGAGATCCGCCTGTCTCTGCCTCCCAGGCATTGGGATTAAAGGTGTTTGCTACTACACCTTGAACTCACAGAGATCTGTTCGTCTCTGCCTTCTAGGCACTGGGATTAAAGGCGTGTGCTACCACACCTTCAAGTCACAGAGGTCTATCTCCCTCTGCCTCCCAAGTGTTGGGATTAAAGGTGTGTACTAAGACACACAACAACTCTCTTCCTTTTTTTTGTTTTTTTGCTTTAAGAACTTCAACTTTTAGCTTGCATATATTTTTAACACACTTTAAACCATTTAGAAATTTTCTTTGTCTCTGAATCTCTCTTTACTGTATATCTCTCTGTTTTTTGACCACATGAGCCTTTAATTTATTGAGCAATCTCAGTAGGACTAAAGGCGTGGCTTTGCCAGCTAGATCCAGTCCACTCCTTAACTTTCCAGCCTCATGGCAGATATCATGTTTATAGCATTTCAAGGTCCCTGCCAGCCAGCAAGGTACAACAGACGACACTCAAGTCCTCTCTCGGTAGCCGGCTCTCCTGCCTCAAACAGTCAGAGTTTGCCCTTGCAGGATGGCCCAGAAAACCAGCATTTTTAAACGGCGCAGCTTTTTTCCTGCTACGGCTGAAAACCGAAAAGCATGTGTTCAGCTTTTCATCAACACTGTTTAAGTGTTTCGTGGCAGGACCTCTTAATGAGCTGCAGGGTTTTGCAGCTGAAGCTGAGTCAGGAAGCCTCTTGGGGCTACCAGGTAGGAGCGGCACTTAGCACTTTAATTCTGAGACTGAGCGTGCAGCACAGAAATTCTTTTCATCCAAGTTACATCCAAATCTGACATGCAGAGCACTGCGCAGTCTGAAAACACGTCCCTGAATGGCGGCAGGAATCCGCCATGCTCTTCCGCCTGCCTAAGCCTGATTCGGCCATCTGCCCAGGTGCAGGCGGGGAGCTCTGAGTCATCGTCAAGGTCTCAGAGCACTCTCCTTCCGATCCCAAGCGGGAACACAACATAAAGCCAGAGTTTGCACTGGCAGCACAGCCCCAGGAAGCCACGCTTTGAAATGACACAGCGTTTTTTCTGCTGCTGTTGCCGAATCAGGAAATCTCTCTACAGCACGCCACCAACAAACAGCAAAAATCTGTGTTAAACTCTCTCTCCCTTATTTTTAAGCCTTCTCAGGTTTTTTTAAGTGGATTTAGTTAGCCACACGTCTGGGCGTCATTTGTAGTAATATGGAGCGGCGGCTGGGCTGCGTCCCCAATACCCCAGCCGCCCGGCTCCGGCTAGCTTATGCCCCAAATAATTACACGGACACTGTATTCTTTTAAACACTGCTCTGGCCCATTTCTAATCATCTATGTAGCGCCCCTAGGTGCGCTTACCGGGAAGATTCTAGCCTAAGTCCATCCTGGGTTGGAGCTGGGGCATGGTGTGCGTCTTCCCTGGAGCAGGTAGCATGGCGTCTCTCCTGCGTCTGCTCCGGAGAGCGGAGCTGTGGAGTCTGACCTCACTTCCTCTTCCTCCCGGCATTCTGTTCTGTTTACTCCACCCACCTAAGGGTGGGCCTATCCAATGGGCCTAGCAGTTTCTTTATTGCTTAACCAAGGAAATCAACAGATTGATATATGACACTCCCCCATCACATGACCACCATAATATAAACATTAAAGATCTTTTCCAAAGTTCATAATTTTTGAATATTAAAATTGTGAAGTAACTCTGAGTAGAAATTACAGGCATTAGCATATAAAGGGTATATACAATCAATAACAAACTGGGAAAACAAAATAAAGAACTCAAAATATTTTCAATGAAATTAGAAGTGAAACAAGATTATTTACTTTACTTTTTAGAATTTAAAACAGAACTTATCAATAACTTAAAACTATTTGATTTCTCTAAGTGATCTATATATTTAAAGACAACATCAGTATTGAGACTAGGTCTCTATGATTAAGAACAGATTGACCACACACACACACGGAAAGGACAGTACACATCCAGACATGGATGTAGGCTTCTCAAGAGCTAAAGCACGCCCGGCAGTGGTGGTGCACGCCTTTAATCCCAGCACTCGGGAGGGAGAGTCAGGCGGATCTCTGGGAGTTTAAGACCAGCCTGGTCTACAAGAGCTAGTTCCGGGACAGGCACCAAAAGCTACAGAGAAACCCTGTCTCGAAAAAAACAAAAAAAAAGAAAAGAAAGAAAAAAGAAAGAGCTACCCCCCCAAAAAAAAGAACAGTAGGGTTCAGTTCCCAATATCCATGCACAGAGATCTCCATCTATTCATTAAATACATTTTCAGGCTATATAACTCCCTCTTCTGACTTTAGCAGATGCCAGGCATGCATGTGGTGCACATGCACACAAGCAGACAAAACACACACATACAGTCTGAAAAGCCAGAAGAAAACAACAATAGAAACAGCACCATAAACAATGCCATTATTATTTACCACCTAATAGTTTATTCATATAGATCTATACTTATAATTAAAGTCATGGTTTCTAAAAAAAAAAAAAAGTGAACGACTTAGTTTTTTTTAAACTACAGATTTATCATATGATTTCAAGAAAAATAATTGTGATAATTAGTGTTAGTTACCAACTTGATAAAAAAATCTACAATTATCTTCTATATTGGCCTCTGTACAAGGCTTTTAGAGAAAACTGGCTTAAGTTAACTGAGTTACACAGATCAGCCTAAGGTGGGTATGTAGCATCGTCTTTGAGGCAGGGAATCCTGGACTGTAATAAGTGCAAAAATAAATGATTGTTATCATACATGCTTTCTTGGTCTCTTCTGGGTGCTGGCAAAACACTTCAAGTTTCTAATGCCACGACTCCTCTGCCATGGAATAGTGAGCCCGAAAGAAACCTTTATACTTTAAGTTGCTTTTCCTAGTCTCTTTTATTGCAGCAAATGGGGAGATAAAGTGAGACAAAGTTCAATTGGAATTTCATGATGAAAACGTATAGAACCAGTGTCATACAAAAGCAAATCCTTTATAAAATTCAATGATAAAATATATCTAATATATTTTAGTTCTCCTTAATTCATTTCTAATATGATGTTTTAAAGTATCTGGTGGCAATAAGGAAATTTGTAGAGGTTGCAAACCTCAGAATCCTAATTATAATTATTTCTTCTTTTGCCTAACTTAAAGTGCTTGCCTAAATTTGTGTGTATTCTGACATTCTTTTCTAGATCTCAAATAACTTTAGAAAACTAAAGAAAAAGAATGTTCGTAAGGCAGCAGCTATGCATGTTGCGAGTCAAATTTTGGAAGAAGAATAAGTCATTTGAACACAACAGTATACCCTGATGTGATATCCAGTCAAGATCATTTAATGAGCACAACTGTGTAATGTTACCTAGATTTTACAAAATGGCATCTATAGCCATTTCTTTCTCCATTCTTATCCAATGTAATATTTTCCATTTTTAATAGCAACAAGTCAAAAGAAATAGTTCAAAAAGGAAAAAAAGACATCTAGTGTCCACATTAATAGATGTTAAAATTATATGAATAAAAGGCTACACATTCCATTGGAAATTCCTCAAATCTGACACTTTCAGTACACTCTGGGTATATGTGTATGTGTTTGTATTATAGATGTGTATACTTAAATATTTTATATGCATACATTTGTTTTAGCAAAGATTTGTCATTATCTATCTAATACTATAATAGGTTTATATGTATCACTATTAATATGAATTGAATAAATAAGAAAATAAAAACAAAATTGATAAAATATGTTCATGTTAAGTATTTATTTAAAAGAAAAATAGATAAAAGCCAATATCTCAGACTCATTTTTGAGATAGTCTGCACATTAACAAAACCCTGCTAATTTAGGATATCTGAGTCAAGAACAAGCAGTAAGTAGAATTTTTAATAATATCTATATATCAATTTATCATGTCAGTAATGGGAATAATCACTGTTTAAATTTTTATTATTATCACATAAATATTAATGTGATTATTAATTTTAAATATCAGCAGCAATAATGCTAAGAAACAATATAAAATAAAATGAGTTGTGATGCCACTATTAAATTATCTGAAACAAACTGGAGATTGCTAAGAATTTTAGAAAAGAAATCAACTGAATCAGGAAACATACTATGTTGATTTTACCAATCCATGGACATGGAAAATCTTCCCATCTTTATTATTCTCTAATTTTATTCTTCAAAGACTTGAAGTTCTGGTCACACAGGTCTTTCACCTGTGTGGCTAGAGTTATGTCAAGATATTATATTTTTTACCCAGAGATTTTGTTGTTTATTAAAACTATGTCATATAGCTAGCTATTTCATAAATACCCTCAAATCTCTGTGTCATGCAAAATTTCATCCTATTCATAAGTTGACTGGAGTAAGGCTATCTTTTCTAGATATTTCTGATGGTCTTAGTCAAGTTCATGTTAGCCACTGAAGCCTGGGTCATGTAGACTCTCTTCTACTCTTTTGGTCATTTTCACAGATGAGAGAAATTGAAACTGAACAAGACTAATTATGCAAACACAAATCACTTGTACCTTCTTAGTTCTATTCATACTCAATACATACCAGAGATGAAGGAGTTTAACCTAGCACCAAAGAACTTAGAAATCATCAGCTTCTTTGACACCAAGGGGAAAAGTGAACATATTTCAAGGATAAGCTAACATTCAGAAGTTAATCTGAAGGGTATGAAATTTGAACTCTGCATGCAACAAGGAGATCCCCATGGGAGAGGTGAAGGAGAAACTCTTGCAAGATTCTAGCCAATTGTTGTGTGATGTTTTACTCTTTTGTCTTTCAGAGGGGTCCAACACCCAGCTTCCAAATAAATCACACATGTAGCCTTATTCTTAATTAAGAATACCTGGCCTTGGCTTGGTTTTGCCAGCTTTTCTTATGTTATTCTGACTATTTTTGCCTCTGTGCTTTTATCTTTATTTTTGTATAGCTTTCATTGCTTCTTTCTGCATGATTTGCTGTGTTGCAAGGTGGTTGGCCCATGGTGTCCTTCTCTCTTTGTTCTCTTATTTTCTCCTTGTTCTCTCTTCTTCTATTTATCGTTTCTGCCTACCAGCCCCACTTATTCTTGATCCTGCCTTTCAATCGGCCATTCACCTCTTCATTAGAACCATCAGGTGTTTTAGACAGGCAAAGAATCACAGCTTAAAAGTTAAACAAATGCAAAGTAAAGAAAAGTAACACCTGAAAATAATATTTCCCAACATTTCCCCTTTTTCTCTCTAAACAAAAATAAAAAATAGTTTTAACCTAGTAAGAGTGTATAGAATAAGAACAATTATCAACAAAGATTACATTCACAATGTACTGAATTTCAACTCATTTGTGTCTGGTAAATTTAAAGAAAATACTCCATAATCTATCCTATCTTAGTAAATTCAAAATTTTATGCCTTACTTTCCATCATATCTAAAAAAAAATTACAACTACAACTATCTAGTCTTCAACTCCATCAAAGTTACCAGAAGGATACAATATTATTTAAATAAACAAGAAGTGCATTGCAAACAGTTTCTAAAAACTTTAGAAATGACAGAGACATCTAACTGCCTGGACAGTCACCACAGTTCTTTTGTAATGTTGGGGCATCTATTTTCATCCTACAGGCCCATAGTATCTGTCAGACTTTTGAAGCAAGAAATTTGAAAGACTTTCCTTCCTATTTTGGCAACTTGTCAGTCACTTTCTTCTGTGTCCTGCAGAATATCTGGCAGTTTCTTCTGTGAAGCAGGGACCATGGAGGACTATTCTGCATTTTCAGTCTGGCAAAGTTTATTGGTCCCTTTCCTGTTGGTCCTGCATATATAACATACTGACAAGCAGTCCAAGCAAGAGCAGCTTCTTGTCCAAATGACTAATTTTGTCACAATGACAGAAAACTTAATAAAGACTTTCTTCAATACTTATATTTTCTCTGAAGTAAATTGATGCTGTCAGGAGAAGATGTGTCTCATTGTCATGAAAAAGGCTTAATTAAGCCGGGCGGTGGCGGTGCATGCCTTTAATCCCAGCACTCCGGAGGCAGAGGCAGGCGGATCTCTGGGAGTTCAAGGCCAGCCTGGTCTACAAGAGCTAGTTCTGGGATAGGCACCAAAGCTACAGAGAAACTCTGTCTCGAAAAACAAAAACAACAACAACAAAAAAGCTTAATTAACAAAAATTTTGAAATGCCATATTCTATAGGTCTTTAATGTATTTGAAAACCATCTATCTATCTAAAATATATCTCTATATAAGTTGGAAAACATACCTAGCATATCTACAAATTTGATTTTTATAGATGACTAACTACTGGCTCATGTTTTTTGATTATCCTAAATAGTTCATAATAACAGTTTTCAAAAACTAGAATTTTTACATTACATTTTGAAATTAACTGTGTAGGTACAATACGTAAAACACATATATATGTGTGTGTGTGTGTGTGTGTGTATGTATATATATGTATTTATGTGTGTGTAAACAAAAAATTACCTTAAATTGGTATCAATATGCAAAATCCTTTAAACAAGAGTAAAAACATATACAGTGTGTTGTAACAAAAATTACCTTAAATTTATATCAAACGTACTTTAAACAAGAGAAAAGGCATATATACCGTGTGACAAGATTAATTTTGAATTTGTACCCATATATCAAAATCCAAGCCAATGCAAAATATCTGAGATGAATAGTTTTCTTTTTATCCTATATGCCTCTAAATAACAAACATTCATAAATCACAAATTAATTAAAGACCACCTCCACCTTTATTTTGGCTTAGAATGTGGATGTTGAGTTCTCTAGACTGCCTTCTGCTCAGTGTGGGCGAAGAATGTTTAGGGTCCTAGAAACAAAATTTGAGATAATAGCCAAGTCCTGAGGAGACCAGTTTTAATCTCTGCTGATAGATATCACCTGTCAAGTTCCAGAAGGTCTCCCCTGGTCAAATCAGATCCAATTCAACATGGAATGAATTCACAGCCCCTATTCCTATGGAAACAAAAGCAAAACCTCTTTTCCAAAGCATTTTTTATTTCCATTTGACAAATATTTTTTTGACTTTTTAATGTTAAGACATTCTTTAAATATCTAGTCTGATTTATGTCCACAGTCCCTTTTTCAACTCGTAGCAGTTGTCCTTTGTTTTCCAGCAATCAAAAAATACAAAATCAAAACAATATTATACAGGATCCATACTCCCTGTGTTTTTCCCATCTTTACATGGCTTTTTTCTTTTCCATTCCTTTTACTGTCTTTCTAAAGTCTTTATTTTTTTAAGTTCTTTATTTCTTTTTAACTACCTATATTCATTTTCTTTGTTCCATAAGCCTACGCATGCTGTAAAACACACTGGAAATTGTTTAGAGCTTTGTTCCATCTGGACTTCTTTTACTGCATATCTTTTAACCTTTTTTGACCACATGAGCAATCTTTAGACTTTTAAGTTATACCTACCAGTAAGGTTCCAGAGTTCTGGTGTCTTTCTCCTTCAGCATCTATGTGGTGACTCTCTGACTCTGCCTGTGTTCTCTCTGTATGTCTGTTTGGATTTCCTGCCTGGCTCTACTCTGCAAAGCAATTGGCTGAAATAGCTTTATTCATAAACCATTAAGAGCAACGCATATACGGAAGAACATAGCACATCATCTGACTGTGGATCGCTACTCTTTCTGTGAGTTCAGTCCCCCCAAATTAACGTTTGTTATAATCCATTCTGGACTATTGTGGAACTCTTTTGTATGCCAACAATAGACTACCAATTGATAGAGCATACTGTCATAAACTCACATCCGGTGGCTTAGAGCCACCAGAAACTCTAACTTTAAGGACACTGACACTTCTTGCTTTCATGAGCACTTGTGCTCACACGCACTTGCACACATATACATACAAACAAACATACATATAATTTTAACAATACAATTAGAAATACAAAAACACAATCATCATCTATCTCTTCTGGCTATCTCCACTATGAGAATGTTGCTGCAAGTATGCACATATATTACATAATTATTTTTGTCTTCCGACTTTATTGTTTCTACCATTTTCCATAAATTCTCTTTTTAAATAGAAGCAAACCAGTAAAGATTTTATGTTTTGGCTGGATAGTTCTCTCCACTTATGCCCATTGGCTAGAATATTATTTTCACTCATCCTGATGCAATTACATATGCACACCTCTTCCCAACATACACTGACATTGGATGGCATTAAAATTTTCTCTTATTCATTATTTTGGCCAATTCATCCACTGCATTTGGATACTTCAAATCTCAAATTCTCAGGCTACTTTCCCTCAACACAATTTAAAATCCCAATTCCATATGACTTGTATAATTCTAACTGAATCTTTCAGAATATATTTTTCACCATTGTGATATATGTTGTTTGCTCATATTCCTGCTCTATGCTTTATACAAGAACAAAAATAAACTTAAATGAAGAAGCAAAAAATAAAATAAAATCAATTGATCATTAACCATAGTTGAACACTGTGATAAATGATGTAATTATACTGTCTTCTGTGACTTTCACTAATAAAAAGCCTAAAGCACAGTACTGAATTTTAATTTCCCTCCTACATGTAAATGAAATAAACCATAGCCTTTGGACTATACCTTTCCTTATGTAACATACCTGCCACAAAATACCAGTCCCATACACTTCTTTAAGTATATAGCAATTTTTATTTCTGGGATATTTTGCAAATATTTTAAATATATTTTGTGTCATGTTCTTAGTAAATAATGCCATTAAATAGTAAGCGGATAAGACAGTTTTATTAATTTGAATGTATTTTGAGAAATCTATCACTCTTGTAGAAAACAAGAGTTCTATGTAGGAGACAGAGAGCCAAGAATTTTATATTTCCACCTTTAATAATTGTTTGTGATGGACACATCCAGATATTAAAGAATGGTGTTTAGTTAAGATTTCTGTACTGTAATTCAGATGTTCCCTCTGGCATCTTCCAAATAAATATTTGGTAAGCTCTGTAATTGACCTTGGCTGGGATGCCAGGACTTCTCTCCATGAGGAGATTAATTGGGAGGACTTTTTTTTTCTTTGTTTGTAACTAGAGAGATAACTGAAGATTTTATCTTGCTTTGCCTAGCTTCTATGTGTTGATCATGTTGGGAGGTGCAAGTGTCAAGTACAGTCTTCCACAGCTCCATGGAAGTACATCTTACCACGGAGCATTTTGTAAAATTTCAGTTTCCTAAGAATACACTGTTAAGTAAAGTTTTAAAACAAATATTTAAAAACTTATTTTATGCCTCAAAAGTTATTGTTTTTAATTATAATCATTTATAGTCTTGTAGAATATATGGTTTAATAAAAAGATTTTATTTTGTTCATTTTTAACTGCACATCTTTCAGGAGCCTCTGTTACTTCTTGAGAGCAAAATAGGTCCTTAGAGAAGTGAATTCATTCTTTCTGTCTACTTAGATCCAACTTTGTAATTCTGTTGAAGAGTTTATTTAGAAGCAGGTTAGGACATTGTTCCATATAAACAGAAAAAGGACAGCTGGTTAGTACAGAGGAAAATAAGCATGGTTAAAAAAATGTATAACTATGAGAAAAGGAAATATGAATGAAATACTGGACTAAGTTATTGCAATATTTGCAACATATTTCTTTCTAACTCTTTCCATTTCTGAGTTTTACCCCCACTAAATATAAATTTGGGCACAGTAGGGATGCTACAAAATATGTTTCTGAACAATCTGGCATTAACTAAGCCATACTTTGCAAAACCCAAGCTAAAGATAAGAACAACAACATATGGACGTTTACAACAAATGTGCTCATATGAGTATCTTTTTTATTTCTGAAGTTGTGAATACAGAAGGGAGAAAAATTCATTTGTAATGGCAATTTGAAATAATGTAATACAAAACTAAATAACATAATAAAATAATATCAGTCAGAAATAGAGTAGTGCCAACAACTGTTCTTAGAATATAAGAAAGCAAAATAATAAATAAATATAAAAGCAAAAATGAATAAATAAATAATTTACTGAAATTTTAAAGTTGTCAGTTTTTAATCTTGCATGCTAATGTTATGCCTGAAAACTTCTGAAAGCTAAGTTCAATTTTAATTTCTCATATATTACTATCAAATTCATTTAAATAACAATTAGTTGATTAAATTATGGGCTCATTTTTCTGATTCATGTGTGTGTTCACATGTGCGTATATTCATTATTAATTATTTCAAAGTGATTTTCTAATATGAATGTAATAATAATCTAAATATGATATTTGTTAAATATGAAAAGATATCATAAAATATAACATGTCTTTCTTCTCATGAGGAAAACATAAATGTGATAACTTCAGGTAACACAAATTTTGAAGAAAGATGATTCTTTTACATTTATGTGGAGAGAAATGTAAGGACAAGTTAGAGGAGTCACAGGTACTGTTTCTTCTTCATTCCCCATTGTTGGCATGAGAGTATGTGGGTTACTCTGAAGCTTGAAGTTCATTGACTGACATCTTAACTCCTCTGAGGTAATGGCATTCAAAGAAATTGAGATGATATAAAATTACAAAAGCAAGAACTTGATGAATTGTTCCTCCCCCAAAAGAGCTAGGCGACTGTGTTCATCCTTCCACTACTGAAGGATACAATATCAAGGCACCTTAACTTCTCAGACTCTTATATATCTGCTAGTACCTTCATTTTGGACTGTCCTGGGGATTTTTTGTTTTGTTTTGTTTCATTTGATTTGTTGTTGTCAATTGACACTAGGTAGCATTATTTGGAACAAGACACATCAATTGAAAAAATCTCCATTCAGATTGCCTTTAGACTGTACCGGCACAAAATAAAGGCAATGCAGATATCAAAGAATATTTACCAGTTTATTGTTAAACTTACTGAACCAAAGTTCCAGCGTAGCACAGGTAGCGAGGAACAAAAGGGCCAAGCCGCCTCTCCGCGCACTTTTTATTGGCCGGGATTCGCCTGAGGCAAACCCCGCCCTCTAAAGGGAGCTGATTTAACCCCTTTATCTCCCCCTTTTGTCTAAATAAGACACAACTAAACCAAATATAACTATAACAATAATAGCAAATGATAAATATAACAAACAATATTGAGAGCAAAAGTTTTGCTAAAGAGTAACTACAATTAAATAATCTTCAACTCCATCAAAGATCTGAGAAGGGAGTAAATATTACTTAACAAAAAAGAGATATCCAAAATGTGCAACAAATGACAGAGACAACTGACTGCCTGGGCAATCACCCAAAATCTCGTTTGCAATGTTGAGTCAACCAACTTTGGCTAAGGCCTAACATAACTGACATACCATTCTCAAATGCAAGGAACTTTCTTAGGATTATCCTACCCTGTCTTGGCAAGATAAGACAATCCTGTTTATATCTTAGTCAGTAGTTGAGGTATGGGTTTTTCTTAACCCAAAGGCCAGTTCTGCCAGGAAGACAAGCTCCCAGTGGAGTGTCTTTGGTGCTCAACGTTCTCTCGGGAGTAGAGTGGTGTTTCCAGGAGTAAATTGTGTCTCAATGGCACATAATTTTAGGTTAGATTAAAGGCCATTTTCTACAGCTCTTCAAAGAGGCTGAAGATTATACTATCTATACTGAAAATAATCTCTATGTATCTAAAAAACCTGATTAACCTAAAAATAATATGACAAACATGTAATTCTCAATACCTATCTAATTTGAAAACTAAGGGAATAAACAATTGTGCAATGTATGAAGACAATGATCTTCACTTGTCATTACTTATCAAATGTAAACAATGTTATTACATAAATAGGACCAGAGGTAGAAATGTACATTGTGATATGATAGATGTATCCATACAATATAAGCATACTCTTATACCAAAATAGAGGTAGGAACACTCACATTCAATATTCAATATATCAATATACAAGAAACAGTACCAACATAATTTTCTAAAAACAGTAAGTCACAAATACCAATCATCCCATCAACCCAGTTAATCCCCTTTTTTTTTTTTTTTTTTTTTTTTTTTTTTAACATACAATATCTCCCCATCCCCTCACTCCTAAACCAACCACTAAAAGATGTCCCTAACCCTGTGGGCAAACTCTGTTGGGAGAGGGGACGTCGTCCTCTTAGATTGCTTCTAGCTGACATGGGGGCGACGTTCTTCTTAGGGGCCCCTGTGAAAGCAAACGATGGTAAAATTCCCAAATTAACCTTTGACTTAAGAAAACTATAACTAGTCTCTGTGTGTTTCGAGAAGGTCCGGCCAGAGCGTTGTCAAAAATGTGCATCATATGAAATTGTCTCTTGCAATTGGTACCAAAAAACAGATCCAAAATTAGTGCTTAAAAAAAAAAAAAAAATTCATGACGTCATAAAAACCAGATTGAGTTGATGTTGTGGGGCCCCATCTTCATCCTGGAAACTTCAAAAATTACTGTAGGAAAATATGTTGCTTGTTATGGGAAATTTAAACATTAACAACAAGGACTTATACTGACATATAAAGAAAGACACAGATGTGAGGGAAGGCAAAGAAAGTTTATCAAGTATAAAATTATTCTTATTCTGTCCCATTTCATGGCTCCTGACCTGAGACAGAAACTTTGAAATATCTCTTATCAACAGGCTTGGAATTGAAGAAGGACTGAGCCATAGTCCAACTCCAAAACCAGCTCTACACATTTATAAAGAAGTGTTCAATAAAACATATAAATATACATAAATATATATAAAACCAATACTTACTATACGTATAGAATTTTATTGTTGATGTTTAATGGGTCGTATCTATTTTCCATCCATCAGTAATTAAATATTCAGGGTCCCTCAAATTCTTTGGAGATGAATATTTTCCTGTGGAGATAAGAAAAGAACCCTGCCCCCATCCTATTAGTAATCCTTACCATCTGTATGTCGGTCATCCTTGTGAATGAATTGTTATTTATCTTTTCCAAGTGACTTCTCTTCCTCAAACCGAACCTTTATTAATTTTGACGGTATCCATAATTTTTCCTCACCTGTGGAGATAAGAGCAAAACCCCTTCCCCAACGCAGCACATCTCCTGGCTTCCATTGTGAGGTTAGTACATCCTTGAAATAAACTGGTTGATTTAGTTCAGCAGACTTTTCCATTATCCAATGTCTTTCTGCAGCCGTCGTTCCCTTCTCATTAGCGTTGAGAAAATTCAAGGTTAACAAAGCATTATGTAACCTATTTCTAGGGGTGTTTTCCACCCCTTTCTGTTTGTTCAACATATCCTTTATAGTTCGATTTGATCTTTCTATGACTGCTTGACCTGTAGGATTGTATGGTATACCTGTAACATGCTTGATATTGTAATGATCAAAAAACCGTTTCATCTTCCTAGAGACATAAGCAGGACCATTATCTGTCTTTATTTGTGTAGGTATACCCATGATAGCCATGACTTCTAATAAATGAGTGATTACTGAATCAGCTTTTTCTGAACTTAAAGCAGTTGCCCACTGAAAGCCTGAATAAGTGTCGATGGTGTGATGAACATACTTCAATTTGCCAAATTCTGGAAAGTGGAACACATCCATCTGCCAGATTTCATTTCTATGAGTGCCCTTTGGATTAACTCCTGCTGGCAGTGGCGTTTGGTTATAGAAAGAGCAGGTAGGGCATTTCTTCACAATCTCCTTAGCCTGTTGCCATGTAATAGAAAACTCTTTCTTCAAACCTTTGCTATTAACATGATGTTTTTTATGAAATTCAGAGGCTTGAAGCACACTACCAATCAATAATTGATCAATTTCTGCATTACCTTGTGCTAGAGGACCTGGCAGACCCGTATGGGATCGGATGTGTGTTATGTACATAGGGCAAAGCCTGTTCCTGATCAAATCTTGAACCTGGATAAACAATGAGGTTAGTTCTGTATCATCAGGTATAAATTCAGCAGTTTCAATATGTAAAATAACTCTTTCTGCATATTGTGAATCAGTAACTATATTAATAGGTTCTTTAAAATCTCTTAGTACCATAAGAATGGCATATAATTCTGCCTTCTGGACAGAATCATAAGGACTTTGTTCCACCTTACCCAAGTCTTCTGATTTGTAACCTGCCTTCCCTGATTTATTGGCATCAGTATAGAATGTACGGGCTCCAGTTATTGGAGCATCACGGACTATTCGAGGAAGGATCCAAGAAGTTCTCTTTATGAAGTTGAGCCGCTTGCTTTTTGGATAGTTGTTATTAATGTCTCCCAAAAAATTAGCACAAGCTCTTTGCCATGGTTCATTATCTTCCCATAATTTCTTTAGTTCATCAGCAGTGAAAGGCACTATAATTTCTGCTGGGTCTATGCCTGCTAGTTGACGAAGTCTCAGCTTGCCTTTTATAATTAACTCAGAGACTTTTTCCACATAAGTTTTCAGTTTCTTACTTGGTTTATGTGGTAAAAAGATCCATTCCAAGATAATATCATCTCTCTGCATTAAAATTCCTGTAGGAGAAATTTTCGATGGTAATATGACGAGAATACAATCGAGCTCTGGATTCACTCTGTCCACATGTGCCTGTTGTAATTTCTCCTCAATCATTGTCAGTTCCTTTTCTGCTTCAGCTGTTAATTCTCTGGGACTGTTTAAATCTTTATCACCATCCAAGGTCTTGTTCAAATGAATTATTAGATCAGGTGTTATCCCAATAGTTGGTCGTAAACTGGAAATGTCTCCTAACAGTCTTTGAAAGTCATTAAGAGTCCGTAAGCGATCCCTCCGAATTTGTGCCTTCTGTGTCTTAATTTTTTGCAAACCTATTCTATAACCTAAATAATTAACAGAATCTCCCTTCTGAATCTTTTCAGGAGCAATTTGCAATCCCCATTTAGGTAACAGTATCTGTATTTCTTCAAACAGCCTGTTCAAGGTATCTATGTTTGAATCAGATAACAATATGTCGTCCATGTAATGGTATACAATAGATTTGGGAAATTTCTTGCGTATTATTTGCAATGGTTGGTTCACAAAATATTGGCACAGGGAGGGGCTATTTAACATACCCTGGGGGAGGACGGTCCAGTGGTACCTCCTCGAAGGTTGAGAATTGTTATAAGTAGGCACTGTGAAGGCAAATTTTTCTCTATCTTCTTTTTGCAAAGGTATAGTGAAAAAACAATCCTTCAAATCAATAACTATGAGAGGCCATCCTTTTGGTAATAAAGAGGGCAACGGAATTCCAGATTGCAGAGGGCCCATAGGTTGAATAACCTTGTTGATGGCCCTGAGATCTGTCACCATTCTCCATTTACCTGATTTTTTCTTAACCACAAATACAGGAGAATTCCAAGGGCTGGTAGATTCTTCTATATGTCCAGCATCTAGTTGCTCTTGTACCAGCTGTTCTAAAGCCTGTAGCTTTTCCTCAGCTAAAGGCCATTGCTTTGTCCATATTGGTTTCTCAGTCAACCATTTTAGAGGCAAGGCTGTTGGTATTTCTGAAGGGACATCAATTGCTTGTTCCTGCACAGCCCTAATGGCCGGTTTTGTCCTTTTGTAATAACTTTTAATATTCCTTTCAGAAATATGGGCTCTAGAAGTAGCAGGAATGTTAATTTGAGTATTCCATTGTTGTAATAGGTCACGACCCCATAAATTCATTGCAATATTGGCTACATAAGGCCTTAATTTTCCTATTTGTCCCTCAGGCCCTATACATTCAACCCATCTCGTGCTCTGCCTTACTCGAGATAGGGTTCCAATTCCCAGGAGCTGAACATTTACATTCTGAAGAGGCCAATATGGATGCCAAGATTCTGGGGTAATGATACTTACATCAGCACCTGTGTCCAGTAGGCCAGTAATAAAAATGCCATTTACACACACTCTCAGCTTAGGTCTTTGATCATTTATAGAAGTTTGCCAAAACACACGTAACTCATCTTTCTGATTACTATTGCTTGTAACAGTAGGCATGTGGCTTTCTAATTGTCCTGACAAGGCATGTTCTCTGCAGAAACTGGGAATGTCTGAACCATGTTTGCCATGGGGGCCTGAGAGGCCCCCCCTCTCACGTTTCCCGTCTGTATCAGGTTGCCTTGTCTATCTCTTGTAGACCTGCATTCATTCGTCCAATGTCTGCCCTTCCCACATCTTCTACATAAACCTGAAGGCTGATTCCTTCTATTCCTGTTATTTCTAGAAGACGCATTATTATTATTTCTGAAAACCCGTTGTTTACAATTCCTTTTCATATGACCCATTTTGCCACAATTAAAACATTTGGTATTCTGGTGTCTCCTTTTACCATTGGAAATTGCTTCTTCTACCCATGCTTCAGTGCCATAGTCAAATGTGTCAACATCTAGTGTATGCAAGACCCATTCTTCCAAGGACGCTGATCTGAACATTAAAGGCCTCAAGATCCTTTTGCATTCCACATTAGCATTTTCATAGGCCAAAGACTCAATTATTATACGTCTTGCTTCTGGGTCAGGTATCCCCATTTGTACAGCTTTAGTTAATCTTTGTAAAAAGTCACTAAAGGGTTCTCTCTGACCCTGTTTAACTGTGACAAATGATTCCATTCTCTGTCCTGGGTCTTGTACTCTGTCCCAAGCCCTTAAGGCTGCTGTAGTACACATAGAAAGTATGTTTTCATCCAAATTAGCTTGTTCCTGAGGGTCTGAAAAGAGCCCTTCACCTAGAATTTTATCTAGGGAAACGTCAATTCCCTTCGCCTTTTCCTGCTGTTCTAAAAGTCTAGCCTCTTGCCTGAATAAGCATTTCCATTTTAAGTGCGGTCCACTCTCAAGGACCGCGGAGCTCAGCTGGAGCCAGTCCAAGGGGGTTGCTTTGCTTGTTGTGGCCCAAGATTTTAGCATCTCTTTAACAAAAGGGGAGTGCATCCCAAAAGACATGATGGCCTGTTTAATTTCTTTGAGATCATTCATACGGACAGGCTCCCATGTATCTTCCTTGATGACCCTAGGGTTTCTGGAACCAACCACCTTTTCTGTTGTTATTACAGGAAAGGCATGTAGAGCTGTAGGTAGAGCTTTGTGAAAATTGTCCCGGAGGGATTTATCCACAGATGTAGTTAAAATTTGCCTTTCTACCCTTTGCTCTTCTTCTTCAGAATTTAGAAATTCCTCAATCTTTTCAATTCTATTCACCATTGCTTTTTGTAATGTCTGAATCTCCTGCCCAGAATTATGTTCTAAAGCCTTCATTGAGGATTCTAGAGTATGAAATTTGTCCAGTAGAGATAACTTGTCATCTTTGGACATAATTTTTATGGCATAAACCGTGCCTTCTTGTATTGACAATCTTTCCGCCAATCTGTCATAAGCTTTAGACAAAATTCGATTGTCACATTCAGCAGTTTTGATTCTCTCAGTTAACGTTTCAGTTCCTACAGAAAGGGACTGCTGAAACTTACGATCTAATTCAGCTGTTCCTTCTTCCATAGTAATGAATTTCTCCTTAACATCAGAAAGGGACTGCTGAAACTTACGATCCAATTCAGCTGTTCCTTCTTCCATAGTAATGAATTTCTCCTTAACATCAACCTGTACTTTTTTTAGATTTTGCTCAGTTAACCGAGTCATGTTAAACAAAGATTTGTTTTCTTCCTGGAGAACTTCAAACTGATTCTTGAGAAGATTGTTGTCATTCTCAATTGTTTTTAAACGTTCAACCTCTGCCTTAAGAGATTTGATCATTTTCCTATTATCAAACCAAATAGTGCTAAGGAAAATTAAGAATCCCAGGAATATCCATATATGTGGTGTGGTAGACACCTCTTGTAAGATCTCCCAAATGGTGCATTCAAAAGAACTATTGAAATAGGCTGAGGTCACGTTGTCAGACATTATTTAGAAAAGAAAAAGTTCTCTTACCTGTAATAACTGGTTCCTGCCAGTGGTGGCGAAAGAGCCCAGTTGAATCCACGTGTTCTAAATCTGAAATAAAAGGACTCAAAAACAAAATTGAAACAGACACCAAGCTGATAAGTATTTTTTGCCGGGGCTCTCAGGCCGCTGTCACGTGACCTGAGCGCTGGCGGCGGTGGGGGTGGGAGGGGGAGCAGACACAGGCAGCGCGCGCGCCGGCGGGCGGTTGCGCACGTGAAATCTGGCCGGGGCGGCTCGGAACAGAGACTTAGGCGCTGTTAAAAAGGCTCTGTCGAATCAAACTCACTGCTTGATCCTCTAACAAGCAGCAGGGAAAATCGAGCCGCTCAGAATCTCAGCCGTTTCAGCGTGCGCCCAGAGAGACCGCTGCAGCGGCTCGAGGTGCAAGAGACTCCAATTCGGGGCCGGTTCTCGGCAAAGCCCCACGGGGGAGGCGCCAGATGTACCGGCACAAAATAAAGGCAATGCAGATATCAAAGAATATTTACCAGTTTATTGTTAAACTTACTGAACCAAAGTTCCAGCGTAGCACAGGTAGCGAGGAACAAAAGGGCCAAGCCGCCTCTCCGCGCACTTTTTATTGGCCGGGATTCGCCTGAGGCAAACCCCGCCCTCTAAAGGGAGCTGATTTAACCCCTTTATTAGACAACTCGTTGTGGCATTTTCTTGGTTAGCGATTGATGAATGTACTGAGAGCGCAGGGTATATTGGCTTATTCCATGATAGACTGTGATGTGGATTTCTAAACCAAGTAACTCACTCATTCTCCAAATTGTTTTTTGTCATGGTGTTTATCGCAGTAACAGAACACTGATATGGTTTTCTTTGGTTGATAAAATAAAGAAGTCTTATTTTTGAAACTCTTCAAAAATAAAATGCATCCTAAGCATATTATTCAGCGGCCACTCCATAAACTCTCTTCATTCTTCTCCATCTTGATTTATGCTCAGAAGGCAGGTCTATTGGGGCTAATGTGTGGGCTTCCTTGCTTTTTGGCTTTAGATTGAATCTGACAAATAACAATCAGTTAACTAACACTAGTTCAGAAACAAGAAGCACAAAGTGTAATTTCGTTCTTGTGGAAGAATT
Organism: Microtus pennsylvanicus; assembly: GCF_037038515.1. Classification (NCBI taxonomy): domain Eukaryota; kingdom Metazoa; phylum Chordata; class Mammalia; order Rodentia; family Cricetidae; genus Microtus; species Microtus pennsylvanicus. Next base: position 40,329,764 of record NC_134593.1, read on the forward strand.
GTGTCCCACAACAGAGTGTCAGGTATTATATCCCATGTCCAGTCATAGAACAGTTGGATGCTTAATTAAGTTAACTGAATATGGCGGACAATGAGGGCTGCTGAGAAGCCAAGGACAATGGCACTGGGTTTTGATCCTACTTCATGTGCTGGCTTTGTGGGAGCCTAGCCAGTTTGGATGTTCACCTTCCTAGACCAGGATGGAGGGGGGAGGACTTTGGACTTTCCACGGGGCAGGGAACCCTGACTGCTCTTTGGACTGGAAAGGGAGGGGGAGAGGAGTGGGGAGAGGGGGAGAAGAGTGAGAGGAGGGGGAGAGGAGTGGGGGGAGGGGGAGAGGAGTGGGAGGAGGGGGAGGGAAATGGGAGGCTCGGAGGAGGCGGAAATTTTTTTTTTCAATAAAAAAAGAAAAAAGAGAGGATCAACATGAAAGCACAAATACTAAAATAAAATAGAAACAAATGGTTTTTAATTTTGGAAAAATGCCGTGCAGTGGTAGCACAAACCATTAATCACAGCACTCCGGAGGCAAGTTGAAGTATTTTAAAATGTTTATGTTAATTGTGTGGGAGTGTGATATGTAGATATGTAACAACCGTATTGTTTGGGTAAGTGTACATTGTGGGAGTGTTCATATGCATGTGTGTGTATGAGTGGCTGGGTGAATGTGTGCCCCTGAGTGCGGTGATGAGGAAGGATGGACTAAGCCATCAGACTCTCCGACGCAGTTTCAGGATGTTGTGAACCTCCCTAACAAGTGTACTGAAAAAGGAGCAGACTTTCTCTATAAGAATAGTTACGGTTGGCAAGAGACTTGACTCTAGAGGTGTACTCAGGTGTCCATGGAGATGTTCCCAGCTAGATCCTTGGGAGGAGAAGGAGCCTAAAATGGCCCTATCCTATAGCCATACTAATGAATATCTTGCATATCACCATAGAACCTTCATCTGGCAATGGATGAAGCTAGAGACAGAGATCCACATTGGAGCCCTGGACTGAGCTCCAAAGGTCCAAATGAGGAGCAGAAGGAGGGAGGACATGAGCAAGGAAGTCAGGACCTAGAGGGGTGCGCCCACGCACTGAGACGGTGGGGCTGATCTAATGGGAGCTCACCAAAGCAAGCTGGACTGGGACTGATGGAGCATGTGATCAAACCAGACTCTCTGAAAGTGGAAGACAAGGAGGGCTGATGAGGAGCCAAGAACAATGGCACTGGGTTTTGATCCTACTGCATATACTGGCTTTGTGGGAGCCTAGTCTGTTTGGATGCTCATTTTCCTATACCTGGATGGAGGGGGGAGGGTTATGGACTTCCCACAGGGTAGGGAACCCTGACTGCTCTTTGAACTGGAGAGGGAGGGGGAGGAGGATGGGGGAAGGGGGAGGGAAATGGAAGGAGGGGAGGAGGTGGAAATTTTTAAGTAAAAATTTTTAAATAAAGTAAAAAAAAAATAGTTACTCTTAACCACTGAGCCCCATAACTCCAACTGCAATGAGAATTTCTTGCACTATTCTACAACATATTAAGTATTTTAAAAAATAAAATTAAAGATAAATTGCAGTTATTTTACAAAAATATACGCATAATTTATTCCCTTAAACTCTAAAAAATAAAATATTTTTAAAGTATAGGCTTTGAATACTTAGAGAGTTTCCTGTGTGGATATACCGAGTGATACAATCCTTAACCTCATTTTATGTTGGCACCTTTTCTCATAAATATACCTGATATAAGTTGCTTTGTTCCATGACATGTCTGCACAGATGTGACACTCTTTCTCTCACAGTTAAGTTTGTAGATTAGAGAAATAAATGGGATGCGGTTCAGAGATTATGCCATTTTGATGAGGAGACACCCCTGTACTCCCAGTGAACGCAGAGAAGTGCATTTTAAGTCATTCTTTGAGCTACCTGTCAAACTTAATTTGTGTCAATTATTTTGTTTTTGCTATATCTTTTCAAGGTGGAGAATCACAAAGCAACATTTTATATTTTATTAGGGCTCATTTTCTTCAAGGAATTGTAGGTGTTTTCCAGCCTATCTTTTAAAGGATTAAAAATTGACATGCCTGCCTGTATTGCTAAATACCACAATGTCTGCAAATGCCTCTTCACAACACATAATTACTTCCTAGTACCTTTACTTTTCAGCTTTGCTATCCTGAGGAATTCAGAGCTTCAGCGGTTACTTTTTTCATAGTATATTATTACTGACTCTAGGATATGCAGTAGTTTTGAGAAGGAGTTGATATTATCCCCTATGAAGATAGAGATTTGAGAGGACCTCCTCACATTTATATCAGGGAAAGAAAAAGAAAACATTATTTTGGGTTCTGAAGTCTCACCCATTCACAACATGTCCAAAGAGACCACTGCTGTCTGCATTAGTCAATTTTTTGGAGCCATCTGCCCACACTGTGGGATACAGTACAGCCAGAATGAACACTGCAGGTACCTGGGAAACGTGCCAAGGTTTAGCACAGTCAAGATTAGTTATTCGCTGGCTGGAAGAGAAAAGAATTCCCTGACTAGAAGGAGATAGTGATTGGAAATTAAGAAAAGTTTTTGTTTCAAAGCATCAGGTTTTCACAGTTCTTGCGTGTAACTTTTAGTTTTCTCTCTCTCTCTGACATACCACACACACACACACACACACACACACACACACACACACACACACACACGTTTGCCTCCCTTCCCATCCCTCTCTCTTCAAATTGTCAACAGAGATGAGCATTGTATTTTGCTCCCTCTCTTGGGCGACTAAGTCATTCTATCTCTTGACAGTTCTAAGTGGCCTACTGCAAAGGAACACTATGTATATTCACATAAATTGACTGAAAAATAAAGGGAAACAAATGTTGAGGGAAAATGTGTTCTCACCCTTTAGGCCTCAGGCCTATTTTGCTAAATAATGGAAGTTTCCTCATATTCCCTCAACATATGTATTTATTTTAAGATCTTTTTATAAAAATGTTAAGCCAGGTAATTCAAAATTTTATTGGCAGAGAAACTTCTACGTGATGGTCAAATTTAGTACTTAGATATTTAAGTATACAATATTTCTGGAATAAGTTTTAATATGCTTAAACAGGATTATCACAGAATGAGGACAAGTAAATTTTATGATTTACATTAAAATAGTCCAATCAATATTCCCATGTCAATAAGTCACATACACTATGATGCTGAAAGCAAAATTTGTTTAATATCTAAGCTCATTTGAAATATATTGCATTGTATAATACTAAGTGCACAATTAGTACATAAATCATTTTCTTACACTTCTAGCAAATAGAGTTTTGCTGGTTTTATTTATTTTTGACATTTACCTACAGTGTTTCACGAGCCAAATGGATGTGCATAAAATAATGTACCTATTTTCTATATCTTACTATAGATTACTATTCCAGAATTTTGAATATTACAAACAAGATGTAAAGAATCATACCAGATGATGACTGGGCGGACTGAGAATATGAACAAAGAGGTCAAGACCATAATGGGGACACCCATTGAAACAGCTTACTTGAGCTAATGGGAACTCACCAATTCCAGCCAGGCAGGGAAGGAACCAGCATTGGACCAAGTTAGACCCTCTGAATGTACATGACAGTTGTATGGCAGGGGCAGACCGTGAGGTCACTGGCAGTGGCACCAGGATTTGTCCCTGCTGCTTGTACTGGCTTTTTGGAACCCATTTTCTTTAGATAGATACCTTACTCAGTTTGGATATAGTGGGGAGGGCCTTGGTCCTTCTTTGGGCATTGTGCCTTGCACTCTCTGAAGAGTGGATGGGGCTGGTGTGGGGGGTAAGGTGGACGAAATTGGAAGTGGGGAAGAAGTGGGAACTGGTATGGTATGTAAAATGAAAAAAGATTGTTAGATTCCTTTTAAAAAATAAAAAAATGTACAAGAAATAATCTGTAATTAATATTATCTAATGTACGATATATATAAAAATTTTCCATACCAGGTAGATGATTTTAAATTAGACTTTGGGTAGTTTATTTATTAGTGAACAATGGCTTTGGCTCTTCATTACAATATATGTCCATTTAATGTGACATAATTATTCATAACTTATATGAAAATTATTTATTGATCCTCCTGGATGTCTCAGCAGGTAAAGGTTTCTGACACCAAGGCTGATAACCTGAGTTCTGTGTTTGGAACATGTATAGTAGCATAGAGCACATTGACCAGTGTTCTTCACATTTACGTGATGGTAGTCATGAACGTATATTTCTTCTAGATAGCAAAAATATACACATACATTCACACAAGCCTACACACATATGTGCATGCACATACACACATATATGCAGGGGAAATCATAAATCAATTTTTAAAATTTAACCCTAGTTTTTACTATTAAAGATACATAAATAAAGTCTCACAAACATGACTGCCTAAATATGAGATGAATCAGCCTGCTAACAGTAGGCATGCCTAAGTAGATGGGGAAAAGTCCATTGAGCCTCAACTTTACACAAAGAAGTACAGGTAGCTAAGGAATGCTGGGAGCAAGTAGTCTTCCCAAGAGAAGAGCTCACAGACTGGATATCCAATCCCAAATTGTTTTTTATGAAAATATACATATATGTAACATTACACATACTGAAAGGTTATACTTACTTAAGTAATTGTAGTGTACATATATAAGTAAACACATGTATTAAAATTTTTAAAAGTTATTAATTTGGAAGACAGCAAAAGGTGTACAAGTGAGGGAAAGGAAAAGGAAAGGAGAAATATTGTATAATATCATAATCTCAAAAACAAAAAATAATAGTTTTTATATAAGATTTTTCAAATATTTGTGTTAATTTTATTTCCAAAAAATATTTTCATTATATATCATTAAAACATAAAGCATTAAATAGTAGAGTGTATATGTTTACTATTTAAAATCTTTAATTGAAATTTGATACATCCTAATGGCTTTATAATAATTGATATGAGTTAGCTGGGTTAAAATTTTTACATTTATGAGTATAAGAGGACCTTAAAAGAGATATACATGAATCTACATAGAGGGGAGGAAAAGACAAGATTTCCTAAGAAAATTTGGAGCATGGGGGTCACAGGAGAGGGTAGAAAAGAAGAATGGAAGGGGACCAGAGAAAAAAACGTATAGCTCAATCCTAAATGAGTTTGTGTCAATGTGCTTCACTATTGAAAATATTTTACTTGATAAAAAAGTAAATGAGATTTCAATAATTTGTTCAGTTATGACTACTGAACTTTTAGGCATGATGATTAAAATTTTAACACATGAGAGACTGAGACAGAGGGATTGTTGCAGGTATGCTGTCTGGGCTACACACACATTGACACTGTTATGGTCCATCAAGGGAAATAAAATAAAATACAGTGAAGATATATTTCAGAAACCATTACTCTGTTTGCTGTTTTGGAAACTGCCATTTCCTCCTAATCTCATAGCAATTAAAGACAAACTTTCAGATACCATTAATAAAACAGGAAGGAAGGAAGGAAGGAAGGAAGGAAGGAAGGAAGGAAGGAAGGAAGGAAGGAAGGAAGGAAGACGTAAGGGAAAGAGAGAGGGATGGAGGGAAAAAAGGAAAGAAGATACTGACCTTAAAGAATAAATATAGCTTTTATACACAGAGTTATATTAACTAATTGGTAGACACTTTTCAAACATATTTTGTATAAGGAATATTACCTAGACTACTTAAAATTATGAGAGAATCTTATAAAGTTTAAACTATAAAAAATTTTATTAAAACAACTATAAATGTGATTTTCACTTTTATATGCCTATAGTGAGTAATGTTTTTCCCAAATTGATATTTGCCTAAGAAGCACACCAAGAGACCTGACCCTCCAAAGAAATTTGATTTTAGTTATTATGTGGCAAGTTTGACTGAAAGAGAATGCTCATTTCAGGTTGGACGTGGTAGCAAGCACCCTTCATTTTCTCTCTTTCTTTGAAGGAAGCTGCTTGGTGCAGGTCTTTGAGTCGCCTGACTTAACAATTGTAAGAGGTTTCCACAATGCCTGGTCAAGGTGGCAGCTACCAGAAGCACAAGGAAGTGGCTGTCAGAGGCATGCCGAGAACGTCCTGCTTGGATGTTTGGATGGAAACTGCTGCTGTTACCGATTTAGTGTCAGAGTCCGGTGGGATTGTGGACAATGTTGCTGCCACTCCTAATGTGGCTTTGGCATCTACAACAACCACAACTACAGCAGCACTGTTTCCTGAAGAGAGGAGGAGTTGTTAACCAGCTACTTTACAGGTATGACTTGAGCCCTCAGCAAAACAGATCCGGATTCTTTCGAACCTCGCTGCCACCTCAGGGAAGTCACAGAACTTTCACAGATGCCTGAGCCACAGAAACATGAAACCCACCACAGATGTCCTGTCGGGCACTCATTATTACTTGCTTTTGCTTCAGAAAGAGATTTCTGCTAGATGAGAGAAACTTGATTTGTATTTGGTCCGGATAGCTTCAGAGGATCCTTGGGAAATCCTTACTTTGAGTATCACACCCAAAGGTGCTCCAGAAATCCCCATATCTGTCTTCAATGTCGTAGGGAAGGATCATCTCCCTTGCCTATGATGGATATTTCTTGTGCAACACTCTTTTGAAAATTCTAAAAACCTTAACTTCTCCTATACAGAACTCCCCAGAAACTTCAGTCAAAGATGCTTTTTAATAAAGCCTTGTCTGGCTGCTTACTTACAAATTGAGGCCTCTATCGTGGTTCTGATTTTCTGATACAAGAAGAGCTGTTCTTTGATATTCATGGTTCGTTTTCAAATACAGCAAATGAACATTCAGCAAGACTTCAAAATGCAGAAACTAAAAATGTGTTCTTATCTTTGAAACTGTCTTTTCAGCGGTGGTTAAAGATGCAGATGAGGGGCCAATGAGACGTCTCAGCATAAGGAAACTCTTGCTTGAAACCTGCAAACCTGAGTTCAGTCACACGAACCCACGTGACTAAATAAAACTAACAAGTTGTACTCTCACCACCCATACACACACCCCTCCTCCTAAATAAATGTGATTTTCAAAAGCATTTAAAAGTGAAGATGGAATCACACTGAACTAAGAAGTCAAACCCAATATAAGACTTCTTAGAGGGAAAATAACAATGGAGACACAAAGTGCATATAAAGATAAAAAAGTAATTAAATATTGCAAAGGTTTATTGGGAAAAACATATAATACAAAGAAACAAGCCATATTTAAAAATAATTGTTTACTAAAGATTATAAAATAAACATGGCCCTGACAATATATTTTTATCAAACTTATAGCTTCTATAATTATTAGAGAATATATTCTGTGGTTTACAGCATCAGGCTTGGGGCGTCTGTGATGGAAAGGATAGGAAATAAGCAGGAGACATAATATGATTCTATGGTTATTTGATGTTTGATAGGCCTGAATGTCCTGATACCTGAATAAAACATTGTGGATGGGCAACATCTATCTACTTATATCTTCACTGTTTCTTCTGCCTCATGCTCACAGTGTGTAGGAGAAAATATTTCCAGCATCTGCTCTTTCCGTTTATTGAGTTTTATTACACATTATACCAATTACTTTAGCTCTTATTATACTCTCCACATTAATGTATATTCACTGAGAAGACAAAGAGATCTCTGATTGAAACTCTTGACTGTGTATTACTATACATATCTGTATATGCATGTGTGTGTTCTGTTCTTTGCTTATACTTTGATTCGTCCTATTTCTTCTCTTTCTTTTTCGAGTATCTTTTTTTTTTCCAGACAACAGAAACATTTATTTTGCTCTTTGGGTCAGGGTCTCATCAGAGTACACATCTTAAGATAAAAATAGAGCCTTAGTTCAGGTTGTAAATGTTACTTACACAAGAAATCCAAAGCAAGCAAGTTTGGTTGTCACATTTTTCTCTCATGTTTTTATTACTTGCTCAGCCACATTCATTGCTGCTCCATACATTATCCTCTCTCCTTTTAATTGAAAATTCATATAATATATTCTACTCACTGTTTCCCTTCCCACATTTCATCGACACCTCCCTATCCATCCATCTCTATGTTCTTCTTTCTCTCTCTTTAGAAAACAAGCCAGTAAATAAGAAAAGAAAATAATTCAGAATTTAAAACAAAACAACATAATACAAAACAGCAAAAAAACACAAGAAACATACACAAACGAAACCCATAAAAATACAAAATCATAAACTGTTATATAAAAGCAAACGACCAGTAAGATAAAAATGTTCAAACAAAACAAATGATTATTCTCTTAAAGACAGTTTAAACAAACAAGCTAAGTACAGAGTAAGGTAACAGTTTATTTTTTTCTGAAAACATTAAATGGAAGGAAAAAAATGAAATAAACTCTGTCTTTCCCAAGTTGCTTTTGGCCATGGTATTTCATCACAGCAATAGACACTCCTACTAAGATACTAATTTATTGAAAATGGGAGTCCAGAAAATCCAGTGCTGCAATGTGCTTATCTTCTAAGAAGCTCATAACCTCTAGATATTGGAAGCCTGGCAAATTACAAAGCTAACCGTTGCCTTAAATGGTTGGTAGATAATTACATTTCTTGAGAGGCCTGTGTTTGAATTCTCAAAACCTATTGTATTAGTCTGTTTCTCTGTACTATAATGTGATACCTGAGGCAACTAACTTAATAGAAATACGGTTTATTTTTTATTTATTTATTTATTTATTTATTTATTTATTAAGGATTTCTGCCTCCTCCCCACCACCGCCTCCCATTTCCCTTCCCCTCCCCCGATAAAGTCCCCCTCCCTCATCAGCTCAAAGAGCAATCAGGGTTCCCTGACCTGTGGGAAGTCTACGGACCGCCCACCTCCATCCAGGTCTAGTAAGGTGAGCATCCAAACTGCCTAGGCTCCCCCAAAGCCAGTACGTGCAGTAGGATCAAAAACCCACTGCCATTGTTCTTGAGTTCTCAGTATTCCTCATTGTCCGCTATGTTCAGCTAGTCCGGATTTATCCCATGCTTTTCCAGACCCAGGCCAGCTGGCCTTGGTGAGTTCCCATAGAACATCCCCATTGTCTCAGTGTGTGTGTGCACCCCTCGCGGTCCTGAGTTCCTTGCTCGTGCTCCCTCTCCTTCTGCTCCTGATTTGGACCTTGAGATTTCTGTCCGGTGCTCCAATGTGGGTCTCTGTCTCTATCTCCTTTCATCGCCTGATGAAGGTTAATATTCAGGAGGATACCTATATGTTTGTCTTTGGATTCACCTTCTTATTTAGCTTCTCTTACTTTTATTTTTTTATGTTTAATTTTCAGTTTTACTTTGTTTGGTTTTAATACAATTTTATTTTGTATTTCTTGTTTTGGTTTTGGTTTTGGTTTTTTGAGACAGGGTTTCTCTGTAGCTTTGGAGCCAGTCCTGGAACTAGCTCTTGTAGACCAGAGTGGCCTTGAACTCAAAAAGATCCGCAAGCTTCTGCCTCCCAAGTTCTGGGATTAAAGGCGCGCACCACCACTGCCCGGCTTTGTATTTTTTTAATTTTTTTTTTATATTTTAGTTTTTATTCATTTTACATACCAAGCACAGGTCCCACTCTTTCCCCTCTCCCACACCCCAACCTATACCTATTTACTCCTCAGAAATGGGGAGTCAACAAAGCCTGGTATATCCAGTTGAGGCAGGCCCAAGTCCCTCCCCCTGCCCTCCCCTCCTCCTATCAAGGCTGAACATGGCATCCCACCATATGGAATGGGCTTCAAAAAGTCAAAGTCAGCACATGCACTAGGGATAGATCCTGGACCCACCGCCAGGGGTCCCACAAAGAGACCAGGTTGCAAGACTGTTCCCTACACAGATCTATCCCATTTAGGACCACCAGTTGTGGGTCTAGAGTTTGTGAGCTCCCACAAGTTTGGTTCAACTGTCTCTATGGGTTTCACTGTCGTGATCTTGATACTCCCCCTATTCACCCCCTCCATATAAGCCCCCCCTTCTTCTCTTTGATTGGACTCCTTCCTGTAGCTCAGCCTAGTGCTTGAATGTGGATCTCTGCATCTGCTTTCATCAGTTACTGGCTGAAGGTTCCTTGATGCCAATTAAGGTAGTCATCAATCTGATTACATGGGGAGGCCAGTTCAAGCACGCTGTCCACTATTGCTAGAGTTCTTAGCTGAGGTCATCCTTGTGGATTCCTGGGGATTTCCCTAGCATCAGGTTTCTCCTTAGCCCCATAATGGCTCCCTCTATGGAGATATCTCTTTCCTTCCTCTCTCACCCCATCCCTTCCCCAACTGGACCATCCTATTTCCTCATGTTCTTGTTTTTACTGCTCCTGTCCTCAGTTTATCCAGAAGATCTCTTTATGTGGCAGGATACAAGATTAACTCAAAAAAATCAGTAGCCCTACTATACACAAATGATAAATGGGCAGAGAAAGAAATCAGAGAATAATTATCCTTAATAATAGACATAAATAATACAAAATATTGTGCGGTAACTTTAACCAAACAAGTGAAAAACCTATATGACAAGAACTTTACTTAAGTCTTTGAAGCAAGAAACTGAAGAACATAATAGAAAATTGAACCTTTTAATGTCATATTCAGCACATGGATCTAACCCCTTAACAGAGTATACTTTAACATTAGCATATTATTAGATCCATTTTCCTTATTCATGTAAACAAATAGAATCTACTGCTGACTTAAATGCCACTCTGACAAACAATTATGGATGAAGCAGTGGGAAAGATGGAGTAATGGAAAGGTTCATGAACAGTTGAGAGGGGCAGAAGTAGAGAAACAATGGTGATGGACATAATTCCCATGTGCTCTTTCAGGGTAATATCAATGAACAAAGATACTAAAACTTAGAATCAGTATCATAAAAAGTCTTAGTTGGAAAATATGTCGGAAGCAGTCAAGAAAAGCAAACACACTTGAAACTGATTTTGTTTTGTCTTTGTTTCTGTTTTTTTTTCAAGACATGGTTTCTTTGTATCTTTGGAGCCAGACCCAGAACTAGGTCTTCTAGACTAGGCTGACCTTGAACTCAGAGAGATCTGCCTGTCTCTGCATCCTGAGTGCTGGGATTAAAGGCAAGTGCCACCAGCACTCAGCAGAAAAAAATTAACTTTTAAGGGATTCTATATTTACAGGTTTTTCAGTCCATGTAAGGTTATTATTTTGACTTATTTTTCTGTGTTTCTTACTACTCTTGTGAGGCATGCATTCATTAGTATTCAGCCCACTGAGTAGAAAACCATGAAGAGCCATGCAAAGCCATGACATATAACTCTCTGGTCTATAGTTGTTTAATTTTGGAACATGAACACACACATATACATGCACACACATACATGCATGCATGCACACACAGCCTAAAGTTTAAAAACACCTATTTTAAATTCACACTGTACAAGTATTTATAACCAAATCATATTTTTAAAAATGAAATGTAGTGCTAACATATATGTTTGCAATAATGTACGTGAAATGTTATCTGCAAACTTAAAATGAAATGAGAAGAAATGTGGTTTGGTAATGAGAAAGAATAGATAATATAGTAAATTAGTACATAATAGAGAAAATGAAAGTGAAAGTTTGAATATATGACATATTATAAGAGAGAAAAATCAACAGATTTTGTTGACCAATTTGATGTTTGTGTAGGCAGCTTGAGCAAACAAGAATAACATCACATTTGCAGTTTATATCCTGCTCTTAGAAAAGAATCAATATGTTAGATAATATTTGGAGAGGAAAATATCACTTCAAGTTTGTATTTGAATATAGACCTTTTCTAGAGGGTTTGAGGACACCACAAGAACACAGCCACGTAATCAACTAAGCAGGGATCATAGGGGATCACACAGTTCGAACATGACTTTGCATGGGCCTGCACCAAGCCCCCTGTATAAATACTGTGGTTGTTTATTTTAGGGTTTTTGTCTGACTCCTTATAATGTGAGTGGGGACTCCCCGATCTTTTTGCTTGCCTTCGGGACCCTTTTCCTCCTACTGGGTTGCCTTGCCCAGCCTTAATATGAGGGTTCTTGCCTTGTTATGCCATATTCGGTTGATATCCCTTGAAGGCCTGTTCTTCTGTAAAGAGACTTGGAGGAGGAATAGATCTGGGGGAGAAGAGAGGTGGAAGGATGAAAGATGTATGGGAGGAGGGAAGGCTGTAGTCATGTTGTATTGTGTGCCGAATGATGAAATAAATAAAGAAAAATGAAAATTAATAAAACATAAAATAAAAAAAGATAATTCTAAAATCTGATGATTGTTAAAACCACAAGAGAAAAAATGTCAGAAAACATAATGCTCTCCTTTCTCTCTCTCTTTCTCTCTCTCTCTTAATATATCTTAATGTGTATATAATTATACACATTATATATAATATATTATTATACATAATACAATATATATTATTATATTTATTAATCCAAGTTATATATACCATTCATATGTGTGTATATATGTATGTATGTATGTACATCCTGTGACATTCCTGCCCCACATAAGGCATGGATAAAGAGCTTGTCAAGGGGGTTTAAGAGGACTTAGAAATGCTTCAGTTCCAAAGCACTTTTTCCTTACTTGAGCCACAAGGTAACTAAAGGCAGAATGTCCATCTCCTTCAATATGGGACAGATCTTTGAGTAAGGGAATTGTGATGCTGAACATTATGTGAGCTATCTAGACATAGTTATTTTCAGCAGCTATAAAAGTAGCAGCTGTTAGATAAGCAGAAATGGGACATGTAGCATTGGCTGGTATAATATGAATAAAGAGAACAAACAGTGCTAAATAAAAATTCAACAGCAATAATGGATTGAATTTCTCAATACAAATAAGCAATTTTATTGATTTCAACAGAAATTGTGTCCTTGTAAATTCTTAGAAATTGATTTAGAATAAGGAAACTGAGCAAGAAGAGAATTTTAAGTGGTTATAGAGTAGCCACTGAAAGGAGTAAACGTGTTTGCATGCCTATGTATATGTTGTGAATGTGTGTACATTTGTGTATACATGTGTTGATGTTGTGTTTGTGTGTGTGTGTAAGTTGCGTATGGCATGTGAGTGTATGTGCATGTGTATATATGTATATGTGCCAGTATGTGCATGTGTGTCTGTATATGTTCAAAGTGTGTATGTATTTTTGCCTACATGCATGTGCTTTTGGCGGCTTGCATGTGTGAACATGGGTCTTCCACTGAGTGTAAGCATGTTTGAGAATGAGTGGAATGTGTGCATACATTAAGACTGGGATTGCACTTGAGGCATGACACATGGCAGGTAAGAATTTTTCTAAGTGAGATATATCTCCATCACCTAAAATAATATTTGAAATTAAATCTGTTCTTATATTACATCTGATTAACATTTCTTAGAAATATCTAACTATGCTTAGTTTGAAACATGTTTTGTTTGGAGATCTACTAAAGATGTTCATTACTATATACTTCTATTCAGAATTTAATGCTAGTTTTTGTCCATTTTTCAACTCATTTCACAGTCTGTTATGTTTTACTTCTTTTCTTTATTCAAAATAACTTTATTGTAATTATTTTATTATTTAAAGGTATTCTAATTCCACATGTTTATTATGTCCTCTGTGGTACAAACACACATGGATCCAACCTGTATTGTTCATATCCAATATTGCTTTCTACTCTTCCTTACACACTCCCATTTTCAAAATTGCTATGTATGTGTTTTTGTGATATTTATTCTTGGTAGACTTTTCTGACTCTTAAGAAAACACTATTATCTATTTTCTCCAGGATAAAATTGCTTCTATATTTTTTCACCAAAATGTAAATACTTTTTTCATTGTCATTGTTTACATTTGAGAGAGTATGGAATAAATATTAAAGTAATTTTTCTTGTAAAAATCTGTTTGATAGAGAAATTCATAGTGACACAATTTTAATTAATAAATCCTCATCTCTTCATAGGCCATCTTTCTCTCAAAAAGTATGAGATTCAAGAAAGTAGATAGGTAAGTTAATTTTATATGTTTTTATTAGCCACTGAAATCACAGGGTGGTTAGAAATACAATTTTCTTGCAGAGGCTCTGAGTGATTTCCCGGAACCCACATCAGGTGGCTCACAAATGCCTATCATTCCCCTTCCAGGCAATCTTTCATTTGCCTTGAACCTCTGCAGACAACTGCACCACACATACTAGAACCTTAGTCTTCTGATCATGGGAGGAGATAAATAATCAGAGGTCAATATTTAGGATATGTATGGCATAAAAGAGTTCCTTCTCTTTACGTTGCAAATCACCAAGAAAGATTTTTCCTTCCCAAGACAAATGTCCCTTGCAAAAGAATGACTCTTTAGACATCACCCAAGTTTGAAACGTCACAATGTTGATTGGGATGACCTATGTGCAAGAAATTATATTTTAGGATGGCATGAGACACCTTTTTGCAGTTATTTTGTGAATGATATATCTTGAGCTCCAAAACGTAAAACAAATTAACCAGCAAGGAAAAACAAAAACAAACACAAGCCCAAATACAACAAAGAAACAAACAAAACCTCAAGAAACAAACTAGTTCACACTTAAGATATTCACTAACAGTTTACCCTACCATGACTGTATGACAGTACAATTCTACTTCCACATATTTGTCAAAGAAGAACAACAACTGCTTTCTGTAAAATGACTTGTAAGCCAACTCCACAGGAGCTAATTTTTGATAACCCAATGCTAATCAACCCTCATAGTTTTATAGGCAAATAGGTAAATAAGTTATAGGCAAATCAGTAAATTGTACCAGGAATATTATCCAAGGAGATGGAAGGAGCCACACTAATGATGCCTAAAGCCGCGTTGAACCCAGAAAAATAGACACAAAGAAGAATAGTCTTTATAGAAGGACTTACTAAAAGTTTCAGGAAATGTAACTGCTTTAGATGTCAAATGTAAATTTGGAGGTGATAGCAATAAATAAGAAATAATTTACAAGTCTCACAGAAATATCTATTTATTAATTGGGATTCACTTTTATAAAGTAATAGGCCTGTTATATATCATCTAATCATGCAGTTTAAAATCCTATATATAATTTTTTACACCATATATAAATGTAGAAACTGCAATTATATAAACATGGTGTATTAGTAATCTTTCTTGTTGCTGTCATCAAATACCTGGGCTGTAGTTTATTTTTATACTTTTAATTGCTTTTATTGCGCTATGTATTTTTCTCCACTCCCCTACCTTTCTCCCATGATCCTCCCAATTGACTCATGATACCTTATCTTTTTCTACTTCCTATGTAGATTACATCATTCATGTCTCTCTTAGGGTCCTCATTGTTGTCTAGGTTCTCGGGAATTGTGAATTGTAGGCTGTTTTTTCTTTGCTTTATGTGTAAAAGCCACTTATGAGTGAGTACATATTATATTTGTCTTCCTGAGTCTGGGTTACCTCACTCAATACAATGGGCCACAGCACAAAATGAAGGGGAACATATGATAACACAGCCATGTAAAGTACATAGTCCCAGTGCTCTGTAGTCAGGAAGTAAAGCCCAGAAATGAAGGACAGCCAGGTTACAAGACTGCAAGATCATTACACTGCCATCCACTTCCTCCAAAACTCATTTTGTTTAGATAGTTTAAATTATTTTAATATTTAATTGTATGTTTGATATATGTTCATTTATGCCTTGATTTTTATAATAAATTATAGGTTTATAATTTAGGAGTATAATTTTATAGTTTTATAATTATTATTAAAGTGTAGTTTTATACTTTCTATAATAAAATTATAGTATTAATAGTATAATTTTTTTTTGACTGAGCAAGGTATCCCTAAAAAGAGAAAGTGCTCCAAGATGCCAGATCAAGTACTAGGGATAAATCTTGGCCCTACTGCCAGTAGCCATGCAGACTTCCCAAACCGTACAACTGTTCCTCTCATTTGGTGGACCTAATTTGGTCCTATGAAGGTTCCACTATCATCTGTCCAGAGACAGTGAGCTCTCACTAGCTCAAGTCAGCTGGTTCTGTGGGCATCACAGTCATGGTCTTGACTACCTTGCTCATATCATCGTTCCTCCCTCCTTTGGACTGGTTTCTGGAAGCTCAACCCACTGCTTTTCTGTGGATCTCTTTATCTGCTTCCATCAGTTGCTGAATGAAGGTTCTATGATGACAATTAAGGTAGTCATGAATCTAATTACTGGTGGAGGGTCTTGGTTCTGCCTTGAAGTGATGTTTCAGACTTTGTTGACTCCCCATGGGAAGACTTAACCATTCTCAGGGGTGAATGTGGGTGGGTGGGAGGAAAAGAGGGAGTGGAAACAGGGATAACTATGTAAAATGAAAAAGAAGTATTAAAAATAATAGTAATATAAGAAGTAGTGTGATTTATATGTAGTACTCTTTTTATTTGAAATCTTAGGTGTTTCCATCAGGAGGACTTTTGCGTTACTCCTGGAATATAATGTGGAAGCAATTACATAGAAGCAGGTAACTTTATCTTGTTAGCTAAAGAGTTTCTGCCTGGGTTTTACACTATGTTTATGTGTGTGTGCGTATGTGCAAATATATCACCCAAGGGATTCAGTCAATTCCTAGCAGATCTTGCTCCAGTAAAGTTCATAGCTCCCCTTTAGATTGGTACAGATATTGTTATGCAAAGGTGAAGTTTTAGAGTAAACTGGAAACAAAGTTAAAATAAGAATCCATGGCTTGAAAGTAAATTTGGAAAAGTAAGCATAAGGAAAGTCGAAGTGCGTTTTGCAATAGAGTGTTCTCATTTTCACTCCCTATTCCAATAATACGTAAAAGTTACAGAACACTGCCGTCTAATTTTGCTTTCCGTCAATGAGGTGTATGTGGTAAAGCCTGACATCATATCTATTACAAAGTGTAGGATATGAAGACAGTTCAAAGTAGGCAGCAGTCAGGGCAACCTTTCTCACCTTAACAAAGAGGAAGGGTTGTCTTTCAATTGTATAAGGAATGTTCTATCAATGGCTGAATTATTGAATAAATACAAAAGTCATAATCACAGAGACCACAAAAGCAAGTATAAGTAGGATGCAGACACCCTACTTTTTGTGAAAATATTGTGTCCTAGGCAATCCTTCAGGATGTATCAGTTACTAAGCAGTTTGTCACAGCCTGAAATCCACTTTTGTGAAATCCACTCAGGCTATTGGAATATTTGATTTCTAAATTCTAACTTATATAAACTTATGTTCTATGTAGGAGAAATTAATATGGCATTCAGTTTTCCTACACAGATACATATTTGCATCCCTCTTCAAACCTGCAGTTTTAGAATAAAATTCACCTTAATTTCGCACCCAAATAATAAAAATTCATTCAATTTCAGATTTTATTCATAAGCCTGAGGTATATAATTTCACATATGGGTTCTTTACATAAGGGTGTGCATAAAATGTCAGTGCATGTAGGATTTCATAAAGCAGTGAAAATCTATATTCTCTCTTTTCCTTTCAATGCTATCTCCAGTAGGATTGCATTTTGCTTGTCACTTCTGTATCTTGTTGGAAGTAGGAAGAGAGAATCCCTGTTCTCCTCCTAGGTATCATCACTTAGGAGCACACTGTAAGCTTAATCAACATGCTTGAGGTTTAAAGAGAATTTTTCCCATTATTTATGAGGTCCTGTATCAACTACTTATTTCTGTTTGGATTTGTAGATATTTCTTATTTTAATAACTACTGAATATAGTATGAGTATCAAACTACTTGAATTTTTGCAATAGAATACTAAGTATTAGTAAACAGAAAGAGAGCACAACTTCCCTATTTTAAATGCTAATGAAATTTATGTCAAGGCTATGAATATTGTATTTAAAATGATATTACTTTAGGGTCAAATGTGTCAAAAAACATTGAATATTTACTGGTATTTAAAGAATATAGTTGTTCATGTGCTTTTACATCATCTAACATTTATTATGCTAAGAACCTAAGTGTGTTAGAGACTCCAAATTGGGACTCAGTTAGTTCACTGGAAGTCCCCTATTATGCTAACGTCATGGAACAATAACACTCTGTTGTTGAGCTCCATTTTAAATGGTACATCTATTATTACACTAATGATTCCAAACCATATGGTGTAACCAATGGGGCTGTCTTTAAGTACACTAATTACATCAAGTGCAGGCAATAAAACAGGTGCTAAAACAATGTTCCTGCACATTTTTTTCATTTACTGCTCCATAGAAGACCTTTAGTGCAGAGATTAGAATTCCAATCCATTTCCATAGGCTCCCCTTTGACATTCAAAGATGCTGCTTAGCTATCTAGTCAATTTCCATTGGAACAGTGCATATTGTATTTGTTAGTGATTCAATAAATGGATTTCTTAAATGGAGACAAAGGGGTGAAATAATTGTAATCTAAAATGTTATCAATGTTTATTGGTTTTTTAAAGGTCCATTTTATCTATGATATATTGTACTAGTCTTTACTTCTAGATAATTTTGTGTTAGTAAGCCTGAAGTTGGATAGCCTGAAATTAAGTTCAGAGTTTTGCCTAAAATTTATTATGTATAAGAGTTATAGAATTCTACTCAGTATCCATATGCCTCAGATTCTCTGCATATTTAATGGCTTAATTCATAATAACAAACTCATGAAATGGAAATGAACTTATTAATTTGTGTTAAAATTTACCTCTGACACTGTAAATACCAAATACATGCTAACCGTTACTATAATAAAACAGTTACATTACCTGCAAGTATATAGTAGCTACTATGTACCTCAATCAAATAATATGTATGAAGTTAAAAAACAAGTTAGTTTAGAACAATAGTAAGAGATAGATCAAAAAAATTATTCACATTGCTCAAATTCTTATACAACTCCCAAACTGTAAAATATAACCAAGCCTGTTAAAGTATTCTTTAATCGCTAACTATAAAGTTACAATAAAACCTATAAAGTTTAGTTTTTGGAAAGAGAGAGAAGGGGTGAGAGAAAGAGAAAAACAGAGAGGAGAGAAAAATGTGTATATTTAGGAAGTAAATAGGCTATTTTCAAATCAATATTTTCTTACTGACTGTAAATAAAAATTGGTTCTCTTTAATGAGAAAACACCTTTACTGGGACAACATTGGTAATTCCTGTGTTTTGACATAGGAGATCACAGTTAGAAAAAAATCTCAAATAAAGGATGCTACTGCTCCACTTAGGCTGAAATAACAGCATGAAGAACAGAGATGTTTTTGGGAATGAGGTGACATTCTTACATTCACCTAACCTCAGTGCCCAGAAACAGTCAGACATCCCTGTTGGGCTTTGCTTCTGAATGACTGTGGTTCACAACACACTCCATCCAACCTCAACAGACCTTTATTCTTACCTGTGAGACCCTAATTTCTTTTTAAAGAGATTAGACAGTACACAAATGGCAATGAATATTTGCTATAGTATGATGTCATTAAAAATAAAGTTCAAGAATAATGAGGGTACTGTGCCTTGCTGCCAAAACTAGAGACATTTTCAGTTGTCAGATATCAATTAAGAGAGGTGGAAAGAGTTACCTTGAAAACCTTGAATGAGGGAGCCATGAGTTTTTTACATACCACCGTCTTGAGGTGATACACTGATTAATGTGTGGTTAGGAGAAAACAAGCACTAGGGAAGTTAACAGAAGACTACTAGGATGATCCCAGCTAAGAATCTAAGCAGTAGTGGAGAGGTTACCTAATCTGTACTTTCTCTGTAATCAGATTGATGACTACCTAATTGTTATCATAGAACTGATGGAAGCAGATGCAGAGATTCACAGCTGTCTACTGGTCTGAAAGCCTGGAGTTCTGTCTTAGGGAGGAGTGATATTACAAGGAAAAGGGCAAAGACCATAATGGAAATACCCATAGAAACAGCTGACTTGAGCTAGTGCGAGCTCACTGATCCCAGACTAACAACTGGGGAACTAGCATAAGACTGAACTATGCCCTCTCCATGTGGATGACAGTGTAGCCTAGGCAGTTTGTGGGGCTAATAGCAGTGCAACCGG